>NW_004524662.1:1359102-1367182 GCF_000260255.1 Octodon degus | reverse complement strand
TTCTTCTTCTTCTTCTTCTTCTTCTTCTTCTTCTTCTTCTTCTTCTTCTTCTTCTTCTTCTTCTTCTTCTTCTTCTTCTTCTTCTTTCTTCTTCTTTCTTCTTCCTTCTTTCTTCTTTCTTCTTCTTCTTCTTTCTTCCTCTTCCTCCTCCTCCTCCTCCTCGTCCTCCACTTCTTCCTCCTCCTTCCTCCTCCTCCTTCTCCTCCTCCTCCTCTTCTTCCTCCTCCTCCCTCCTCCTCCTCCTCCTGTTCCTCCTCCTTCTTTTTTTTGTGGAACCAGGCATTGTATTCAGGCCCTTGCATTTGCCAGGCAAGTGTTAATTCAACTGTGCTATCTCCCTGGCCCCTCACATGATAATTTGAAGTCCAGTTGTTAGTTATATGGTTTTAAGGTTTAAGGGAAAGATTCATAATTATTTTCACATGGAGCAATGTTTTCTATATAACTTTTTAAATAGGATCTATAAACTTATCTTGAATTATATTTAAAGAAGAAAAGAATTAGCTATATAACATTGTATATGACATTCCAACTATTATACAGCAATGTTTTTAAAAAAAGATTTCATAAAATATTCAGAATTTATTAGACCAAGAAACCATCATTCAAGTACTTTTGCTGTATAAGCCAGGAGGAAATTTCTCTTTTCAATTTGAAGATCAAGAAAATAATTTTAGTGTCTAAATTAAGTCATTTTATCATTCAGAAATTAAAGATGAGGTCTTCTTTCTTGAAAATGACAGAGAATGGTTTTTATTAAAGTCTTGGAGACCTATTTAGAAAATTTAAAGCTCTGAAGTTGAGTTGCTCCAGTGAAATGTGGGAGACACCTCAACACATCTTTTCTGGGTGTCATTTACTCTGAATAATATATTAGTTGTGCAATAGCTCTGCAGGGAATTCTCATCTTCACAGAATACTGGCTCTCTAGTATTGCAAAATCTGCTTTCAATTCTTAAGCTCTGTGCTTGCTATATTGGATCTCTGATGGGGAGTAGACAAGGTGGGAGAAGAATGAGAACTGATAATCCTTGGCAGCCTAGGAAATATATTGATATACCAGACCTGTCCTTGTAGCGCAGTTGGGCATATGCCATTTTTGCATACACCTTAAACTTCACATTTTCTGAAACAGCTTTATCACAGGGGAATCAGTGGGTACCTAAGGAGTGTCAGTTTTACTTGAGCATTAGAGAAAAAAATTGGCGTAAGGGAATGGGGAGAGGAAAGGGAAATTCAATTTAACTGGAAGGTAATTTAAAACACTTCTTACATAAAAGATACAGCTATGTCATATAATAAAATTTTTAAAAATGCACATAAATCTTAGCTGTAAATCACAAGATTTTGGACACACTTCTGCATTGTGGGTGGCAGCATCAGATCATACTATAGATCTGCAGCCAGTGTTCACTTTCCACTGCTTAGAACTGCGAGGCAAGGGCTGCCTCTGTCACTCTGGCACCGCAGCTGCACTCTGAGGTTCCTTCAAAATGTTAGCTGATTTTTCAGAGGAAGAATCTTGACTCCAGAGTGATCAGGTGGTTGTCACATATAGGGTGAAGCCAAGATAAAACCCTCAGCAACCTAGAAATCAGAGACATCATTTCAGGAATTTTTTGGGAACCGCCTGTGTAAAAAGTCTCTTCTGATGTTCTTAGGATTCTAATGCCATACATTCTTGAGCTTATACTCCTAGACTTACAATGGAGTTATGTCCTGTTAAACCCATCAAAATTGAAAATATTGTGAGTTGAAAATACACCTAAGGCCTGGAACCTAGTAATGATATAGAGCAGTCATCCTCACAATCCTTGGGCTGACTGACACAGGATCTAACTGCATATTGCCCATCTGGCATAAGATCAAGATTAAAAATCAGAAGTGTCATTTCTACTGAATGCATATGACTTTCACACCAACTTGAAGGTAAAAAAATGTTGGATGGAACCATCATAAACTGGGGATCATCTATAGATGCAGGCTAATTCATTTCTCAAAGTATGTTCAATGATGCATGTATTTTTCATTAATGTTTGAAGTATGTACTTCCAAGTGTCATTCTGTACTTGTTTGAGTTTACCTCTCATTTATTCCCCCCACAGAGTCTCACGTTTGGAGGTGGGTCCTGCTCAGAAGGGGCAGGTCTCTGGGAGTGTGACTTTTTTCTCTTTGCTTTATGGCTGCCACAGGGTGAGCAAGTGTCCTCCACCATGCTTTTTCACCATGCTATTTTGGCCTTTCACCAAGCCTGCCATGGACCAATCCCCAACAAACCTCTCCTCTAATTTGCAGCTATTGGGTATTTTGTCCCAGCAAGGGAAAGCAACTAATACAATGTTATGTACAATATGATTAATAACAAAATGAGTGCTTAACAACCGTCAAGACCTTTTCTAAATTATACATATTATCTCTTTAATTACAGCAAGTATCTCCAAAGTTATCATAACTAGTATCCTCATTTTGTAGATGAGAAAACTAAGCTGGGAAGAGTTCAGGTATTTTCTCATATCATAGATACAGAGAGGGGCGGAGCAGTTTGACCTGAAAGGCTCTGCTGGTTGCCAGGATCCTTAACTGCATAGTGACAAAAGGCACCAGCCTTTGTCCTGAAGCAAAGAGATGACTGTCAGTAGAGCCTTGGGTTTTTTCCTGTTGGAAGAGCCTAGAACAAGTGGATGAATCAATCTTGTAAAATGAGAAGATTAGAGGACAAATCTCCACCTGAACACCTAACAATTAACCTCATGATGTGATAGGGTTATAGCTCCTTTTGAACTGGAACTTTGATTTCTAGGTACTAAATCGCTCTAGGATTTATCCCTGAAAGTTCCTAGGAAAAAGAGAATTTCTGAGAAGAAATGCCTAATAGTGCCCGGTGCTTTAAACAGAACAAGGCTTTAAGAGTAATTTCTGCCATTATGCTCTCCTGTGACCCACAAGCAATAAATGACAATCTTTTAGAAACAGCAATGGCTTATCGAATTCTTGGGCATCAAGCAGGGAAGAACTCAAGCAATTTCTCTACACTTGTAATGTCAAGAGGAGTCATACTTGGAGGCCTCTGTTATAAAAGAGGAATTGTTTATGGCTATTGAAGACTCCTTGTGGATCTGTCCATCAAACTTTATGAAATGTGTGAGTTACTAAGGTATCAGCTTTCTGAATCTAATTTTCTATCCAGAGAATTCAGAATGAAACCCTTTCCTCACTGGATAGTTTTATATTGAGGACCATTTACTTCCCCCCTCACCTTCTGCCCATTTAATCTTTCCATCTTTTCCCCCTTTTACCTACTATTCTTGAAACTAACTCAGTGTTTCTCTTCATGGAGTTTGTGGTCCACCTTTGTTAGAGTAGATGGGGATTCTTTTTAAAAATATGTACTTTAGGCTTCACATTAACTGTTCTAAATCATATTCTCTAGAGTGAGTTCAGGAATCTGCATTTCATTGATCTCCCAAAGAGATTCCGATCTAAACTACAATGAGATAATCTGTGTCTGTGGTTGTCAATCTAGCTCCAGAGGCTTTGTTGCTACACAGGCTTTTAGCCCCTGTGCAGTTTCTGGCTCAGTAAGTCCTGGATGGATACTGAGCACTTGCCTTTCTATTGAGTGGTTCGGTGATGCTAGCACCTCTGCTGCTTCAGAAGTCTCACTCAGAGAATGCTAGAGTTTACAGATGCTCTAGACTAATCTTTGCAATTATGAAAAATTTTTCAATAAAATGTCACAAAAAAGTAGAATGTTAATTGTTTTAGCTGGAGAAGCAAAAACATGGCAATACATCCAAATGCCTATCTGGACCTCTGTTCATGTCATTCCTCCCTCTTATTTCTGCATTTTCAGCCTAGATCATCATTAAGAAGGTGACCTGTTTGTCTGTGGTGCTCCCTTTGGTTCACACAACTGTATTCACTTTCTCTTCAGCTCCCACTTCAGGGTTTCTAATCTTTATGGACACTAATTCCCTTCTATGTCAGGGCTCAGTTATTTGTATTTGAGGGAAGATGTTCTATGTTCCCTTATGAGACTGCAAGATCCACATTTCCAAGGCTTCTAGAGTGCAGAGACAAGGGGCTTCACTGATGCTCAGCAGATGCCTAATTTTTAAATGAATACTTCAGCAGGTGAAGAATGCATTTATTTTCTTAAAATTAGAGCTAGACGCTAAAGATTTCCTTAAGGATCTGTTTTCACAATGATGGTGATTCATTTAACTGAGAAAGGATCTGACAAGGTCAGTCAAATCCCGCGAGGATTTACCCTGAAATTCTGTACCACAGTTTGGAAATCCTTTGTCAGTGTCAGCCATGTGGATGAGTCACAGCCATTGCTTGACCAATTTGCTCTGTGTGAAAGCCTGAGAGAATGTTTTCTCTCCATGTCACTCTCCTTAGGCACATTCTACATCTATGATCACTTTCCTCTGTGGTCCCATAATCTCCTTGATCAGAAAATTTGGGACATAAGTGAGTTACAGGATGTTACAGTACAGGTTCTCCTATGTCCTGAGTCCTCAGTGACCTTGAATGGCTAGGGCCAAAATGTTGGCTGTCCTTGCAGCTCTTCTTTTTCTCTAATTTTTGGTGTGCAAACTTAAGTTGTTAACCTTCCAAAAGAGAAGCTAACCCTAACTGAGAAAGAATATTGGGATTGGGATGAGCATCTTTGTAGAATAGCTCATTAAAAACCAAAACAAACCACTCCAGTAAAATGACTTCTGCTGATTTTGTAGGAAAAGTTTTCTCCTCTCTTGCCTGTATTGAGGTATGTGTTTCTGGGATTCCAAGCTCTTGCCTCACCTGAGCTCATGATAATAATGCAAGATCCTCAGCTGCAGTCCCAGCCTCTTCACAGAGCACCTCCAGGTGCTTTTGCAAGAAGAGTTGCCTTTTGATGAACAAAAGGCCTTCAACAAATTTACATCAATACAGGAATTTTGGGGGTGGTTATAAATTTTTTAAAGTTTTTGTGAATAATAAACTCATAATTGGGAGTTCTGTTGGAGGTCTGTTACCATCATCAAAGGTTCTTAGTACATGGCGTCATATGTGCCAGATGTGACAGGAGAAATGCTGTTCATGTGAGCTTTGCCCTAAAGCCAGACAACATTGATGCGGGTAAGTACATACTAAGACATGATTAAATTTATGAAACATAGATGTAGCATCAACACGAGTGAATTTTTTAAAAGTTTCATTCATCCCCTGCAATTTTTTTTTTTTAATTTAGGGAAGGGTCTACAGGATGTTCAGGGTCTCACTACTACATTGAACTTGTAGTGATTCACCTGTTTACAGCCTCCCAAGTGCTGGGATTGCAGGTGCACACCACCACGCCCAGTCTCAATTACTGTCTCAGCATGCCCTGGGGGTGGGGCCGACACAGCAGGCCTGGGGATCAAAGCCCCTGCATCTGTTTGTAGGCGCTTTTATCCTCTGAGCTATCCCTGTAATATTTTGATTTCAGAGTTTTGAAATCATCTTAATTTTAGCTGTTTGACTCTAAAAATTTGATATTAAACAGTAATCTGGACTGAATATATGAAAGTTGTTATTGCTCTTTCCAATTTGTCTCAATTTGTGATAAAAAGAGAAAATATCCTTTAATATGGAAAATTAGTTCTGCTGTGTAATACTTAAATAGTGAAATCTCTACAACTTTCAGTTGTAGTATCACTCATGGGAGATGGAACAGGCATCAAAGGCATGATTAATAGTTGTCAAAAATAAGGGAAAGTTTTTATTCTTTGTATTAGAATGCTTAGCCACAATTTAGGGTTCAGAGTATGTCATTACTGTACAAATATAAAAACATTCATTTAAGTTTATTTGAGATTATCGTACTTAGAGTATTGATCCTTCCTGCTCCCTTGTGACTGGATTATGCAATATTTAACATCTGAGGCTTACATGGAATATGAACTTTCTTACTTGTAAGATCTTCTTCCTTTTCTGACAGTTGGGAATCTCATAAAATGCTCATTAGAAAGGTCAGAGTGGCTGCTTTGAAAGTGTGTTCAGTAGGGGAGAGAACATATTAGTAAGGCTGTAGAAGGAGTTTGGAAATATGTCTTGTTCATTGCTGTGTTCTTTTTCATTTCTCTGGGAGGTTTTATGTGACATAATTTAACCAAAGAAGAACAGTGTCATTAAAAAGCTATTTAGGATATGGATGGTATTACTGGCTGTAAACATACTGCTCTCCAAGGCCCAAGCTACTCAGAAGAAGTGAATATAGCAGTTAATTATCAGAATGTCTTCTTTCTACTTTACATGATATTAGGGGATTTGGAAGAATTATTTCTTTACTGTGAAAGACTTTACTTTTAAGTGTTCTGCTTATTTGCTGCACCATTTGTGTTAAACTTTCAGTGCATAATAATTAATATATTATTCATAAAATTTGTTTCCCTGATGTCTTTGAGATTGTGCAATTGAAAACAACTAATACGTGCCACCATTTCACAATAAACAAAATGACTGTGTTTATTAGAAAGAGAAACAAAGCAATATCTATCTTTTCTTAGTAGTATCCAGATCTCTTCATCTCTAAGATGCACACGAGAATCAGCACTATAAACAGTCATATCTCTTACAAGCTTTATTTATCTTTGAGGAATTTTGCTATTTCTTCCTTTCCTAAAAATAAAAGCCAAGAGTTTCTGACTTAGTAATAAGTACACAACCCTTAATAATCATGTGTGTACTTATTGAAATTAGTGTTTGAAACATAAATGTTATGGAAGAAATAAGTATTGAATGATAGACATAGATTTCAGTAATTTACAATGGAGTCAATGCCAGTGGCAGGATATGGAAGTTAAATATGTAAGTATGTATTAAATCAAAAATAATCAACTAAATGCATTTGCATTTTATTCTTGTACTAATGGACTTTAATATTCAAAATAATGGAGTTATATCTCATTTTTTATGTCAGTTGTCTCAAATCAGTAAATTTAAAATTAGGTTGTTTTTAGAGATGAAATAGTTCAAATGACTAGGGAACTTTTTTTTCTAAAGTGCATATCTGGACATAGGTTTAGAATTGCATGTCTGGAAAAACTATTCATAATCTGCTTTTCTCCCCTTTCTTTTTTATTTTTGCACGTATTTATTTTGGCCAGCTGGCGAGACAGATCTTTTTCAGGGGCTCAGCCTTCCAGTCTGAGTGCAGCTCTCCAAAACCAATCTTTGGATCAAATTCCTGTCTTACTTGCTCCAGTGTCTGAACAGTCTTGATGTCACAGGAACATGGTGACCAGTGTCTGTCCCAAATGGCTGAAGGCTTGCCAAATAAAGAGCTTAACAAGGCAGACACAAACCACCCCACCTTGCCAGGGGAAGCAGGTTGGGGTGGAGTCCCTAGGCAAGCCGTCTCACCTTTGCGTTTCCCATATCAATTGCTTAATAAGAAAGTAGACACAGAAGTCTCCTTCTTCTAAATGGTTGCTCACTTCCACCTAGCGAGTCTAGAGCGTCTTGTCAATGTGTCTTACAGGCTCACACAAGGTTGGTCCTTGAAGGTTGAGGCTGGAGAGTTGTCCTTTCTATGAAAGTATCTCATGGCCTAGTCACTAATTGGTTTGTTTTTTTTTTTCTAAGTAAAATTTGTCCTGAAGAAGTTTTTGAATTTTCTATTTATGTTAAGCCCTAGCATCACAGTAATCCTGAGAAATGACATTCTGTGTAATTCAGTTTTCCATTGCTGTGACGAAATACCTGGGAGGAAAAAGGCTTTATCCTGATTCACAGTTTCAGATGTTTTGGCTTGTAGTCATTTAGATCTGTTGTGTTGGGACTGTTGCGAGGTAGAACACCATGGCATGGCATGTGTTACACATAGAATATGTTCATCTCATGTTATCCATGAAGCATAGTGTCCATGAAGCAAAGAGAGAGAGAGAGGAGGGTCCCAGTGCACTCTTCCAGGGAATGCCCTTAATGACATACTACCTGCAAGTAGGTCCTATCTATCTATCATCTATCTATCTATCTATCTATCTATCTATCTATCTATCTATCTATATCTATCATCTATCTCTATCTATCATCTATCTATCTATCTATC
>NW_004524662.1:1319721-1358982 GCF_000260255.1 Octodon degus | reverse complement strand
ATCTATCTATCTATCTATCTATCTATCTATCTATCTATCTATCATCTATCTTTTTTTTTAACCAGGGATTGAACTTGGGACCTTGCACTTGCCAGATAGGCGCTTGTGCCACTGAGCTATCTCCCAAACCCATCTCCTAAAATTTGCATCACCTCCCAGTTGTACCATTGGCTGGGACCAAGTTTTCCACATAAGATCTTTTGGAGGACATTGAAGATCCTACCATACTACCTCCCTTCTATAAAATCCTGAAATTATAGACCCAAGCATACCCTTAGAAAGGCCAAGTGGGATACATTGACTGGTAACCAGATTTTGGGGGGACTAGACAGGTTGAGTAAGGGCTGTCACTTTTCTGTCAGCTGTAACATTGGCATACAAACCACGGGGGTTTAAATAGTTTTGTACCTCACATTCTCATAACCTTGAGGTTGATGTGGTCATAAGCCAGGTATATTCCATATTCTCCTTCTCTCTTTCCCCATGGTTGGCTACAACGAAATGGCTACTTTCAGTTTTCCCTATGGAGATGGTTGAGGCTTTAAGGTATGGTAGAGGGCAACAGGGCTGGAAGTCAAGACTATATTTTCTAGTTCCATCCCACTAGCTGTATGGCCTCAGTTAACCTCTTTGAATTTATATTCTCATTTGAAAGGTAGATCTTCAAGTCTCTTCTAGCCTTAAATTTTATGGAACTTAAGGGGAATAGTATTACCTACTAGACTGGGTTGTTGTGGGAATTAAAGGAGATCATATTTATGAAGCTATTCTGTAAACCCTCTATAAAAGGTTAAGGAATGCGATACTATTAATTCCCTCTGAAGAATCAAAACAGCTTGCAATTTACTTTTATTCTTTTAGACTGTGTATATATCTTTTGTATTCAGAGTTTTAATAATGTGCATCACAATGCAAGGCAAATGAACAGACTAATCTGTCTTTCACTAGATGTTACTCTAAGTGTCATCATAAAACAGTGGCCTGGAGGGACAGAGGACCTTCTATGCTTTTTTCTCTTTCGGAAAATAAAGCTAAAATTAATCCCAGGTACACCAAATTCACAGGTACACAGGGTTCTGGACTTTTTTTTTCCTACTTCTTTGAAAGATCAGAGAAGTGATTTACTGGTTTGTGGAAGAGGTTGTTTAACTAAAACTAAGAAGTTGCCACTTGTGTATGGAGAGAACTTTCCAGAACAACCTAGAGTCTGGGTACTGAGGATGAAGTGAGTGATAGTGAGTGATGACTCCAAGAGCTCGCAGGGAACTTGTGGTATCTGTGGTACCAGGCTGTTGTTGCTGAGACAAACAATGTCATATTAGGTCTTCTATCTAGTTATAGTAATAAAAGAATATTTTCCATTATTCCATCACACAGAATAACAAATTAATATGGTTCATATGTTCTATCTATCTATCTATCTATCTATCTATCTATCTATCTATATCTATCTATCTATCAATTGATCTATCTGTCTATTTTTTTTTCATGGCATGTGGTGCCAGGGATTGAACCATGGTCCCTGTGGTTGCCTATGATTGCCTAAGCAGGTGCTTTAGACTGCTGAGGGATTCCCAGCCATGCCTACCTATTTCTATCATCTATCTATCATCAGATAAATCTGAGAGTAGTATAAAAAACGAGAGCACTCATTAGACGTACTCATTTATACTCTATTTTTGCATGGCTGTTAATCATCTTTCTATTTGTCTGCTCCCTGAGGGCAGGAACAACTCAGCCTCTTTTCATACTCCCACTCTCACTGCACCGTCTGGGACCCAGTACTTTGCCCATTATCAGTGCACAATAATTCATGTTGATGACAAGTTGAATGCACACATAAAAGGGAGGGCTCTGAGTTGGGGAATCCCATTCTTTCTCCCATTCTCTTGCATCCTCCAGTTTTGAGTTTATGACAAAAGCTGAAGATGAAGCCCTGCCCTGGTGACTACTAGGGAAAATTTGAAACTAAGGTGGTAAAGAGGGTTCAGGGGAGGTGGGTCCCAGTGCCCCTTTCTGACCTCTTGGCCAAGTGATTGATTCAGATCATTGCATGGTCTTACACTGCTAGGAGAGGCCTTTGAAAAGTGACTTTAAGAACTAGTGCTTCTGGAGAGGAGGCCAAATTAAATGAAGGGGACCAGCAGTGTTTATAATGGTACTGAAATTTAATTTCAATGCTGACCTTTTAGTTGACATTTTAGATAATGCTATGGATGTGCTCAGCTATTTGTTCTTAACGTATTTTCCATCTTTTGGGGGGTGCTAATCTACTTAAATTCAATGTCAATAAAAGAATAAAATACATTTTTGGCTTTAAAATTACCCTTTTGAAAACAAGAGTTCATTCACAATAGCGACAAAATGTGCAGTGCATAGGAATTGATTTAAAAATTGCTCAAGAACATGAAAAGATGCAAAACTTTATGAAGAAGCAAAAGAACAGAAAAGTCATGTTCTGAAATGAGAAGAGTTCATATTCTAGATGTTGATTCTTCCAAATTAATATACAAAGTTAAAAATCTCAATGGGTTACCCTTTTAAAAACAATGACAAGCTGGGGAGATAACTAGGTGGCCTAAGCACCTACCTGGCAAGTCCAAGGTCCCAAGTTCAATCCCTAGTACTGCATGCTGTGCTGGGCCTTGGAACACTGGACGCACCTTGTTGGTCTCAAAACCAGGTGTAGTGGCACATGCCTGTAATTCCAACTAAGAAAGGAGGATCAGTATGAGTCTGAACTGCGTAGCAAGACTCTGTATCAAATAAACTTTTTAAAAATGACAGAATTCTAAAGTAAACCTGCAACAATGAAATAATCATATCCGAAAAAGTTTAAAAGCTTGAACATACTAAAAGCTTATAAGGCTGCAGAGTTATGGAACTGAAGGAAACTGAATGTCTGACCACTCTGGAGAGTACCTAGTACAAAATTGATGATGTATCCATCTTACAACTCAGGCATTTTACTCAGGCTATATCCTTAACAAACTCCTATCCATCTTTATAGAGAGAGGACAAGCATGTTCATAACAAAGGAAACCACCTAAAATCTGATTTACAAGGCAAAAACAATACACATTCCATTTGTGCAATAGTTATTATGAAGCAATGAAAATGTCAGAACTAAAGCTACAAATATCAATTTCACAAATGTTACAAATACCGGACAACAAAAAAATAGGAAGTAAGATCACTTATTGATATTTATAATACTTTTTAAAAAGTTAACCATTGTGTATATTGTCTAGAATATACATGGTTATAATCATGGTATATGCAAACTAGGGAATGACAAACAGCAAGGATAGTGTCAGGAAGTGGTTAGATATTTTTATTGGGGAAGTGACCAGGGCTGGTATGGTACACAGGCATAAATGGTATTACTAAAGTCATTAATCTGGTACAGGAGTGATTATTTTTATTGTTCTCTATGACTTTTAATATGGTTAAAAATTCATAATACATGAAAAATGTTTCAGACTGGTAACATTTTCATTTGAACAAGACAGATCATGAAGACCTCATTGTCAGATATTACAGGGTATAAAAGCAAAATAAATTCTGTTGTATGAAGAACAAAATTCTGCTTAAAAGAAAAACTAGAGAATCCTCAATCTGACCCATTTTATTTAGACATTTGATATACAATTAAATAGAAGAAATGGTGAAAGAGATGGAATTTTTTTCACCATAGTGTTAGGATAATGGAAAGCTATCAGCATGAGACAAAGGGAAAAATACTCTTTTTATTGCCACATACCAGAATAATTCAAAATCAATTAAGGAAATTGAATTGCCAAATCAATAAGAATAAAATTATAAATTTTGATACCACTAGATTTTTAAAAATGACACCAAATCTAGAAATGAGAAAGTTAGGTAGATTAATCCTATACATTAATTATGTCAACTCCTTTATGTTAAGTGGAAACCATGTTTAACTTCTCTATAGAAGAAACACTAGCAAAATGTAAAGCATATTTGAAATGGTAAAACATTAGAATATATGTACAACATATATATGTGAATGATAAAGTATAAATATATAATTTTCATACATAAAGATATAATTCCAAAGGAAGAAATCACATGAGTAATATGTGTCATAAACTATTCAACATCAGTGACTAAAGGCAGAATAAAATGAAATACATCTTTCACTAGCAAATAATAAAACAATAAAATGTAATATTAGATTGGTTTTAGATTTTTGGAAGATTTGTCAGCACATCAAAACTTTAAAATATGTCTGCCCTTTGACTGTGAGATTAGGCTTCTATAAATTTGTCCCAAGAAAATAATTACAAATTTAAGCCAAATGTTTAGATATCAGCATCCAAGTTCTGTTTTTAAAGTTGAAAGTAATCTAAATTTTCAAAAACATACAAGTTTAATAAATTATGGTATAGTTATATAATAATATGTTATTTCTGAATTAAAATATATTATCCTTGAATTACAGAATTAAGAATTTATTTTTCCTTACTCACATATATTTTCTTCAAATAACATCTTACTAAAAAGAAAGATGTAAGCCTGTCAGATAGCAGACTAAAGTGCCTGCTTAGGCAGCAGCAGCTGAGGGTTCGATCCCCACAGTGCAGTCCCCGCCCTGCCCCCAAGGCGAGCTGAGATGGCGATTGAGATTGTGCATGGTGGCGTGTGCTTGTAATCCCAGCGTTTGGGAAGCTGCAAACAGGAGAATCACTATGAGTATGATCTATGTAGTGAGACATTGTCCTAAATACAGAAAATAAACAAACAAACAAACAAACAAATAAATATAAAAATAAGGATGTATTTTCTACATTTCTAGAATGAGAAAAAATTTACATTTATTTTTCAAGTCCTTTTTAATTTTAATTTTAAAATGAAATCTGAAATTGAAAGTAGATTTTTCTGAATTGCCATAGGAACCATAGAAGCACTTTAAGTAGCGATGATTATGTTTCAGTAACACTCGTAGGTGTTTCAAGAAGTTATGACTAGTGTTTGCATATCCATAGTCTCAAATATTCAAAGTATACTGTAGAGTTTATATATTTAGAACCCCAAAGAAGGCACGCAATATCTGCATGCTATTATTATTATCTTCACATAATTAACAAGGAAATGACCATACAGAAGGAATTTTGCCAATTTTCAAGAGGGAGGCTGGGCATCAAAGACTTTGTATTCTATTTGTGCAAGCTAACAATATAGGCCCGGGTTTGTGGGTTATGAAAGAAAGCTCTTCTGTTCATGCGAGGCAAGGAAAGACAGTGGCAGCTTCCGGGAGGATGTGCTCATTGTTGGTAAGAGTGAGTGAGACGGGTTTTATTCCCTCTGCCTCACCTGCACGCTCTTACCCACCCACAAGCCTTTCCAACTACGATTGACGTGAGCTGTTATTTACATGAATTTTAACTCCCTGAGCACACAACAGAACTGGTAGTTCAGGAGATTATTTTAGGTAGTAGGAAGAAATAGGTTGGAGATTAAATACTGGGTGATCTTGCTTGCTCATGCTACCGAATATTACCATTCATTGAATTTACTTTAAGTTTGATTACAAACTTGGCCCTGTAAAACAAGAGTTTTCTTGGCCATTAAGCAGATTAACCTTCCTGGAGTAAACATCATATCAAGTCACTGTTCCGCTAAGCAGTCTTTCATGACTTCCCGTCACTTCCTGACCTGAAAATCAGATTTCTCAAACTGCCAAACTGGTCCTCGATTCCATGACAGGTGTGATTTTCAGGCCATGTTTCCCAATTTTTCCCATATACATTGCCCAGACAAATGGAAACATTTGCTTTTCTAAAAAGTATGTTTAATTTTTCCCTCCTCCATACCATGCTCACAGTTTCTCCTTGAGATCTTTCCCCAACCTTTGCATGGACTAACTTTACCTCAGGAACCCTGAGCTCTGGCACAAAACCTTTTCCAGTCTCCGAGAATGGAAACCACCTCTCTTCTCCCTGGAATCAATGCAGATTTTATCTGTGACTATATAAGGAAACTTACCTAGTTCTGAACTGTATGGCAGATATTAGTCTATGTATCAGTGATTAGAAAAATCTTTTAGATGGTAGGACTGTGTTTGCTTTTGACTTGCGAAGTGCTTAATTCAATACCTTTAGTGAGTGAATAAATGCATCAATGAGTGAACTGAATGAACAAAATGCCTCACCCTCAGTCACTCTTGCCTACAAATCTCTGAGCCGGTTTCCTTCTAATGACAGCTGGTGGCCCTTGTTAGCAGCACAGCACGTACTTTCAGCTCTTGTCTGTTACTGATGTGAGGCCTTAGACTCACAGTCAGCTCTCTGGGTCCCTGGCTACACTTTCACAGGACCTTGCAAGCAAACCTTCGTGACTGCTGTATCAGGAGCTTCCTTCTGCTTCTCTGGTGGTTTCTCCACTCCTGATTTCTTGTTACACCCCCCTCAGGAGAGCCAATGGATTTCACACCTCCTTTTTGAGGCTATGAGCCGGGCTCCATGAACAAGTAGTCATGATGCCTGTGCAAGCAGGAGAGCCAGAACGGACTGGACTGCGAGCCTTCTCCTCTCTCTCAGCTATGCCATCTCACTTTCCTGCTTCTTTCATTTATCTTTGTATTCTTCAAGGAATTTTATTGTGAGCTAATTGTGCTCACAGTGAATTGTCTTACAAATAGAAAAGGTCTGGGGCCCTCCATTTACCTATGCCTGCAGGACGCTAGAAGGGAGTAGCACATTTTGTGCTAAGCACTTTTATTGAAACACTTGAAAAGAGGGAGGCTTAGGGTGGACTGTGCAAAGTGCCTTGGTCTTCTGGCTCATGAGGGCGCCAGGGGCCTCATAATCTTCCTTGCAAGGAAGCCATTGTTTTGTACCCTTTCTGCAAGGGAGAGGAGCTGCCCTTTGGTACCTCTGAAAACTGGCTTCAGGGCAACAAAAAATGTCCCTCTGATATCCCAACTGAACATGTAAAATTGCTCAGGGCAAAAAGGCATCTGTGTGGGGGAAGGGTGACATAGGATCTAAGGAAGGGGTCCACCTCTGTAGCCAGGCCCATCCCAGGGGAACTTGCTTCTCCTCCTCAGGCAGGAGAGTGAATGCCTTACTGTTTTGTACTTAATTTTACTTGAGCTGCTGCCCTTTCTCCTCTTCTGCCAAATGCATGAGTTTGGCAGGGAGGTTGGCAAGCATTTCACAGGATAGTAAAGGTTAAGGTGCAGTGGCGGTTGTTTAGTGCAGAATTGTAAATATTTGCTAAAAGGTTTGTGGGGCTGCTTCTTTTGATACTCTAATCCACTGAGACAGAAATAACTTCAAAGCCATGCCTATTCTGACTTGGTCCTGAACCAAAGGCAAAGATCAGCTGCTGCTAAAATGTTTTCACTCCCAGCCAGGCAGGCTGCTTGCCTTAGCAGGCGTCCTGGAGGATGAATCATAATTTAATTGTCTTTAGGCACTTGCACATTTGCTCAGGAACGTCACCAAGGCAGGAGCTGAGCTGCATGAATAAATGTGAAGGAGACTTTAGTTTACACCGTTCCATGCTGTCAACAGTGGAACGAGAAATGAGGTTTGTGTCTATTCCAAAGGAGGGGCTGAGCCAGCTGGCCCGCCTGCTGAAAGGGAGCCTTCCCTGCTGACTACTTGGAGTGGAGGGAGAGCCAGACTTCAGGGCTTGTCTAGAGAGTTCAGAGTAGAAATATCTAAATCAACCCACTAGACTTGGGCCACTGAGAAGTTCTGAGTGGAGGAGAAGAAAGGGAATTGGAAGCTATTTTACAATTGCAGGTGGCATTAAGGATTTTATTTCTTGTTCATATTTTAAACATCCACGAGAAATTACTGTTGAATCTTGTTCTTTTTGTTTTCTTCCGTCTTCAAAGTATAGTCTTATTCTTATACAGTTTTTGTTTGCAAAAGCAATAAAAAGAGACAAAGTGAATAGTATTCATGTTGCTGTCTCTAGGGAGAAAATGGATTAGATGAAGTTTACAATGTCTGATAAATGAACTTGATAAAAATGAACAGAGGATTTTTTTTTTGGATCTTTTACTGTTTCCCACCTTACTGTCTTAAATGTTTAATTCCCACTATTATTACTGGCCAATACTGTGCACCAATTGCCATGGATCATTAACTACAAACAAGTATAATTTGCACTGTATTGTATTATATTTTACAACTAAACAGTGGAGTGTCATGACTCAACATTTGAAAAAGCTTTATAGGTTTTGGAAGATTCTGGGCTGAGGTCAGTTTATTCCCTAATCAATGTTTCTTGGCTTTGAGGTTGAAGTTTGAGGTTTGACCTCAGCCTCCCAGCTCCTTCAACCAAAATAGTCTAGTATTTCACACAAGCAGGAGATGGCTATGCTGCTTTGAGAGCAGATTTCTGGTTGTACCCAGACCATTGGATCATTTTCTGATCATTTTGGACCATGGAACAGATCTCTGGATCATGTGAAAGATTTCATACTGGCTGAATGACTCCTATAGCTCAGGATCATGTCTGAAAGCACTTTAGAATCACTTGAGAGCTTTTACAAAAGCATGGGTATCTGCGTCCATCCCAGAACTGCTGGTTATACTGCTTTGGGGTAGACCATGTGCAAGAAATAATTTTGAAAGCTCCCTGGTGGTGCAAACACACAGCCAGCCTTAGTGGCCACATGGCTGAGAGAGAGAAAGCAATAATGGTCCATTTCTTCATTCTCTCTGTGTTTCTGAGAAGCTTCCATATTTTGGCAAAGAGTGAAGATAGAAGAGAAAAGAAAACATCATGATCTTTTGCCCCAGAAGAGCTAATACAGGTTGGGATTTCAGTTTTTCTATAAGGGGGACTTTGGAGCCTGTTTGCATGATAAAAACGAGGAAGTTCTTCCATTCCCAGGGTTGTGTTCCAGACCTGAGCTGGGTGGAGATGTGAACAGAAGACAAAAGCAGGTGAAGAGCCTTTCATAAGAGTATGAGTCCAGCTGTGTCAGGTCGGAAGAAGCCATGCAATGTCACACCGCTTGAGAAGCCCTCTTTGTGTTTTAGTTACAGAACCATCATGAGTCTGCCCCAGTCAGGCCTAGAAGCAATGTGCATCTTCTGGCATCTGGTGCAATTTGTAGCTTTGGGAACCTGGGGGCAGCACAGAGACAAGAACAGCATTTGGAAGTTGTTTTCCCTCAGAAGGAGCCACTGGTGGGCAGCACCTGCTTGTATGGGGTTGGGAGGCAAGGACTTTCTGTGCTGCGCAAGCAGCAGAGACTTCAAGGGAGCCTCGGAAACCAGGCGGGGCAGGGAGTGCCTTCCACCAGGCTGGAACAGCATCTGAATCTGAACACTTCTATTGATGTAGCTGTTTGTCTCTAAAGATTGGTGAGCTCTGGGGACATTTTGGGACCCACACTGAGGACATTAATGTAGAATTTAATGAGGAGACATCTTCTATACATGAGATAGGATCATTTAAAGGTTGAGACCTGAACAACAAAAATGAGCTTATTCATACAGATGTAACTTAATCCTAACCCTTTTTTAAGCTTCTTATTGTGCCTTGTTACTTGATGGGGCTTGGTCTGGCAGCGCCTTTAGTGTTTAAGAGGTTATATTTTCAGAAAATAAGTTTTTTTTTTTTTTTTTTGCTTGAATGTTTCAAAATGCTTTCATGGTATGTGAAAAAAGCCACTTGATCAAAGTGCTTGTAGTGTATGTTAAATCCCTTTCTTCTTCCCAAAGACTTCAAGACACTGGCACAGGCTAAAAGGGTTAAACTACACCTGCGGCCTTTCATTGTGTCACTAGGAGTATTGTGAGGAAGGTCCCAAATCTGAGTCTGCATGTGAGTATTTGCTCTTTTCTCCCATGCCCACCTCACCCCCACCCTTACGTCTGGGTCCTGCCCCATAAGCTTCATGAGGTAAGTACGTTACTCATTTATCAAGTATTGTGCTGTGGTGAAACAAAGTAGAAGCTTTGACACCCCTCCATTAGGGAGAGGGAGGAAACCTGCAGAGACTGAACTCATCCTCATTAATCTGTTTATCGTCCCACCTTGCTCTTACAGATCCCACTGACTAGGAGGCTCTTGGCAGTGGCTCTGCATTTGTCTGTTCCTTCTTGCAAGTGGAAAGAACTGGCTATTTAAACACACAAACCCATCCACGCCTTGAGTGAGGATGAGACCACCTGCAACCACATGCTATCAGTTTTTCCCTCTGCTTTTAGCACCATTACCACAGGCTTCTGCCTTACTCGCCATTTTTATTCTCCTCAAACAGTTCCCAATGGACAGGGAAGGAGTTCTGGGCCTACCTTCAACCCCTAGCTGGCCAGGGCATTTGGTAGACTGCTCTATTAGAGCAAATCTACCTGAAATGGGACTGCCAAACTTCTAGAAATGTAGCAGGCAGGATTGCTGCAAGTTCTGTATTTTAGGCTGGAGAACAAGGAGCTGAAGGTCAGTGCTACAGGCTTCAGGAAGTAGCTGTCTTTGGCACTGGCGATGTTGCTGATTCCCATCTCTGTAGCAAAGGAGCCAGCACTACTTTTACGCAGAAATGCTAAGCAAATTGAAATGTTGAAAGAATGAGGTTGGTCACATATGCTGGATAGGCCCAACCCGACAGCCTCATAATGAGTTAATTTTGCTCATTTGTTTTAGCTATTGAATAATATGCTGTAAGACAGTTGGCATAAAAACTGAATGTTATCAATCAAATACTTATTAAGAACCTGTGATATGCTAGGCATTGTACTAAGCAATGAGAATATATCATCGGACAAAGGCAGACAAAATGTACTGCTCCTAAGAAACTTACATTCTGGTGGAGAGAGACAGAAAAATATTACATAGTATTTATGTGAAAGAAAAGCAGTTAAAATATAAAATTACATGGTTTCACATATTTCACAGATGTATGTTGATGTACTTAACCATGGCATATCATTTTACAATTTATAAATACCTTTTTATATTTCAAGTTAAACTCAGAGCCAACTTCATGTTTCAATTTCCACATCATCTTAGCATTTCAGTAGCTCTGGAGGAGAATATTCTTTATCCTATTTCAGGTGAACCCAAGGCTTGGTGTGGGCTGTGTGAGGCCAACATCACAGATTCACCTAGGTTCTTTCACAGAACGAGGAGAGAAAAACCTCAAACCACGAGCTAATGAGTTAGAGATTTCTGTAATAATACTGACAAATATGTAAACACTTGAGTTAATAGTTGGTCTGACAGTTTTTACATAGAGGGGGATTCAGGGAGATTCATAAATTATACTACTGTTACTTCTGTGAATCCCTTAAGACTTGGGCCTCTTTAATGGACACATTCTCCAGAAATCACTGTGGTGGAATGTGATAGGCAGTGCGAGGTCAGCCCCTCCCTTTCCTGATGAGGAGAACGTGGGGTTTAGAGTCTCCCTGACTATGAGGTGATGTGTGACTCAGGCAGGAGCCTCTGACCCTTAGGGGAGTGACCAGGGTAGTCTGGCTTCTGTGAACTCCACAAAGAGAAATGCAAGTCTCCCTTCAGAGTGAAAGTACGAATTGAAGGAAAACTACATGGAGTAGAACCCAAACTCAGAGTAGGGACAATAATGGAACAGGATGCTAACTTCCAGTGAGAGTTAGGAGAAGGGAGAGAGGGGGAATATCTCAGCCAGTGCCAGGCAGTATCGTTAGCTCCTAAAAATCCACAGGTGGGAGTTCTGCAGCCTAGAGGGACTGCTGCCCACACCTACTCTTCACTCGGAGAGCAAAATTCATTTGTTTTTTAAAAAAGAAGAACAATAGAAAAAATTCATGGGTGAGTCACAAGTTGTTTTATAATGGAAAGAAATAAAGAAACATTGTCACAATAAAAGATTCCAGAAAAAACAGACCCACAAAACAGATGACAGCTGTGACCAGATATTTCAAAATAAACTCAAGGAAATTAAGAAAATGATAGGAATTATGACATTAATTGGACAAAAATTCAACAGTGAGATAATGGGACAAGAGAAACATTAAAATGACAAGAGATGCATAAAGAAATAAAAAATTGAAAATTTAGAAATAAAACCAAGAAGAAAACAAATTAATAACAGGTATTGTTTTAAATAGAAGAAGCCTTTCTCCTCTGTTTATGAGAGTGTAGGCTGGTACAACCACTGTGGAAATGTGTGTGGAGATTCCTCAAGAAACTAAAACTTGAGTTACCATGTGACCCAGCTATTTCCTTTCTTCGTATCTTCCAGAAGGAGTTAAAAGCATCATGGCAGCATGATAAATGCACATTCATTTCTGTAGTGGCACAATGTCTAATAGCTAAATTTTTGGTAGCACCCCAAATACACAGCCATGGATAGAGGGATAAAGAAGATGTGGGTCTTTTCTACAATGGAATAGTACTCTCATAACGAGGGATAAACCTGAGATATTTCTAGGAGAATGGATGCACCTTGAGAACAGACCGTTAGGCAAAATAAATCAGACACACATGTTCAGATATCTCCCTGTTTCTCTGGTGTGAGAAACTGAAAGGACAAACAAGGTCCCAAATTTATAATGGATCCTGGGAAATAGGAAGAAAATGTTCCAATGGGGAGGGGTGGAACAAGCAAGAAGGGGAAGGAAGGAAGAGAAAAGAAAAAAGAATAGAAAAAATGGGAACAAAGATTTTGTAAATAAGGAGGGGAAGAAGAGTGAAGGTGGGGAGCAGATTGGGGAAGAAAGAAGAATCAAGATATATTATGTACAGGTACAAATTCCCTATGATGAATGTGATCATTATGTAAACCTAAAATATACCCAGTAAATTAATTAACAAAGGGAAGAAGAAGGGCCAGGGATATAGCTCAGAGACATAATGCCTGCCTAGCAAGCGCGAGGTCCTGAGTTCAATTCCCTGAACCAAAAAGAAAAAAAACATAAAAAATATTTGTATCCTTAGGAATTTATATCAAGAAAACCATTTAAAGGATGCAAACTATGGCATAAAGACTTTAAAAAATGGAAGAAGAAGAAGAAAGGGAGAAAATTCTAAGAATGAATAAGAATAAATAAAAAGAAAGCGTTTGAGAGACAGAGTGATAGATAAACAAAGCCAGTATAAATATTATAGGAAATCCTAAAGAAAAAAACAAATAAATGTAATGCAGTAAATGTTAGAATCTATAATACTAGAAAGATTTTTTGAAAATAAGATATGATTTCAAGGCACATATTAACCAAAAAAATACTTTGGAAAACTGAGCCTCCCCTCAAAAAAACCCACACAGACATATTTTAGCAAACATATTGGACTTGAAAGAGAGAAGGGAAATAATTTTCTGGGCATCTAGACTAAAAGACAGTTGATCTACCAGGAAAAGGCAATAAAATTTTCATCAGATCATTGAAGAGCATTTGGTTAGCCTGTTCAATACAGCAACATAATCAAAATATTTAAGTAAGAAAATACAAATTAAGGATTTTATTTCCATCCAAGCTCACCTTCAAATGTACAGGGTTCAGATATGACATGAAGAGTATTGCAAATGTTAGGCAGCATTGATTTCATAAGTTTTTCCTGGAGAATCTCAAAAGCTTATGCTTGAGACAACAATGACCATTTCAGGAGAGACATTGACATAAAAGACCTTTTTTGGGACCTTTCTGGGACTTTTCTGGGTGGCAGGTTCCACTAAAAGAAGAAAGCAAACTCTAAAGGTGGAAGAATGAGGTCCAGAAAACATGGAAACCAACACAAAATGTATGAAACTACGTATAATCTGAGAGTACAGAAGAGTCTATTAGAGGAACACATTCCGGAGTTATTGCAGATGTGCAAACTGTGGTCAGACACTCAAAGTAAACCAAGCCAAGAAAACAAATTGGACAATTTTTTATTAAAATATAATCATAGAATGTCACTTATTAGTGAATAATATTCACATGATCACAGAATGAAAATTGTGAATATAGATATAATCCAAAAAATTTTTGGAGAAAAATAAAGGAAAAGAGATGGTATAATGGATAAAAGTCTTAAGACTATAGTGAAAAATAAGTAATGAGTTGATTGCTAGGGTTAAGGTACACATACTCATAAATTGGGACCCAAAGTGAGAAGAAACAGAAAAGGAGAGCATTGTTTCTTGAGAAAAAGGAAGAGTATGATGGGCAACAAAGTACAGCTGTTTTGTTTACAAGCCTTTTAGTCTTATTTGGCTTCAAAGCAATTTGCAAGCAAACTCTGATAACAAATTAAAAAATTAATTAGAAGTCGGCGACCGAGCCCTGACTTGCTGACGTCCTGTGCTGTCTGTTGAGCCCCTCACCTGCTGGCCACCAGCCAGCTCTGCGCGGAGACCTTTCCC
Organism: Octodon degus; assembly: GCF_000260255.1. Lineage (NCBI taxonomy): Eukaryota > Metazoa > Chordata > Mammalia > Rodentia > Octodontidae > Octodon > Octodon degus. The sequence continues at coordinate 1,344,659 of NW_004524662.1, read as the reverse complement.
TGGACTCTGTATCCTTCACCCCGAGGACATGCACCATCCTGTGGTCACAGGGCCCACAGAACGCAAAGGTTGGAGTCGCCCATTAGTGATGCCCCTCGGCACTCTCTCTTGTTTTACAGGTGAAGAAATCAAGATGGCGAGTAGCTGGGCCACTTTCCCTGCCTCAACCTATCCTGCCTCAGATTGATGATCTTTCTACTGTTACAGATTGCTGCCTTCAGGGAGTTTATCCTGGTACGTATGTGTACCTCCTTCATGTTATGATTCTCTCTGCTACTGATCTTCTTTTGGTCTTCCTGTTCTTTTTGGCTACAGGCTTTCACTATGTAGCCCAGGCTAATCTTGAACCTAGGATCCTCCTACTTTATCCGCCCTAGTGCGGGCGAACCAACTGCTTTTCTATTTGTTACCTCTTTTTGGCCTTCAGGGGTAAATTTGGTCTATGGGAGCTAGTATAGTTTACCCTTCCCTCTGCTACCCTCTGCTGGCCATAGCTGGCCTGACCGGTGACTGAAATACATCACTGCTCACAGAGGAGAATGTTTGCGTGAGGCATGATTGTGGCCTCCCGCCCTGTGCCAACCCATGTGGACTAATCCTCCCTTTCTTGAGAGTCTGTTAGAAATGCAGAATCTTGAGCCACACTCTATACTTGAATAGAATCTGAATTTCTGACCAGGTTCCACCCAGCTCACATACAAGGTAGAACTTGAGAAATGCTCTTCTGTGTAAAACCCAACTCCATACCAAAAGAATGGAGATCAGACTTATACATTCATTAACTGCGTTGAGCTGTAGTACCTGTTTCCATCTTGCCCGCTGCTGAATTCCTCCGCAGACGCTTTGCAGCTTCAGTTCTGTTGCAGTGGCTGCCTGGAACAGCAGAGAGCAGGGCATAGTGCACATGGAATCGTGATTAAAAGTCCACTAAACTGTGGGGCTAGCGTGGCAGAAGCCCGCGAATACAATATTTCAGTCCTTCCTCACCTTTCTCCCTTTTGTGCACGATTAAGATAATCGTCATATTTTGACTTTGAAGAGAGCTTAAAGTTAGCCTGCAAATTGTTAGGCTGCTCTGTTTTGTTTAAAATTTATGCAATCCTTGTAGAAAACTGCACTAGGTGATTGGGAGACATCAGCCCCGGGGGTTTCAGAATGCTAGGAAGACATCGGTGATGCCTGAAGTGTTCTGTACATTGTCCTTCTTCTCCTCAGACTCTGGCAGTGAGGTTTCCTGAGCACCTGCTCTAAGCCAGGCCTCACGTTGGGTGGTTGGCAGGGCAGATATGACTCCTGTTTGCGCTGATCTTCCTGTCTCCTGTGGAAGACTCTTTTAGAGAATTACATCTTAATAACAACATGTAAAGTGAGTAAAGGTAAAGCAGAAGCTTGGGGAGATCTCTGTGAACAAGCAGCATTTAAATGGAAACTTAAAGTGTGTTTAGTTGGATTGAGGTGGGGAAGGCATTTCATGTGGAGAAAGTGCTGTGAGGGACAGACCTCCATGAGGAGCTCTGAGAAAGCGAGACTGGCCAGAGCACAAAGCCCACAGGGCCCCAGTGGGCAGAGGGGTCTACAGCCTGTAGGGTCAGCAGTCCCTGGAACTTGCTGCTTTAACCTCAGATCACTGAGATTTAAACACAGGTAAATAATTCAATAGGATCTCTTCATTCTCACCAAACAGGCTGTTTTGCACACAGAGTAAAGCTGGCCCCTGACTCCAGCCATGATACCACTTATGAGGAAGCCATTCTCTGGGTTGAGTGGGCTCTGAGCCCTTCCCATGCCTCATCCTTCACTCATTATTTCCTTCTCCTCGTTGTGGTGACCTCTCCCAGGGAGCTTAACTGCTCAGACCCAGTCGTGCTGCAAGCAGCACGGCCAGCAAACACACTGTTCTCTTCCCTGTTCTCTATCAGCACAAGACTACACTCTGGCTTCTCATATTTGGTTAAACCCTGAAAGATGCCCCCCTTTCACCTAGCTTCTTTTTTAAATTTTATTTTTTATTGAGAAATAAATATGAATGAGACAGTTTCACAGCTGATTAATAGGACAGTTTTGATAGTCAATACACTGTACATTGTTATCTTCTTAGTGGTTATCCATAGCACAAGAAGCAGACAGGGTATTCTGTCCAAACACTGTTAGTACACCTCTTTCTTCTCATTGAATTAAGTGAAAGTAGCTGTAAACCTATCCTAACTATTTTGTATATATAAATACAAAATGATCTTTCCTTTGTGTCCTTTTTTTTTTGTCCTGTTAGAAGATTCACCTAGCTTCTTGTACATGGATGGATTTGATGCACTCTGAAGGTATTCTTGTGTGGGCTATTTTGACTACATCAAATGATGCTCATTCTTTTAACATAAGTCTTTGATGTAGTAAGGCTAAGGGTCGTTTCTAATAGTTTAAAGTAGGCTGGTGTCATTTTATACTAAGGTAAAAATCACTGGCAAAGGCAGTTCAAAGAGTTCTGCTTCGACAAGAAGAGTCTCCTAAGCATGATTTTCCTCAAAAAATGATTTTACTTCAGGAAGAAGTCCTACAATTCCAGAGAGAGTAAGCAGGTCATTCAGCAACTCCACAAAATGGACTAGCAGACATATCTGATTCTATAGCACTCAGCTAAGTGCCAGAGAGATAACAGTAATGTAGTGTTAGGCGCTTTGTTTTTAAAATGACTGTACAGACTATAAGGAAGAGAAATCAAAGTAAACATCATCTAAGTCAGAAAGATTTTACTCTGTTTTGTTTTCTTTGGTTCTGTATTTTCTTAGCACTGAAAAAAAGTTTATTTAGTGAAATGCATCAGTCCAGTTATCCTAACAGACACACCTATTTATTTTACATAATTAATATTGGCACCCTAATGCTTAGCATCTGTCTTTGTCATGTGCGCATGTGCATCAAGTGGAGGCTGCAGTGGTCACTTCGGGGCTGAGTGTAGCAGACATGCCACCCATGGTTGTACAGATAAGCCTGGGAGGACCAACTGTAGAACACAAGCCAGAGAGGGTTGTAGTTCCTAAAACTGTTTCTCTGACCTTACATCTAGCACTGCCTTGACCACACTGCTACCTTTGGCTTTGGGGTTCTAGCCAAGAATCTGATTTTGCAATTTTAGTCTGTCACCAGGATTTCAGAGGAAGCTATAAAACCTAGGACCAGGCTGATTACATACTGATTCATGCATTTCTAGTTGTGCCTACATAAGCACAAGCTGTGTAATTCACTGGGGGCTTCAGTGAAATAAGCCAATGATAGGTCATAACTGTAAGAAACCTGAGCAAAGGCAGGATGTCCAGGCACTTCTGGAATTCCTTGTGAGGCATCTGTAGTGCAGATGAAGTTTGGGATGATTTATCATTCAGCCAAATTCTTCCTAGGAAAAGCCAGTGTTGCTTCCAAGGGAGTTATTCATTCCCTCGATACTTCCCTTCCTTCCCTCATCTTCCCTGAATCAGACCTTTTCTGCCAGCAAGAATGCAGACTCACTTTCTGAGGACCAAACAAGATTTAGCAGGTGAACTTGTAAGAGAGTTTTGGTGCTAAGTGTTTCTAATGGAGCAGAAATGTATCTCCTGCTGGCAGGCATCTGGGGGCCCTTACATTCTCACTTCTTGGAAAAGACAATAGATGTGGTATGTAATTTTTTTCTTTAGACATTCAGGATGATGTCTCCTGTGAAATTTCTCTTCGTGCCTTTTTTTTTGTATCTTCTGCTTTGTGTGTCTGTGTATAAGAAAGAATTATGTCCCTATTGTGACAAGTGGCAAAAGTCACCACGGCCGAGGTCTTTGCGTTTGCTCGGAACCATAGCTTCCTTACAGTGAGGAGCTCATTGTTGGGGGACAGAGTTTGCAGAATGAATAAAATTGAGTGAGTCTAAAAAGAAAACCAAAGGCAAAGAGAGTGTAATGGGCATGCCTAAAATGTCCTATTCTCTACAGAGGTTCTTGAAACAAACTCACAACTGAGAGCCATATTTTCAGGCTCATGAAAAACCCAGATAAAAAATATAGAATTTGTGGACTTTTGTGCAAGCCCTCTTTATCTTGGTTGGGTTTAAGAAATTAGGAAACCCAGGTAAAGAAGCAGGGAGATCAAGGTGGGAGAGAGAAAATCATGCACCATTAAGGGTTTAAAATTGAGACAACTGATTAAAATTTAAGTATATCAAAATAAAGCTCAGGAGCTAAGATACCACATTTTTAAAAAATTAGGAGCTATAAATTTTTGTATATACTAGTCTCTGTATAATCTATGAAGTTTATTCTTACACAGTCACTAACCAGAACACAGAGCAGCACCAGCACCACAGTCTCCTCTAAGATCAGGTTGAGACGTGAAACTTCATCCTGATGATTTTCCTGAAGTAGAATCACCTACAAAACTACCCTGTATTTTTTTAAAGAGAAGTTAAGATTTTTATTTATTTATTTTATTTTAAAAATATTTTTCTTGAGAAACAAATAGCAATGAGACAGTTTCACAACCGATTACTAGTACATTTTCAATAATTAATACATTGTATATTGTTGTCTTAGTGGTTATTCAATGTACAAGATGCAGACCTGATATCCTGTCTCAAACACTATTAGAACAAACTTCTCTCTTCACTGAATTAAGAGAATGGAGCTGTACATCTATCCTAATTATTTTGAGTATACAGATACAAAAGGGTCATTCATTTGTGTCCCGCTTTTTTTGGTTAGTTTTGTCAGAGAAGGGCAATCCATTGTTATTTAAATACTGTAGGTGCATGAATTCAGCAAAATATCCCAATATAGTCCAGTAGTCCATAATTATAGTGGGTTTTCCATAAGACTGTCAAGGTCCGAAGTTGTTGACTTAAACATTTTACAGCTCATCATATTAATATGGCTTTACTTTTTCTACTTCATTTTCATATTTTTCTGTTGGATAGTTAAGACCAACAAAGTGCAAGACCTATATAACAAGAAATGTAACTTTTGTATGTGACAAGGTCAGTCCAGGATTTAACCTGAAACCCTATATCTCAGTTTGTAGATCTTTTGTCAGTGTCAGTCATATAGATGAGTCAGCCATTGCTTGACCAATTTGCTCTCTGTGAAAGCTTGAGAGACTGGAGACTCTTTAAAAAACTAGGACTGGAAATCCCATTCAAACTAGCTATCCCCCTACTGGGAATTTTCCTGGAGGAACTGAAAATATCATATCATAGTGATATATGTGTGCCTATGTTTATAGCAGCACAATTTGTGATAGCCAAATCTTGGAAACTACCAAGATGCCCGTTACCTGAGGAATGGATGAAAAACATGTGGTACTTTTATACAATGGAGTATTACTCAGCTATAAAGAATGATAAGCTCGAAGCCTTTATATTTAAGTGGATGTCACTTGAAGATATACTCATAAGTGAAATAAACCGGACCCACATGTGTAAAAATCATGTAGTCTCCCTAGTATAAGAACTCAAAGGAAGAAATAAAAATAGAAAGTCATACCCTGTATTTATCTTCAGAAATGTAAGGGCTGCCAGGTCCTCAATGGCTGCTCCTTTGCATAACAAAACAAAACAAATCAAACCAAACCAAACCCAAAGCCAAACAGTCCTTTAAGAAGGAATGGCCAGTTTTGTATACCCAAGTCTGATGTTTGTTTGAAATGTCTGCCATGGCTGACACTGTGAAATGCTGAACACACCCCTAAGTGAGGAATAGTGCTGCCCACGAGAAACTGGAATTCTAGATAGAGAAACTGAATAAGTGATTAAGTGGTGGGATAGAGTGTAATGAAGTGATGATTATGGCACTTCCAAAAAATGCTGACAGTGATTAATCACCTGATGGGTACCAGGTTTTGTGTTGATCAGGCTGCCAACTTGTTCACGCAACAACAATCCTTTAGACTAAAGACACGATTACCTCCATTTCGCAGAAGAGGAAATGGAGACACAGGAAGTCAGCATAAAGTACTAGCATCAAGTTAGACTTGAAGGCGTCAAGTGATCTTGCATTCCAGGCAGTCCTTTCCAGTACTCAAGCTCTCCCCTTTTTTAAATTTAATTTTATTGAGAAACAAATAGCAATGAGACAGTTTCAAAACTGATTAGTAGGACAGTTTCAATAATTAATACATTGTATATTGCTGTCTTTGTAGTGGTTATTCATAGTACAAGATACAGACAAGACATAGTACAAGATATCCTGTCCAAACATTTTTAGTACAAATTTTTCTTCTCATTGAATTAAGAGAAAGTAGTTGTATATTTATTCTAACTATTTTGTTTATACAGATACAAAATGGTCTTTCATTTGTATCCCTTTTTTTATTTAGTTTTGTCAGAGATGGGTATTCATTCCATTGCCATTTAAATATTGTAGGTGCATGAATTCAGCAAAGTAATCCAATATAATCCAGTAGTCCATAATAGTAGTGTGTTACCTGTAGGACTGGAAATGTCAGAAGTTGTTGACTTGAGCCTTTTACAGCTCAGCATATTAATATGGCTTTACTTTTTTTACCTTGTTTTTATACTTTTCTGCTGGATGGTTAAGACCAAGCAAGATCTATATAACAAGAAATGTAACTTTTGTATGTGACAAGGTCAATCAAATCCCCCCAGGATTTATCCTGAAACCCTGTACCACAGTTTGTAGATCCTTTATCAGTGTCAGCCATGTGGATGAGTCATGGCCATGGCCTGACCAATTTGCTCTCTGTGAAAGCCTGATGGTTTTCTCCTCATTTGACTATCCTTAAGCACACTCTACATCATTGATCACTTTCCTCTCAAAAATCTCTCCCTTCTAAGATCAACTGCCTCTGAGGGTGGAAAGAGGGGAGAAGAAGATGGGCTAAAATCCTTTGGGTGATTCCTTGAAAGAAATGTTTGACAGCTGGGTTGAAAAGTAAATAGCCAGGGTGCACCGCCAGAGGCGCTGTATGGAAAGGCTTCCAGGACGGGTAGCACCATGGGTAGACAAAGGAGGCTCCAGGCAAGAGAACAGAGAGGCCCAGAGGAGGTGGGGGCCACTCGGAGGCCAGAACATTCATGTGGGAAAAAACCCAGCTATACCCATCTGAAGTCAAAGCTCAGCTCAATAACCTTCCCTGAGTGCAAGTCTTTTCCTTTGTGCACTGGAAGTAAATCAATGCCCTCATGTCAGGGTGTAAGTAAGAGAGATACTATGCACACAGTGTCCTGTGTAGAAATAACTCACATAACTTGTGTCCAGTATGAGGAATTATATTAAGAGTTCTCTTAGGAGATGTGGGAGCTTTGTAGAAGAGGGGGGTAGGACCAAAATCTGGGGGGTCTTGTTACTCAAGCAGCAGAGTATAGACATGGCTTGGTAACCACTTGGGAGATAAAATTGCAATTCTTAACATTGTGTTTCTAACAGTGTTGTGACCTGTTAATGGACATTGATGTCTACAATGCAAAGTAATACCTTGTTTTGTTTCATTTTGTAGTAAACTAGAACTAGAATTGAAATTTCACATAATGGTATTTCACGATTCTCTCGATTCGATATGTATTTGACGTGTCTTTAGTTAGTGCCACTCCCCCCACAGTTTTAGTTTTAGATGGTGTTCTTTACAGACTGAGAAGCCTTGATAGGAAATAGCTTGCCAACAAAACCCAGGGAAATGATGAAATGACTGATATTTCAGAAGGTGTGTAGATTTCAAAGCATGCGTAGTCTTACTGTGCAGGAAGTTTATCTTGGCGTTATCCTTTGGAGCTACAGAGGCACAGCGCAGTGTGCTATGCCAAACCACATGAGGGAAGAAAAGAGCCATTGGAGGAAACACTCTTTATTGACTCTGACTTTCAGAAGCCAAGTAGTGAAATTTGCTCTGGACCTGACAGCAGGTGGCTTTCATACGTCTTTTGTAGAATTTATGTCAGTTAAACTTCCTAACAAAAATAAATAAGCATGTGGAAAATAACCGTTATTATCAAGATACTATTTTCAATTTGGTTAAATAAAAAGAATTTGCCCCAAGCTGTCTTTTTTCCCCGTCATCAGCAGAACCTTCTGATCTAGCTAGAGTACTTGATATGTTTGGTCTGTAGAATTTTCTCATTCTTAGAAAGCAAGGGATGGTTCCTGAATTGTTTCCAAAGTTAACTATGAAAGAAAAAGAATCAGGAAAGAAGGGAAAGTTGGAGACAGAATATAAAGAGATTTTTATTGTTATCCATTCCCTAGAGAAAAAGTATATATATTAGATAGACCTACAGGATGGAAGGCAGAGGCATCTATATGCTAAAGAGACAGAGAAGAGAAGGGGATGGTGTCACCCTCCATCCTCCATTTGCTGGCCTATGTGCCTACCCTCTCTGGAAATATCCTCACATACACACACAAAAGTATGCTTCACTAATCTTACTAACTTGCTAGGCAGGTCTTAATTCAGTCAAATTGATAAACACAATTAATATTTTTGAAATTCAATAATTTCCAATAAGTGATAGCAATCTAAAAATAGCCCTGGGCTGGGGACATAGCTTGGAGGTCTAAGAACCTGCCTGGCAAGCCCAAGGACCTGAGTTCCATCCCTGGTACTGCATGCTGTGTCAGCCCCAGAACTCTGGCTGCACCAAGTTGGCCACTGAAACTGGGCATGATGGCACATGCCTGTAGTCCCAGCACTGAGGAGGCTGAGACAGGAGGATCACTATTTGTCTGACCTATGTACTGAGACCCTATATCCAATAAAATAAATAAATAAAATAAATAACCCTGTGCCAAATTGTTACATAAATGAAATTTCTTTCTTTCTCCCAGACAGAATATTGTTGTACTCCCCGGGCCCCATATTCCTCCAGATACTTTTTTCTCACTCCATATGGAAGCAAATAAGCATAGTTTGCTTCTTACTCCTCTTAGGGACTACACTGACTTTGACCCAATCTGAATGGTACATCCTGAAGCTATGTTTCTGTTCCTCGATTGGTTTCTAATTAATCTTACCTCCTACAAAGGTACATGGTATTTTTCCTACCAGTCTCACGTCTTTGTTTCCTGCTTGACTTGTCCATTGAAATTCCTCTGCTCTTTCCTCTAACACAGAAGGAAACTGTGGATGTCAGAAATTATCTCAAGGCACTTGGTTTGTTTCATGATGTTTTCTTCTTTTGCTTGTCTAGTAATTATTTTGACCTTAAATTTATCAAGAGGACTATGAATTTCTATGTCTCCCAAGCCCCACTTCCACCTGACAAATCAATGCTGCTCTTCATTTTGCTTTATGCCAAGAAATTGTCTCATAAAAATGTGTTTATTTCTTCCCTTTGAGGTCTACGAAAACAATTGCTCTTTACTTTTGAAAGAAAATATTGCAAGGCTCAGAATTCTCATTTGGTGCAATTTCCCTTTTTTTCTCTCAGCAGCCTACTCTCTTGCTAGCATAGTTTGATTTTTATTCCTCTACAGATAAGGGCCCACCCCTCTATGTTTTATTTAAAGACTTGAACTTGATTTTCTAAAGTTTCAAGGTAGGTAGGTCTCAATGCCAGGTTTCTTTGGAGGAGAGGCTTGGGAAGATCCTTTATCTCATTTGATGTTTTCTGACTCATTGCATTATTTTCAGGTTGGGTTTTTTTTTTTCCCTTAGTTTTTTATGTTTGGAAGTTTCTTGTTCTGTAGCCTCAAGTTCAGAAATGTTCTTAGCTGTGTTCAGCCTCCTGAGAAACCCATAAAGACATGTTTCATTTTCGCTGTTGTTTTTATTTTATTTTTCTCATTTCTTTTCTTTATTTCATAGAATTTCTGCCTCTCTACTTAAATTATTCATTTATTTTGTATGAGCCCAACTTTTTCCTCCAGTACAGCCCTTAACATAAGAACCTTATTTTCAAGGTTCTAGCTAGGATAATCTCTATATCCCTGCCATATTTGGCTCTGGGTCTTATGTTTGTTCAGTCTCTTCAAATCATGTTTCTTTCTTCTATTATGCCTTGTAATTTTTTTTTTTGTTGTTGGAGGGTGAACATAATGGATTATATAAAGCGAATTGTAGTAAATGGGATTTAAGTGTGGTGCCAAGATACAGGAAGACAGCAGCAGTGTTCTTTGGTCCTGTGTCCTGATAGGTCTCGGAAGTTTTAGGAGCTTGTGTCCCTGGACTGTGCACTTTACCATCCTACCCTGCTTTCCAGCCTGCCATACCCCATCGCTACTCCTTTGAATGACAGCAAGGGGCTATAGTCGGGTATTCCTTCCTGCTGCTTGTATTAGACTTTGACGTCACCAGAGCAGGGTAGGCTTCTAAAAATAGTTTCTGTTAAATGCAAGCTTTGTTAAGAATGGAATATTCTGGCGTATTGCAGGGTGCGTCCATCCTTCCATCCTTCTGTTGGAAGCTTCATGGAATTTTCCTCCAGCCTGCCCTGTGAGGACCACATAGAGCTCCTGGAGGTAAATTTCACAAAAGTATGATCACTTCAGTCCCAGCCCCAAGTCTCCTTGGAGTTTATCTCCCAGACTTGTCCACACCGGGCCTCCTGCAATTCTTCAGTTGTACTTCTGGTTTTTCCACCTCAGGACTGGCTCCTGCCCTGGTTAACTTGTAATTTGCTGTTTCAACTATGTGTCCAATTATGTGGGCAGCAGGTTGCCCTGTGACCTCACTTTTCTTTTTTAAGAAGCTGGATTTTCAGTGTGTTCAGCTTTGTACTTTTAGGGACAGAGCAGAGACTTTTAAATTCCTTGTATTCCAGACCTGAAGCAAACCAAAGTCCGTTCAAAATGTTTGAAGTCCTTGATTTGAAGAGGATAAAACAACAACATATAGTTCCCTTTATTCTAGGTGTTTTAATATAGGTAATCTAATGGATAGCAAATGGTTTAAAGTTAGATAAAGTTATATTGAAACTACCTTTTTCCTCTTCTTTAATAATGATTTTAAGTCAGGAAAAATTAGAGAATCTAATTCTCTTCAGAGATACTTCTCATTTACACTGAACTTAGCAAGGGAGAGGCCTTGTTCTCTCTGCCTATGTTAGTGTTAGAATATCACTTGTCGAGTGTCTTCTGGGGGTCTAACTGTGTGCATAGAACCATCAAACTGAGATATGAATTTCAAAGATTTATGATGTCAAAAATAATTTTTAAAAGTATTGGTTAAATCCTAGAATTATAGCATTTAAAGCATATTGGGTAAAGTGTATTAATATAATTAAATTTACCTCTTTCTACTCTTTATGTATCTACTAGAAAATTTAAAATTACCTTATAGCTTGCATTTGATTTCTATCCATTTTGTTTCTATACCCCTTCTGACTAGAAGGCAAGAGAACCAATGAACTTTATTGTCTTTGTGTCTTTTAATTAACACAGGTGACTCTGTTAATTAATTCCATGTCCCAATGAGGAGAACAGGAATGCTTTCCTCCACTTGTATGTGAAGCGCACTGTTAGCTGCGAGAATCTGAATTTTCAGCGGTGCTTGCCAAAGGCTCTCCCCTTCAGCTCAAGGTCACCAGGAAGTTTTCACCCACACACTGATGTCCCACTTTCTTGGCTGGCCTTCAGTCAACTTGTCTGTCTGCTGCTCTGTTGCACCATCTCTCAGCCACCCAAGTCAGCGTTACCTTATTTTCTAGCAAGTCCTCGTGAGAGCGTCTCTGGGGAGCTTTTGGTCCTAAAGGACTGAGGATCTTCAGAAATAGTGCCAGGAGCCCTGTGGTGAGCAGCAAGGCTCTGGTAAAGCAGAATCTCTTTTATACAGATATCTCACCCACCCCACCATGCATTCCAGAAATCTCTTGGCTTACTTAAAGGTCACATCATGTACTCTTGTTGTCTTCCATATTTTGAACAAATTTTTCAGGCATGCAACTGAAACCTAGTACAGTAGTCAGACTTCCTGTCATTGACACACAATTCCTGGGACCCACAACCCAAAGGGAGAGAGGTTTATTTTGGCTCATCATTCCCAGAGGATTCCATCCATGGGTTTTTTGTTTTTTTTTTTCTCCTTTTGTCTCCAAGGCAGAAACTGCATGGCAGAAGACATGGCCAAGGAAGGCTGCGGATTCACTGACAACCAGGAAGTAGACAGAAAAGGAATATCTTGGAGTGAAATACACCTTTCCAGGTCACACTCCTGTGACTTGCTTCCTGTCAAGCCCCACCTCCTAATAACATATCCAGCTACTGTGTTCATCCGTGAGTGAAATCTACTGAATAGAGCACCTCTTTGAGCCAGTCACCTCGCAAGCACAGGACACTTTGGGGGAAATTTTATATCTAAACAATCAGATGTCACCTCTGGACCTCAAAAGCCTCTTGTCTATCTCATACAAAATGCATTTACTCTATCTCTAAGAATTGCCAAAATCTTGGGAGTTCTAGCACTGCTGAAACATTCACATTCAAAGTTGCTTCTAAGACGTAAGACAGACTGTTGGCTGTGGCCCTTGGAAAAGTCAGAAAGAGAATTAAATGCTTTCAACATAAAGTGTCACAGGGAACATTACAATTTCAAGAGAGGAATAGCAGGAAAGAAAAGAGTAGGGCTAAAGGAAGTCTGAAAACTATCAGGGTAAACACTAAGTCTTGTCTTGTAGATCTGTGTTCAACACCCAGAGCAGGCTCTGGTGGGATGTGAGCTCTAAGGGTGTGAGCAACCCCACTACTTTAGCATTGCTAGTTGGCTGGCTTTGCTCACTATCTGAGGTTTTACTTAGTAGATTGTCTAAATGACTAGCATCTGCAATTTCTCGAGGTTTCTACTGCACCTTTGGCATTACCCTCATAGCTTCATACATTGCCCTCTAATGGGCACATTGCCTGTCCTCCAAGGCCTTCTTTTGAAATCTGAGTGGAAATCCCCATAATCCCACAACTTTTGCATTCCACATTCCTACCAACCTAGAACTTTGGATGTTGCTAAGGTTTGTCACAAGCTCAAGCACTATGTAGATCCCCTTAGATCATAGCTGTAGTGGCCTCTGAGTACCTAGGTGGTTGAATGTGGTGAAATAAATCTAAGTAACCAACTGCATAGGTGGCACTTATCAAATAAGATGCCCAGCAGATTTCTTCTTAAAGCCAAGTCTTTCAAACGAGTTGCTCTTTAACTTTTATACCCATGAACCTAAAAAATATGGGGTTGGGTCAATTTCAGAGACACCATCAAGCTGCCTTCCTGATTCAAGGCACTTGGGTTCTTTTAAATGCTTATCTTTTAATGGTCATGATCTCCTTTGCCTCAACATTGCAGGGACTTTCTTTCTGGCAAACCTGGAATGTTCTTATATTGCTTGACTGTTCCTTTTATTCCTGATTATTAATGTAGATCAGGATAAAAGCAGCCAGCAGTATCCATGCCGTAATCTGAATATTGGGTCACCTTGAAATTTCTTCTGTCAAATGAATTAGTGCACTGTCCTTAATCTCTGTCTTCTGTGAAGCATCAGGACATGGAAAAAACGTAGACCAAATTTTCTGAAAAGTCTTTTTTCTTGGCAGATCCTTCCTGAGCCAGACCTTCCTTGTCTTCATTTCTGTCAGCGCTGTGGTCTTCTGAGCTTTAATAGCAGTCATCTTGAAGACCACTTACTGCATTATAGGGCTTCTCTAGACTGCATCTCCAAACTCCAGTGATACTTTCATTGTAAAACATCTCCAAGCTTGAAATTTCCACCTCTTGCACAGCAGTTAGAGAAGATTCTTCTTAGTGTTTGTAATTTTGCGTGATAGTAGTTATAAAAATCTGACTTGAAAAAAAAAATGTACAGGCTCAGAGTGAGGCTCAAGTTGAACACAAAGCACCCCTCTCATCCAGATGATACACAGAGCTTGTTCTGGTGTGTTACAAAATTGGCCGTTGTGCTTTTTTGGTATCTTATATCATAACCATGGCTCCAAAGGGAGTTAGTGATACGTGACACTAGCAATAAAGCTGAAAGGAAAATCGTGATAATCACAATAGTGCTAAAGAGGAATCACTGTGAAATTTTAGTCCTAGAAAAATGAATTTATATGGCTAGTTTGTGGACCTCAGAACCAATTATTTGGTTTTTCCATTATTTCTTAGGGGAAAATATATTGTTGAAAAAGTTGTCAAACTTTTCCATGTTTAAACACAAATTTGGACTGAATTGACAACCTCTCAGCCTCTGTAACTGTGAGCCATGTGAGCCAGTGAAGTCCTGGTCTTTACAATTTACCCACTCTCAGGTATTCTGTTATAATAACACAGAATGAAATAAAAAACTCTCACTGCTGTTGCTTTTGTCTGCAAGATACACTCTGAGTGGGAAGAATTCCCTACTGGAAAACTCTAGTACAGAATCACAAAAAAGGATGTGGTATTTATTTTATTATAACCAAAGGTGTAGTCCTTTCACGGTTTAGCTGTACAGACAGGGACTTTTCATTAAAATACAATCTAAAGAGGTAAACATCTAAATTTTTGCATTTTAATTTTCTAGCATATTATAATAGTATACCTAATATACCTCTGTTATGAGAACAAATTTTGGCACCTAGTTTACCAAGTTTATCTAACATAATCAACCAAATGTTCGCAAGAACAACTAATCTTATTTCACCAACATTTTGGTCACTTATATAATACTTAACCAGATTATGAAACTTTGGTAACAAAATTAACTAGCAGAAATAGAGTTGGAAAACTATAATTGATTCTTGGCCAGAAAATAATTCTCTAGCTTCTAGCATTGTGCTGGCCTGGGGCAGCTTTTGGTGTATCTTCAGAGGAAGCATCTGTCAGATAGCAGGTTAAGTAAGTCCAGGTCAGCTAGTGTGACTCCAAGAGGCCAAAGGGCAGAGGGTAGGAATTCAGCTTTTAGAGAACTGGGCTGCACGGAATGAATAAAGGCCTGTATGGGCAGTTGTGTCTTCTAGCAATACTCTTTACATAGGTCTTACTTTCAATTTTGATGAAACTTGGACAGATTTTCATCAAAAGTCAAGGTAAGATCATCAAAGCCAAGCAGTTAAAGTCACATTGTATCCTTTGGCAAGTTCTTTGAGGAAGCACAATCCTGGAATCTCACGGGAGATTTTTCATATTCAGAGTAGGGTCTGTCTGGTGACTGGTGCTGTGGATTGAATCATAGTGGAAGAATCGGTTGTTGTGGAACAAGATATTTCATGGTCATGTTGAACTCAGAGGAGGAGCCTCGGCTTCCAGGTCTAACCTGCAATACATAAATGACAGAGTAGGGCAAAATATTTTCATTACAGGAGATACAATAAATCTCTAGAATGTACAAGAAATTCATAAATGTAGGAAAGAAGAAAAGAAGCCCAAATTCCAAAGGGGCACTGTATATGAACTCATAGTTTTCTCAAGTTTTTAGCATTAGATAAAAATGAACTATTGGACTAACAAGACCAGAAATTTAGAAGACAATATATTATGTCAGCAAGGATGTGAGCCAGAGGCATATGTACACCTTTGTTGTTTTGAAACAGCATCTTGCTGTGTAGTTGAGGCTGGGCCTGAACTTGCTGTGATTCTCCTGCCTCAGCCTACTGAATCCTGGAATTATAGGTATGTATCACCACAACTAGTTGATTCACACTTTTGTAACTGCATAAGTTGATAAGTTTTTTTTTCTCTTTGAGAAGTAGGCCTTCATTGTGTTCTTGCTGTTACTGCCTAATAGGCTGGAAATATAACAGTTAAAAAATAATCAAATTCCTCTTCTCACAACAGTTTTATTGTAGTAGATAACAATAGACAATAAGAAAATGTTTTCTATCTTGATAAAATTTAGGAATAAAATAGAACAGAACAAGGATTGAGATTGTCACAGATGGGTGGAGTGCTATTAGATAGGGGGGTG
Source organism: Octodon degus (assembly GCF_000260255.1). Lineage (NCBI taxonomy): Eukaryota > Metazoa > Chordata > Mammalia > Rodentia > Octodontidae > Octodon > Octodon degus. The sequence goes on along the minus strand of NW_004524662.1, from coordinate 1,328,830 downwards.
GGTCAGGCACAATCTTAGGGCAGGTAACATTTGACCATTTGTACCTGTGAGAAGGAAAACATTGAAGGCACTGAACGAGCATCCAGATTCAGGGTTTATCAAAATTAGCAAGTTATAGGAATATGTCCTATACATAATCCTTTTATGTTACAAAGGAATCCACATGTGTTCAAATACATACATTGGCACAACGAATAAATACACAGCGATACATGCACACATGCACATGCATCCTCTACAAACTCTCCAGCTCAGTTGTCTTCAGGAGTAAGTTTGATTACCCAGGCAGTGGCCCAAAAGAGAGATGTTATAAAATAATATTGTATGATATAATATAGAACGTGGATAACTTTCTCTTAAAATAAGAAAGCAAGCAAAATAAAATACTCATATGTTTGGAAAAAATGGCAAAAATGGTGGCATTTATCAATGATAGAACATACAAAACTTTTAAGAAAAGATCGTCAGGCTTAAAATAGCAGAGAGGCCAGCAAGGCTGATTATGGCCCCATCTTGCCAAGGACAGAGCTACTTGGACTCCTGATTACTATTCAAGTGTTTCCCACTCTTTGGACTGAGGCAGATTTATTTACATTGATGGGCACTGATCAGAATCACTCCCAGAATATCAGGCCCTGATCTCGGGAGGTCTAGGCTTTATAGGAGACAAGCAAGCAGAAAGTACAGAGGCAGAATGGCTTGTCAACTGGGGATTGGTTTATCTGATGTGCATCACAGTGCCCAGCCATTTCTAAGAGACAGGAGCAACCAGAACCAGAGCAGGAACTATTACCTGGGCAACGGACAAACTGAAGTCTACTGGCAGGGATGCACAGGAGCATTTTCTGCTACAAAATGGTCAACATATCAGTCACCTTCTCTGTACGGTGAAGATCCCTGCTTCTTTGAGTGTTACAATAAACAATTGGCTTCACGCAGAGTGTTCAGACCACTGACACATAGTGAGCTACATGCCTAACAAATGTTAGTAATAGGGAGGCAACAATTGTGTCCCTCCTATAGCTGCATGTGAGGCAGGCTTGCCATCAGCACAAAGTGGGGCTTCTTAACCTCCCCTATAACACCTTATGTTGGTACTTCTTAAATATCTGTAATGTTTGAAAAATAAAATTTCAGTAATCAGAGTACAGTGACTGGCTGATGTGTGATATGGAATTCAGGGAACAAGTGTGGCCAGAATGGCACTCAGCTCCTGACTCTACTACTTAATAACTGTCACATTTGCTAGTTGAAAAATAAACAGGTCTCAGGACTCCTGCTGGGGTACTATTTGCACTCATATAGAGCAATAAGGAAAAGAGCAGGCTATGCTGACATTTGCCTTAATAAGCTGTACCACTGGTTCTCAGAAAGTCAAGAGGTTGAGTTGTTTTCCTAGATTTCTAAGAAGTGCAAGTTTACACATCCCAAGTGAGCAATTAATTTTAATATAAGTTAGCTGACTTTTAAAAGGTTCTATAAAATTCCCATCTCTGTTTATTATATTCCTCACATTGTGCTTGGTGGGAGCCGGTGACACATTTAATTTATCTGGGGACAAATATTGGAAGTTTCTACCTGAACTTCTGTGGAGGGAGAGGAACACAGATGTTTCAAGTGTTCTACTGAAGATCCCTTTTCTTACTGCTTTTTATTCTTTCAGTGTTTTTTATGGTTTGGGTTTATAGGTCATAATGATTGCATCCTTTCTGGGGAGCTGGTACATGTGCTTAATACATCTTGGCTCTTTCTCCACCCCCTTCTACTGCCTTCACTCACACTCTACATCTTGTCTTCTCGTCTTTTGCAAAAGATCTACCTCCATACAGGTTCCTTGTTTTATTTAGGAATATTATTCCCCAGTAAGACAAGGTATAATATGAACTATCTTTGGGCATGTGTCCCTACCTGAGTCACCTTACACTTAGAGCCTTTCGGACCAAGCCAAGAACATTTCAAAGACACACTATCTATTGAACATGCCCAGTCCCATCCCACCAAGTCCCCTTACAGAGTGGTAAACATTCATGTGCCACTTGTGAAGCCTAACTCAGCAGGGTTTCTCTCACTCTTTAATCTTTCACTACTTTCTTCTCTTCTGTTCACTTTCTCTCTCTTCTTTTCTTCTCTTTTATATATTTAGTACAGGGTCTACAGGGTCTACAGGGTCTCACTACATAGATTGGACTTGTAATGATTCTCCTGTTTTCAGCCTCCCAAGTGCTGGGATTACTGGTATGCCCTACCATGCCCAGTCTCAATTGCAGTCTTAGCATACCCAGGGGGTGGGGTTGGCGTGGCAGTCTGGGAATGGAACCCAGGACACTGAGCTCTGCCTAAGCAGGCACTTTAGTCTGCTGAGCTATTTGGCTGGCCCATCTCTTCATTCACTCTTTATTTCCATCATGTACCTCTTGTTTGATGCATTACCTATTTTATTTCACCTTTATTTCCTACATAATACACTCACTGACACTTTATCCACAGTATTATGTTTATTTTAAGATCACTGTATGTATTCAATGCAGAATTACAGGAATTGCCTCAGGTGGAAATATACCAAGCTAGAGCACCCTGGCCTAGATTGGCATTCCATGTGTAATCTTATTAACTGTTCTTTTAAAATGCTTCGTATAGCATATTTGAAAAATTACATCTTCAAGGAATGACTTGAAATTTTGGGGGTAAATTATCTGTAAATATTCTCATCATTAAAGAAATAAGCAACATTTGTCTTTGCCCTTGAGTGTTTCAAAAGTTAAGCAAAATGTAGTAGTATTGTCCCTAGTAGAGAGTGCCTGTCTTAGTTATTTTCTTGTGGGTGAGACATAATACCTGATACCTTCAAGACAGAGGAGGACAGGTTTACTTTGGTTCACAGTTTTTAGAAGTTTTAGTCCATAGGTGGCTGGCTCCAAGGCAGGGCAGCATGGCAGAGGGTATGGCAGAGGGGACAGAACTCATCGCATGGTGGCAGGAAGCACAGAGAGATTAAAGAGATTAAGGGAGGAAGGAGGGACTCTTCTAAGTTATGACCCAAGTAACCCATCTCCTGGGACCAGGCTTTATCTTCCAGCATCACACTGACCTATAAAACCCTTACTGGACTACTCCACTGATGATTGTCACACCCTTATGATCTAATTACCACCCCACATCCCAGCCATGATCACCCTAGGCTTTGGGGGGAGCATCTATAGAAACCATAACAGTGACTCCAGAGCTAGAATGCTTCTGACAACCCAAGGTAGTTTCTCTGGAGGTTTTTTGGCTGATTGAAAGACACATACTTACATATTTTGCTCTTATTACTTACATTTGCACATGGGTCACTGAGATCAGGTTCCTGAAGAGGGAGCAAACATCCATGATTTTATAAGACTCATCTATTCTCCTTCTCAGGATCACTTCATTGTTTGTCACTTCAAAATATTAGTGAGCATCCAGGCAAATAATCTTACTTTCTAATTAGAGGAAATTGGAGCCTTTTCGCCACAGCCATAAATGATCTTTGGGGTGTGACTAATTCAGCCCAATCTCAGATGCCTGATGGTGTGCAGCCTCTTGATAATATTTGGTAAAGAAGGGTTATGGAGATTTGGGCTAATTAAGAATATTAGTCTTGCTCACAAACTAATGACAACACTTGAGAGCAATGTAAAAACAATAGTCATTTCAAAAGCCGAGCTGGGTCATTTGGTAGTAAACTATTAATCAGCTGAGTCACTAAGGTTAGAGTCATTAAGTACTCAGCCACATGAGGAGGAAATAAATTATTAACTTTGGTTATTAGGACTAATATTCTTTTCTAGCATTTAGATCGACACACAGGCTCCTCGGCTGTCCTGCCGCTCCATCAGATTTGAGTATGGCAGCTCAGGCTTGTGTGTTATCTTTGCAGGGATCCCAGATGGTCTCTCTTCAGGGAGCAGAGGTTGAAAAGAAGCACAAGTAATCTCCCTGTGGTGCCACTGCCTCCCTGACATCAATAATCCAGGCTACAGTGCTCACTGTTCTTTCTCTGCTCCCATACTGCAGCTAAATTAGTTATGTTATCTTTAATTCAATGAAACTGGTTACCTGAGCTGTGAGGGAAATGAGGATGTACGTCTTGAAATAGGCTTCTTTGCCTTTTATAATGTCACCGGTATTTATTTTCCCATAAGGAAATTGGCTTTCTTAGGGAAGGGATCTACGGTGACTTTATGCCTGAATTTTGCACTTACATGACTAAGAATATAATACACCAATGAGAAATGTCCCACTGACCTCAGACTATATACTTCCCCAATCAGAAACCTCCATGGAACTCTAACTTGTGACTTTCCTCTTCAACCAATCAAATATTTTCTTTATCTTGCTCAAACACTTGATAAAAGTTTCTTTCTTCTGTCCCTTCAGTGGAGAGCTGAACCGCTTGCCATCTGTTGCTGCCTAATTCATGAACAGCTAAGTGCTCTGATAAACTTGTTAAAACTTCAGTATGGCTAAGTTATCTTTTAACAAGTTATGCTTTATTAGCACTGGAATTGAAAGGAAGCACAGAAAGCAAAAAGGAACGTGTTCTATATAAGACGATAAGGGGATTAGAAGCTACAGGGATGATCAAGGACTGTATATTTCTTCTTATAGAGCAGGCAATGTCATTCAAGGAAAATTCACAGGATAGAGTGCGTCACCACTCTGAGCTCCATTTAATCAGGGTAGTCTAGTGAGTCAGTGCTAGGGCAGCCAAAGCCCCAAAGGAAGTCTGTAAAGGTTATAAGAGACAGAGCAGTGCCTGACTTTCTAGTTGCAAAATGGAGAGCTTTTGTAGGAGACAAGCATCTGCTCATAACTGGGGCTCAGTCTTTAAATTAATGCAGAAGCTTCCCATGTTCATGGGAAAATTCATGATATTTAATTTGTATAATGAGGGGATTTCACTGACCTTATCAGAACCAAAAGCTACAACTCTGGTTGCATAGGTCCTGCTTTACCTTGGTCTTAACCATCCAGCAGAAAAGTATAAAAATGAAATATAAGAAGTAAAGTCATGCTGTTATGTTGAGCTGTAGGGGACTCAGGTCAACAATTTCTGACATTGCCAGTCAAGCGGAAGGCCCAATACTGTTATGGACTACTGAACTCTTTTAGATTATTTTGCTGAGTTAACACACCTATAATATTCAAATAATGGAACTGAACAATAAAAGGGGATACGGATGAATGTCCATTTTGTATCTGTGTATTTAAAGTGGTTAGGATAGATATATAGTTACATTCTCTTAATGAATAGAGTGATTTGTTCTAATGGTATTTGTAGATAGGATATCATGTCTGCATTTTGTACAGCAATTAACCATTGGGAGGAATGTATGCAGTGTGTGAATTATTGAAACTGTCCTACCAATTTGATTTGAAAATGTCTCATTGCTATTTGTTTATCAATAAAATTATGGAAAAAATAGCATTATGATGCTTTCTTTATGTGTGCCCACATCCTCTTAGTAGTCCTCAAAAGAAACATTTTATGTAGTAATTTTAATGAGGTTTAGTTTAATAAAGAGTTATCCACATAATGTGTTGGAGAATTGGAAATCTTATCTATATTTTGAGGAAGATCATGAATGAACTTTAAACCTAGGCAAAAAGGCTCTCTTAGCTGTTAACTGACCAAAGAGGAGCATCAAATACCAGAGAGCTCAGAGGGCTTAGGAAAGCAAGTCTTACTAGGTTTAATTGGAATGATCTAAATGTCAAAGGCAACATGATCATGATTTTGTTACCTAACAAAATATGAAGAAGATCCATTTTCATTAACTGAACATGGTTAAGTTAAAAAAGAAGGTGCTAAAATTTCATCAAATAAACTACTTTTTGTGTATGACCAGGACAGAAAATGTGAACATATATTTGATTTGCGTGAACTTACACAAAAATAACTCTGAAACAATAAAGAAGAAGATAAATTAAGGCAGAGAAATAAGGTAGTTGGGACAAGAGTGAATAAAGAACTCAGAGTTTAACTTATATTACTTTATTTTGAACTATGTAAATTTATGACTTAGTCAAGACAAAAAGTCAAAAGAACACCAGCAATAGTAATTTTTGGAGACTTTAAATCTAAACAGGATGTTTATGGAAGGTGTGAAATGCAACATTCTCATCTGAGCAAAGTATTGTAATGTTAAGTGTAAAAAGTCATGGCCCAAGAAACAAGGAATATGGTTCCAGTCCAATGTTGACCACAAACTATTTGGATATTGTGTAATATTGGACCAAATTATGCACTTCGTGTGTAGTGGAATGTTTTGACTACATATGAAGAGACATTCTGGAAAACTCTACTGAGAAAGGCTTTAAGGGATCATCCAGATACAGTCGATTGCTTTAAATGTTGTGACCTCTGGGTTTCATAAAGATTACAGAGTGACAATGCATGCCTATTTCTTGGCCTCCCTATGACTCTTTTTTGTCACCTTTGAAACTTGGGGCATAAACTACTTGATCTTTAAGCCTCTTTAAAGTTCCACAGTGATAATAACAAAAGGAATATATTCCAGGAAGATCAGGGAGGTAGTCAGAAAGGGAGCTGGCACAGTGGACAGATTATAGTCCCCCAGAGTCCTGTAGTTAAAGGTGGAAAGATTGCTTTAAATAGAAGGTAATATGAGGTGATTTTCAAGTAATTTCTGTCCAACTGTGGGTGAATGGTGTAACTCTCAGTATTTCATAGTCATTCAGTAGGAGGTTGTGGAAGCCAACGACGCAACACTTTCTCAGAGAATTTTCCAGAGGTTATTCTTGCCATATGGTAGGCATGGGGGCCTCCATTCTCACTTCTCTTTCTGAAGCATTGTAAAAGTGGACCTTGCTGGAGGAAACTGGGAGTAACCTGTGGTGCTGGGGAAGAGCTAAGTGACTGATAGAAATGGACAGATTTTGTGTCTGCTGAATGGTAGGGGGAAGCAACCACTTTTTATAGCTTCTCCAGGATCCAGCAACAAGAAGCACAAGGATCCTCTTGAAAAAGAACAGCCCTATCCATCTGTCATGTATGTTTTTTGGGCACTTCATTAACCTACCATTTCCTGAAGTTTGAGACTATGGTTCTAGTCTGAAACAATGCAGGACGCAAGCTCCTATGAGGAAAGGGACTTCAGTTCAAACTAGTGAAATTTCTTCTTCAATTTTTTCAAGATTTATTTATTTGGTACAGGGTATCACTATGCAGCTTGGGGTCATAGTGATCCTCCTGTCTCATCTTCCGCAGTGCTGGGTTTACAGCTGTGCACCACCATGCCTGGTTGCAGTGGCCAGGGTACCAGGGATCAAATGTGGGTCCTTGCACTTGCTAGGCAGGAGCTTAGACGGCCAAGCTATCTCCCCAGCTGAAACTAGTTAAATTTAAGTTAAATACAATTGCTATTAAATAGTACAGACATGAAATGTTTCCATCATTGCAGAATGCTCCATTGGATACAACTACAGTGTGCATTTGGATGCTGCCATGGACAGATGGATCCACTAGTGACAGGCTACTGGTGGGAAAACACAAAAGAGAGTACCTAGAATTTATCTTTCCTCAAAGTTCTTCAGATATTGATCTTTCTGGCTTTATTATAATCCTTAAAGGAAGAAAGCCAAAGATTCCCTCCAGTCTCCAGCAATACCTTCTATTTAAATCTGCTATTTAAAATCTGATCTGTGGGCCACTTATAGTCTGGGAATTGCTTTCATGGAAATTGAGAGTAGACTTTAGAAACTAATCAAAGTTTAGCAGTGACATGACACCCAAGCATGCAATCAAGTGATTTGTTTTGTTGAAGAGTCTCTAAACTGATTCAGCAGTCAGAAATGCATGCATTAGATTCCATATATAGAGATGAATTAGTTGACGTGCCCCAGTAGTATCAAACTATGTATGGTAATGTTTTAAATTAGTTGGTAAATTTAAATCCAAAATTATATAAAATCTGAAATTTATTACTCTTCTTACAATAATTTAAATTTAATTATAATTGTATAAGGTAAACTATTGTCACTTTCTACTGATAAAGATAGAGGAAGAACTGTTTAACTGAATAAGGGAAAATGATAAATAGAAGTTAAAATTTTGCAAATGATTGTCACTTGTACCATTTTGGATACAAGTTGAGAATGGAAGCCATTAGTGGTGGCATACACCTGTCATCCCAGCACACAGGAGATAGAGGCAGAAGGATTATTGGGAGTTTGAGACCAGCCTGAGCTACAAAGTGAGCCTAGGGCTAGCCCAAACTGCATAATGAGACCCTATCTCAAAAAAAGAAAAAGAAGTTGGGATTGGACACCTTGAAATTGCCAAAATACCTGTAGTCTTTTAATTCACTTTACTCAACATACTCCTATAATATTTGTTTCTTTATTGATAGTATTACTAAAGGAAAACACAGAACCTCTTTAGATATTCATTATCACCTGTGAGTAGTTTGGTTGACAATTCAACTTAATTTAAATAAGTTAACAGCAATAAAGATATTTTGTAACACTAAAATCTTTAAATACTGTATTGATATGTGTGATATTTGTTCACAGTACACACACAGAGCATTTCTTATGAAGACCAATATTTCATTCATAAGTTTTGCTTTGATTACAGAGGGAAGGCAACAAGTGTAATAACAAATCATTGCATTAATCTTTTGTGTATGCATTTTCATTTAATAATGTATCTGATCCTGTGATTTTTTTTTTGTTAGCTTCATCTTTCTTGTAAGTACTGAAGTTTATCTTTTGAATCTAATAACAGGCCATTTGGGCAGGTATTTTGTATGTATTTGCTTTATTTCATTTAAAAAGGTAATCAACCCATTTCTATTATGTGCTGTGGTGTAAGTATAATTGGTCCCTCTGAAACTTATGTTGAACTTAATCTCCATTGTAGGTATTATGAAGGTCAAAACTTGGTCAAGTTGTGGTTTAGACATTGGACCTTTAGGAAGTAATTCAGATTGGATAAAATCATCAAAGTGGAGCTCTCCTGATTCAGTATTGATGGATTTATAAGAAAGAGACAGCCCAGGACACTCTCTCTCTCTCTCTCTCTCTCTCTCTCTCTCTCTCTCTCTCTCTCTCTCTCTCTCTC
>NW_004524662.1:1317425-1319556 GCF_000260255.1 Octodon degus | reverse complement strand
TCTCTCTCTCTCTCTCTCTCTCTCTCTCTCTCTCTCTCTCCCACATCCCTGTCTCTTGCTGTGTGAAGCCCTGTGCCAGTGAGAATGTCATTGTCAGAGGAGGCTCCACAACTTTGGACCATAACTGTAAGCCAAAAAAAAGTTCTTTTCTTTATATAACTTACCCAGTCTGTGACATTGTGTGACTAACATAGAAAATGAAATGAGATATTGTATTTTTATAAGAAAAGACAAAATAAATTTTTGGAAAGAAAACTTGCATAGTCCTGGGCTCTTCTTTCCTGGGTACAATCGGCATGAGACGGCGGGGCAGGCTGGCCTGTGTGCCCAGCACTGAGCACACAGACTGTTTGCTAAGGCAGAGACTTACTGAGTTCAAACCATTGTATTCAGGACAATTCATAATCAAGTAAAACTTTGGGCTTAGAGAGAGTTCTGGCAGGGAAGAAAGTGAGAAATTAAAAATTTCAGATGGCGAGGCACATTATACTTTAATTTAGACACATTAATAGAGCAGCATAGATTCAAATATCAATTGATAAAATTGATAAACACAGATTAACTTCTTGGCTAATATGAGAAGGTGGAGGGTCATGAAGGCAAAGGATAAGAAAAGTCACCAAGTTGGCAAAAATAGGAAAATATAAAAGAGAAGAACAAAATAATGAAAAACAAATAGTAAACTTAAAATTATTAATGTGTTGCTATGGTTTGATTGTTTGTGAACCTTCCAAAATTCATTTGAAACTGAATCCTCAGTAGCAAGAGATGAGGCTTTTCAGAGTGAAGGGCAAACAGATTGGTTTTCATGAGCAGGAGCAGGAAGCGAGCTCCCTCTTGCCCTCTGTCTTTCTTGTCAGGGAGACACGGAATTCATGGCATCATTCTTGGAAGTAGAGACTAAGTCCTCTCCAGACAATCTCTTGTAGTTGTCTTGGTCTTGAGCTTCCTAACTTCCACAAGTGTGTGAAATAAAATTTTCCTAGTTTGTGGCATTTTGTTAGAGCAGCACAGACTGGGATAGTAACATATCTCCTTTGGGGTGCAAAGAGAGTGGGCTGAATATATAAATTAAAAGACAGAAAACTATTATAATACAAGAGCATTATACTGTACATTGACTATAGCAAACCCCACATCCTAAGAGGTGGCCACAACAAGTTGAGAAATTTTTATAGATATCTGATGAGTCCAGTAGGATGGACCACATGAAGTTGATTACTATCTCATTTTATGAGGCAGGTTGTTCAGCTAAGCTTTTAGATGATAATCCAAATTTTAATTCATGATAAAGACATGTAAACACATGGGCAGAAAGGTATCACTCTCTTTTTTGTGATTCTCCTTGGGAACATTATCCTTTTTTTTTTTTTTTACTTGTTTTTTATTTTATTGAGAAACACATATCAATGAGACAGTTTCAATACTGATTAATAGGACAGTTTCAATAATTAATACATTGTACTTTGTTATCTTCTTAGTGGTTATCCATAGTACAAGATGCAGACAGGATATCCTGTCCAAACACTATTAGTACAAATCTTTCTTCTCATTGAATTAAGTGAAAGTAGCTATATATCTATCCCAACTGTTCTGCATATACAGATACAAAATGGTCCTTCCTTTGTATCACCTTTTTTGTTTAGTCCTCTCAGAAATGGATATTTCATTGGCATCTGAATACTATAGGAGTGTGAATTCAGCAAAACAATCCAACACAGTCCAGCAGTACACAATAGTAGTGGGTTATCCACAGAAGTTGTTCACTTGAGCCTTTCACAGCTCAGCATATTAATATGGCTTTACTTTTTATACTTTGTTTTTATACTTTTTTGCTGGATGGTTAAGACCAAGATAAAGCAAGACCTGTATAACAAGAAATGTAACTTTTATATCTGATAAGGTCAGCCAAGTTCCCTCAGGATTTATTCTGTAACCCTGTACTGCAGTTTGCAGATCCTTTGTCAGTGTCAGCCATGTAGATGAGTCATGGCCATTGTTTGAACTATTTGCTCTCCGTGAAAGCCTGAGAGAATGTTTTCTCTCCAGGTGACTCACCTTAGGCACACTGTGTCATCGATCACTTTCCTCTTTGGCCCCATAATCTTCTTGATCAGAAAATTTGGGACAC
>NW_004524662.1:1306209-1310540 GCF_000260255.1 Octodon degus | reverse complement strand
TATAGTCTCCCTAGTATAAGAACTCCGAAGAAGAAATATAAATAGAAAGATATAATACAAGGAAAAGGAAAGCAGGATCTCAAGGTCTAACTAATCAAGAGAGGGAAAGGAGATGAGCTAGGAAACATGACAATGTTAAGCCATGCAGTTATATACTGTTATTTTTATGATCCAGGAAGGGGCTTGTCCTTGTAGGCCTATTATCAGGCAGTGCTCTTGGGAGCAGCAACATTTTCAATACTAGCGCCTTTCTCTGGGGGCAGGAAAAGGCAACTGGAGCTCATAGAGTCTGAGTATTCTTCCATGGGTTCTTTCCATTTCCTATAGCACTTCAGTTTGGGTTGTCTATCATCAGTGTTCAGGCCTCATGTCTGCAGACAGTCCATTCTCTTCAGCTTCCATATGTTCCTAAAACCTTACAGTATAGGGGAAAATTGTAAGGCTGCCATGGACCTGACTCTCCCAGTCCCCAGCCTCCTTGCTGGCAGAAGCCCTATATTCCATAGGGAACTCAGTTTAGCATCACAGGTATCATCAAGTACAGGATGTGGTAAAGGAAATAAGATAGGACAAGGAACTTTGCAGGTCCCAGGATGTCTGGAGACATCTCGAACCACCTGAAAATTTACACCAGATGCTTCAAGTCCTTTACTCACTGAGGTGAGAGGCTGCCAGACAACTTTGGCCACAGATGTTGATTAAAATCCTCCCACCTGGGGACTAGGGAGATGGCTCAATGGAATAAACGCTTCCCTGGCAAGCGCAAGGGCATGAGTTCAATCCTCAGTTCCTCAAAAACAAACAAATAAACAATACAACAACAACAAAAACCCTCCCAACTAAAGACCCCTGCTTTCTTTCCATCCCCATAAAATGGGCACACATCTCTTCATTGCCCAATAGAGGGACTCATCACTCTGTCTGCCAGCATCCAGGCACAATAAATTTCATCCATGTTGCATTACACAAACCTGCTGCACATTGTGAAAATAAGGCTTGAGGGCTGTGGAGATACCTCAGCAGTCTAAGAGCCTGCCTGACAAGTACAAGGAGTCATGTTTGATGCCTGGTACTATTTGCTATTCCGGGGACTGAAACCAGGTGTGGTAGAGCATCCCTGTAATCCCAGTGCTGGGGAAGGTGAGACAGGAGGATCAGTATGAGTTTAAACTGAGTAGAGAGGCCTTGTACCAAATAAATAAATAAAGATTTTTAAAAAATTAAGATAAGGCCTGAAAACTCTGGCTACCTATTTTAACCATTATATTACATTAATTCAGCATATATCAAGCTAAACTATTTGACTAAGCCTAGTATGTCTACAGGCATATTCTTTGGATGCAAATGTAGAGGAAAAGCACACACTTGATGGTGGAGGCAACATGTGCATTTTGTCTGTCAATCTTTTTCTGGTACATAGTTCTGTGATGAGCAAATAAGGGATATTCAGTAACTAGTATTAAGTTAGTGTTGTTTGGGAAAGTAAATTATATCCACAGACTTGAATCATAATGGAAATATAATTTAAAATTGTTGTGTGGTCTGATGTATAAATAAGAGCTAATATGAGAAGATGGAGCTAAAGGCACAAATTAAGAGTACCTAGTTAGGATCATACAAGTCAATCAAATTATTTATTTTCCCCCTTTTAATCATGATACATGAAGATGTGAGCAGAGGTCTGTTCTGTTAACAAGTTGATAACCTAAAATGATCCAAGTATTTTTACATTAACTTTTACTTCTGCTCCTCAAATCTAGGATACATTAAACTACAAACTTGAGTCTCAGTGCTTAAGAGTGAAGATAGTTCCTTTTGTTTGTTTGTTAAGTTTAAGACAGACTCTCACTATGTAGATCAAGTTGACCTTGGGCTCACTATGTAATCCAGCCTGTTGTAGAACTTGTGGTGATCCTCCTGCCTCAGCCGTCCAAGGCAAAATCAAGACCATCTTTAGGGGGATGCTGCAGTGTTCTGTGACCAAAGCTGACAAGACAATGACATCTGGGAACTTTAGGCCTTTTCTGATACTTTGCTGTATTGCAATAAGAGACTACAAATAGAATGTAAGACAGTTCTAATATTTCACATTTGGGTTTGTGTTGTTCATTTTTATACAGAAGAACATGAAAGATACAAACAGTAGTACATTTATTTCACTCTCATATCAGAAATAATTACAAGTATATCTTTCAGATGCAGTGACATGGGGGATTCCCAAACACTGACTGATACTGGTAGTTATTTGGAATTTAGCAATTCTCTCTGGAAATTTGGGTGCTTTCCAATCTCCTCCCACTTCTTTCAACTATTTTTAGCTAATTAAGTATGTCATACCCCTTAATGTGATCATGGTAGTCTCCTCCTAGGAGGAGAATTATTATTATTACTATTATTATTATTTTATTATTATTTAGCTAGAATAAATAGAATTAAAACAGAAAAATTTACAAGTGGTACACAATTTCACTTAACAATATGAAATTTACAGCATTTGTTGTAATACATAGCATTGTCTTCCAACTAGTTAGTAATATTACCAGACATACACATGCAAAATTGAGAAGAAAAAAATGCATAAGAAATTTAGAAGAGAAAAAGTACAAACAATTAAAAATAGGAAACAAAAGAAATTAACGTGTTAACTGCTCATTTCCATAGACCACCAAAAATCCACAATACAGTTTTCTAAGCCATCCTCCTTACATATGTAGATAGATCTCTTTCCCTCACTCTCTTTCCTATCCTCCTCCACTCAGTAATCCCTTCATTTTTAACAGGTTCATTCCTTTTTCACAGTATCTATCTTATCCTTCAGATTCCATTTTTCTATTTCAGGTTCACACACAAAGGAGACAATATGTTGTTAACACATGTGGGTCTGATTTATTTCACTTAGTTGCATCCATTTAATGACTAAAGTCTCAAATTTATCCTGTTTATAGCCTAATAATACTCCAAAGCTCAAATGCCTATATTGTAGGGTAATAATAATAAGCTTCTCTTCTGAAAGGTTAACAACCTAAGTTTTCAGACCAAAAATTAGAGAAAAAGAAGGGCTGCAAGGACAGGCAATATTTTGGCCCTAGCCTTTCAAGGTCAGTGAAGACTCAGAACATAGGAGAATCTGTACTGTATGTCATGTAACTCAGTGTGTTTCAAATTTTCTGATCAAGGAGATTATGGGGCCCCAGAGTAAAGTGATCATAGTTTAGAGTGTGCCTAAGGAGAGTCACATGGAGAGAAAACATTCTCTCAGGCTTTCACAGAGTGCAAATTGGTCAAGCAATGACTATGACTCATCCACATGGCTGATAATTACAAAGGATCTGCAGGTTGCAGTACAAGGTTTCAGGAGAAATCCTGATGGGATTTAACTGAATTTGTCACATACAAAAGTTACATTTTTTGTTCTATGGGTCTTGCTTTATCTTGGTCTTAATCATTCAGCAGAAAAGTATAAAAACAAAGTATAAAAAATAAAGCCATATTAATAGGCTGAGCTGTAAAAGGCTCAAGTCAATAACTTCTGACATTGCCAGTCTTACAGATAATCCACTACTATTATGGACTACTGGACTATATTGGAATGTTTTGCTGAATTCACACACCTACAATATTTAAATGATAATGGAATATCCTTCTCTGACAAAACTAAACAAAAAAGAGGATACAAATGAATGACCATTTTGTATCTGTATATTCAAAATAGGATAGATATACAGTGACTTTCTCTTAATTCAATGAATAGAAAGATTTATTTTAATAGTGTTTGTGGACAGGATATCATGTCTGCATCTTATACTATGAAAACCACTAAGAAGACAACAATATGTAATGTATTAATTGTTGAGACTGACCTACTAATCGGTTTTGAAACTGTCTCATTGCTATTTGTTTCTCAATAAAATTATTAAAAAATAATACTCCATTGTGTAAAAATATCATATCTTTATCTATTCTTCAGTTGATGGGTATCTGAGTTGTTTCCAGGATTTAGCTATGACAAATTACATGGCTATAAACTTGGGTGCACATAGATCTCTGTGGTATGAGGTTTTCAATTCTTCTGGAAAAATATCCAAGAAGGGAACAGCTAGCTTGAATGAGATCTTCAATCCTAGCTTTTTAAGGAATTACCACATTGATTTCCATAGTGGGTGTACCAGTCTGCATTTCTACCAACCATGCAGAAGGGTTCCTTTTCCCTACAGCCTCTCCAGAATTTTCTCTTGGCTTTCTTCTTCTTCTTCTTCTTCTTCTTCTTCTTCTTCTTCTTCTTCTTCTTCTTCTTCTTCTTCTTCTTCTTCTTCTTCTTCTTCTTCTTCTTC
>NW_004524662.1:1300307-1306109 GCF_000260255.1 Octodon degus | reverse complement strand
CTTCTTCTTCTTCTTCTTCTTCTTCTTCTTCTTCTTCTTCTTCTTCTTCTTTCTTCTTTCTTCTTCTTCCTTCTTCTTTCTTCTTCTTCTTTCTTCTTTCTTCTTCTTCCTTCTTCTTTCCTTTCTTTCTTTCTTTCTTTCTTTCTTTCTTTCTTTCTTTCTTTCTTTCTTTCTTTCTTTCTTTCTTTCATGGTTCAAACCCTGACCACTGCACTCTGCCTAAGCAGGCACTTTAGTTCACTGAGCTATCAGGCCAGCCCTCAGCTGACTTCTTGATCTTAGCCATTCTTTCTGAGTCAGGATACAATCTCAGTGTTGTTTTAATTTGCATTTATTGAATGACCAATGGTGTTGGGCATTTTTTCATATATTTACTTGCTCTTTGTATTTCTGCCTCTAAGAAGTGTATATTCATCTCAGATGCCTATTTGTGTATTGGGGGCCCTTTGAATGTGGGGTCCTGATTGTTTTTAATTCTTTGCATGTTCTAGATGGAAGGCCTTTGTCAGAGGGACATTTGACTATAATGCTTTTCTAGTCTGTGGGCTTTTTTTTATTCTGTTGGATATTAGCTTTGAAATGATAAGATGAAAATGTTATCTTTTCAAAAGATAAGATCCCAGTTGTTGATTCTTTGAAGTATTTTATGTGTAGTTTTGTTTTTGTTCATGAACTCTGTGTCTATCCCTGTCCTTACGATTTCTACCTGCGTTTTACTCCAGAAGACTTAATGTTTCTATTCTAATATTTAAATCTTTGATCCATTTTGACTATAGCTTTGTGCATAGTGATAGACATGAGTCTAGTTTTAGCCTTCAGTATGTGGAAAGCCAGTTTTTCCAGCTCATTTATTAAAGAGGCTGTCTTTCTTCCATTGAGTCTTTTTGGCCACTTCATCAAAGATTAGGTGGCTGAGTGTGTTTACAGTTGTGTCTGAATATTCTAATCTGCTACACTGATCCTCAGGTTTGTCTTCATGCCAGTACCATGTTGATTTTATCACAGTGTCTTTATAGTATAATTTCAGGTCAGGGATTGTTATGCCTCTTGCCCTTCCTTTATTGCACAGGATTGCTTTTGATATTCTGGGTCTCTTGTGGTTCCAAATAAATTTGAAGAAAGTTTTCTATAGCTCTGTGAGGTATACTAATGGTATTGAAATTGGGATTGCATAATAGCTCTATAACAATTCTGGGAGTATGCCCATTTTCACAATGTTGGTTCTTCCTATCCAGGAGCATGGAATATTTTTCCATTTTTCTCAAATCCTCTTCAATCTCTTTTCTCAGAATACTGCAATTTTCACTGTATAAATCTGTTATGCCCTTTGTGAGATTGATTCGTAAGTATTTCTTCTTTTTTTGGATTCTATTGTAAAAGCTGTGTTTTCCCTAATTTTTCTCAGTGTGTTCATTTTTTGTGTACAAAAATGCTACTGAGTTTTGGGTGTTGACTTTGTATCCTTCTACTTTGCTGAATTTGGTGAATAAATCTACAAGACTTTTTCTTGGTGGAGTATTTGGGTTCCTCTATGTAGGTATCATGTCATCTGCAAATAATGAAATTTCACTTCTTTTCCAATTTTTATTTCTTTTATTTCTCTGTCTTGTCTAATAGCTCTGGATAATGTTTCCAGAACTATATTGAGTAGAAGTGGAGGCAGTGGACATCCTTGTTTTGTTCCTGATTTTAAAGTGAAGGCCTTCAGTTTTTGCCTATTTAGTATGAGGTTGGCTGTTGATTTTTCATAGATGGCTTTTGTCAGGTTGAGATATAGACTATCTATTCCAATTCTCTGTAGGGTTTTTATCATAAATGAGTGTTGGACTTTCTTAAAAGCTTTTTCTGCATCTATTGAGATGATCATGTGCTTTTTATTATTGGTTCTATTGATGTGGTGCATTACATTTATGGATTTGCATATGATGAACCATCCCTGAATTTCTGGTATGAATCCCACGACCCATACATATGGTCGTGATGTATAATCTTCTTTATCATTTGCTGCACTCTATTTGCTATCATTTTATTGAGGATTTTTGCATCTATATTCATTAGAGAGATTGGCCTGTAAGTGTCTTTTGTAGTTGGATCTTTTTCTGCATTTGGGATCAAAGTAATTTTTGTCTCCAGGAATGACTTTGGGAGAATGGCTTCTCTTTAAATTTTTAATGAAGATTTTGTGAAAAGTTGGCATTAAATCTTGTCTACATTTCTTGGAGAATTGAGCTGTGAATCAATAGGAATCTGGGCTTTTCTTTGTTGGTCGGTTTTTTAAAATTACATTTTCAATTTAATTTCTCATTATTGGATTACTCATAGTTTATACATCTCCTTGACTCAGCTTTGGCATTTTGTACGTATCTAGAAAACTGTCCATTTCTTCGTGTTTTCCATCTTGTGAGAGTAAAGATTTTGGAAGTAGGTATTGATGATCTTCTGAATTTGTCTATGGTCTGTAATGATTTCACCCTTTTCATTCTTAATTGCTTGAATTTGGGTTTTCCTTTCCTTTTTTCATTAGACTGGCTAGGGGTTTATCAATTATTTTTATTCTTTCAAAGAATCAACTCTTGGATTTATTTATTATTAGTATTGTTTTCTTCAACTCCAATGCATTAAACTATGCTCTAATCTTTATGAATTCCTGTCTTCTTTGGGCATTGTACTTGACTTGTTCTTTTTTTTTTTTTTTTTTTTTCTAGGAGTTCGAGTGCAGCACAAGCTCATTCATTTGCGTTTGTTCTTTTTTCTTAAAGTGAAAATTTACTGCTATAAAATTTTCTCTTAAGACAGCTTTCATCATGTCCCACATGTTTCAGTAAATTGTATCTGCATTTTAGTTTGATTGTAAATATTTCTTAATTTCATTAATGACCCACTATTTTTTAGGATGCTATTTAATTTGCATGGGTTTATGATGATTTTGTAGTTTGTTTTTTCAATAATTTCCAGTTTTATTGCACTGTGCTCAGATAGTATGCATGAGATAATTTCAATTCCTTTGCATTTACATAAGAGTGCTCTGTGTGTTAGCATGTGGTCTATTTTGGAGACTGTCCTATTGGGAGAAGAATTCTCACTCTTCATGGATTTTGTCGATATTCTTCTCAAATCATAGTATTGGATGCAAAATTACATATTACCATTAGGTGTCACTGTCTAACATGTAATGTTAGATTTTTCAATGAAAAATCTAAAAAATCAATTTAGTATTTCAAAAATAGTCTATATAATATCCTATTATATCAGTAAGATATAATAGGATATTAAATCTGTGGAATTTGAAATTATTTTTTCTGTGATTCGGATGAAATAATTGGAAACCACTCAGAATTTTTAAGTATTTTTTCACAATTTATTGTATTTATTGGAGACATTGTAATAGAAAATCTCAAAACTTGTAGCTTGCCATTCAAAGTTTTCCCTACTTATTTCAAACTTACATTTTTAAAATTACATTTTTTGGTCTGTGTTATTTTGTAACTTGTACCTCAATTAAATTGTCATGTTTCTGTGTTATTGTTATGAATGCTTTTCCTCTTACCATAATTTTATTTATTCAAAATCTAAATCCTACAGGCAAGTTTAGATATTACATCTTCTATGAGAGTTTCCCTAATATTCTTAGATAAAAGCATTTATTTCCATTTCTGGACTCTGTCATTTTATTGTGCTTATCCTGAAGCATTTAGCAAACATTAGCCTAAAAATATTTTTTCCCATTTTAGCATAAAAGTAAGGATTGGCATATATTAACCAAAAAGTCCATAAGCAATGCTTAACATAAAGGTGGGTAAATGTTAGTGAAGTTACTAAATTAAATGAATTCATCATGTAAAAATAGACAAGGGTTTGATACTCACTTAATTCTGAAGCAATGCTAATTTACTGTGTACTAGAACCTGGACATACCATGGTAATTAAACAGTAAGGATGGATGACAGTACATCAATGAAGGAAGAAATGCATACTACACAGGACCTAAAGGAGCCAGTCAGTGCAATTGATTTATTGACTTTGATAATTGATGACATGAAGAAGCAAGCAGCTCATTAGAGCCTCAGCATCTCTATTTAAGCCTTCTGCTTTTTAGCTATGCTCTCATGCACAGCTAGCAGTTAGCAATGCAATATACCCTTATCTGTATTTATTTCAGAAAAACTTTCCCTTTACCCACCATATTGGTGATGAAAATAATGAGAGCCAAAGAATACTTAGAATCTATCAAAGAAGGTGCTAAGGAGATTCATAGGATCCAGCCTACGAGCTTTCTACCAGAGAACAAATGAAGATAAAAGATAAAGAGACACTGAATTAGGTTAAAATGTTAACATGGGTGTCATGGCTCTTTTGTCTCCCTTGGCAGAAAGCCCTGAATGATTCGCTCACCCTGCTTTCATTCACACAGACACAAGTAGAGAAAGCAATTAGAATATCACAAGATTCATCTGCCCTGCACCTTCCAGAGGAGGCCAATTGAGTTCTAATCTTCCTTTTTAGTCTCCCACAGAGATGGAAGCTTGAACTCATTCTTAACAACTCAGACTATCAAAGAGAAATGAGATCCAATTTACATTTTCCTTGCTTCTTGTGATCTGTGCAGTAAACAGGCTTGTCACTGTACTAATTGTTCTTATAAAATGTGGCTATTTCAATAAGAGAAGTCCCACCCACAGTCTGGTGTGTTATTACAACAGGCAGAGATGCTACAAACCTCAATATGCCCCAAATTCTGCACAATTAAGTGAAATACTCTTTGAAAGTTGTTCTCTGAGAGGAGCACCAAGATGTCAGAGCAGTAGGAAGCTGAGAAAGAACCTGCCTGAGAATTCCCATCCAGATGCTAAATATAGAAACACAAGGAAAACAAGAAGGAGGGAAGTGGATCTCCTGGACCCAGGAAGATTCTGAAGCACAAATTGAAGCCCATGGAGAGAGTGGAATGAGAAACTCTGAAGAACAAGAAGGAAGTAGCCTGTTGAGCCTTCTCCCTGAGATGGGATTCCCAGGTGAAGAGTGATTTAAATCTGTGGACACATGGTGACTGTGGGTAACCCCAGAGGCCTCCATGGAGAGGTCCGCAGTGGAGGGGATCAGTGGGCATGAAAGATGGCATTAGGTCGGGGTGAGTGCTG
This sequence comes from Octodon degus, assembly GCF_000260255.1. Lineage (NCBI taxonomy): Eukaryota > Metazoa > Chordata > Mammalia > Rodentia > Octodontidae > Octodon > Octodon degus. Next base: position 1,300,971 of record NW_004524662.1, on the reverse strand, counting down.
AGAGCTTGGTCATCCTGTGGGAAACAATGATGGGCTTGGAGCCATGTTGCACAGAGGATGGCTGAATTCTGAACTCAGAGCAGCCACTGGATCCATCTAGCAGCTCACGGTTGGGGTCAGGCTCACCATGAAAGGTACACTGATGTTTGTAGGTTGAGAGAATCTTGTCTCAGAATGCAACCTGAGCTTCAAGAGAAATAAAGGTACAGGATTGCTGAGATTATCTGTTAGTCCACCATAAAGTTACTGTTGCTTGCTGGATAAATTAACACAGATATGGACTGTCTCTGCACATTTTCTACCAGTGACAGCAGAGACAAATCTGGAAGTGGACTTTTTCTTCCTCTCTCTTGTTTGTTTTCTATTGTAGTGTTGGTTTTGTTTCTGTTTCTTTCTTTTTCCTCCTTCATTGTTTGATCTTGAAGTGTGGACTTGGTTTGTAGCCACTTTGTGGTTGTTGTTCCATTCTGTTGTCCATTGTATCTCTTCCTTTTCTCCCTCCAGTCTTTCGAGCCAGTTTCCAGAAGTTACTATAACCCCCTTTGCCCTCCATCTTTACTTATTGATTCTTCTTCTTCTTCTTCTTCTTCTTCTTCTTCTTCTTCTTCTTCTTCTTCTTCTTCTTCTTCTTCTTCTTCTTCTTCTTCTTCTTCTTCCTTCTTCT
>NW_004524662.1:1293535-1300116 GCF_000260255.1 Octodon degus | reverse complement strand
CTTCTTCTCCTTCTCCTTCTCCTTCTCCTTCTCCTTCTCCTTCTCCTTCTCCTTCTCCTTCCTCTCTATTTTTTTCCCTAACTCCTTTCAGACTTTAACCCCTAAAGGTAAAATGGACATACTAAGTACTTACACACTGCATATAATTTTCTGGTTTGTTTTAGATTTTGTTATAAAACCAAACATGTGGTTCATAGGGTTAAAACTGCCAAATTAATGATTAGCTCAATTTGTCATTTTCTAGGCTGTTTTTGATGCTGTTGTTACTGCTGATGGAACCACTTTAGCCAAAAATGACATAATTGTTTTAACAAGCTGTTCTTCCTAGTATTCCTAGACTGAGATTGAATAAGGGTGATAGAAAATACTGTGTCACAGTGTCAAAGAACCTGGGGTTAGGACAAACAGGCAGCAGCATTTCATCCCAAGAAATTGAAGAGGTTGGATCTCACAACATTTAAAACTCAAAAACTAGCTAGACCTTGAGTTTACCTGAGATTAAACCATCCTTTCCTCAGATTTTATCTACTAGCAATAATACTTGCTCTGTTTTTGTGATATGGGTATTCAATACTATACATTTCCCTCTTAAGACCACTTTCATTGTGTCCCACAAGTTCCATATTGTTTTATTGTTATTATCATTATCATTTAGTTATCAAAACTATCTAATTCCTTCACTAATTTCATCTGTGACATATTGGTTGTTCAGAGGCTGTTATTTAATTGTCACATTTATCAAATTCTTTTGGTATGTTTTGCCATTTATTTCCAATTGCAATTCACTATTGTCTAATAATATGCATTGGATAAATTTTATTTCTTTGCATTTACTTAAGCATGTTCTATTAGCTAGTATGTGGTATATTTTGGAGGCAGTCCCATGTGCAGCTGAGAACAAATTATATTCTGATGTGGGTTATAGTGTTATGAAGACATCTACTAAGTGCACTTGATCAAAAGTTTGGTTCACTTCTGTTATTTCTTTGCTGATTTTTTGTCTAGTTAATCTGTCTTTTTTGTATCATTTGGAAATTGAAATCCTCCAATACAATTCTATTAGTGCTTATTTGATTATTTATGTCCATTAATATTTGTTTTATGCAGTTGAGTGCACTGGAATTTGTGGTATAAATGTTTATGATTGTTATGTCTTACTCTTGTATTGTTCCCTTCACAAGGGTTAGTGACTTTTTAAAATCTCTCTCAATCAGTCTTAGCTTGAAATTCACTTTACCTATAAATCATATAGCTAACCCTGCATTTTCTGGGTTCCTATCATGTGTAATATGATTTTCTATCCTTTGACTTTCAATCCATTAATTTATTTTTGAATTAAATGTGTTTTTATATGCAGCATTATGCTCAATCTTGCTTCGTGATCAGTTGTGCCAATTTGTGTCTTTGGACTGGTGAATTAACATTGACAGTTATAACTGATATATATTGGCTTATCTTTGTCATGTTATTTCTCTGTAGTTTACTCTCCCTCTTTTTTCCTTCCCTCTATTTAATTCTTTGCCTTACCTGTTTGATTTCTTCTGCTAGGGTTCATGGAGTTGTAGGCCTTGTTATCTCTTTCTAGAATGTCAAAACATTTCGGAGAGCTAGTTTAGTGGTCTTCAATTTCCTCAGATGATCTTTGTCATAGGATTGTCTTATTTTTCCAACAGTTTTGAAATATACTTTTATGTGGTACATCAGTCTAAGTTGAAGATTGTTGTCTTCGCTCCTTTTTCCTCATTGCTGGGACAAAATACCCAACACCCAGAATAAAGGATGAAAAGGTTTATTTAGCTTACAGTTAGTGGAGGTGTCAGTCCATACTTGGGTGGGTCCAACACAGAATGGCACATAGCACAAGGCAGAGGTTCATAGTGAAAAAAGACAGCAAAAAAATGAAGGGAAGAGCTGTGGCAGCAGTGGAGAAAGCAAGCCTCTCTCTCTTCCTTGTACTGCGTCCAGGTTGTCTTCCCCAGGATGGGTGTAGCACTCACACCTATAACCCCAGAATTGGATCAAGAATTAATCACAAATTCTAGAAACCCACCCAGTGACTAGATGAGGCTTTGGGGGGACACCTAGATACAAACTAGAGTAGTTCTTTTCCTTTAGAACTTGCAACAATTCATTCCAAGTTTTCCTTGACTTAAAGATTTGTGCTGAGAACTGAACTATGGTTCATATAGGCTTGTCTTTCTAGGAGATTTGTTTCTTTTCCTTAACAGCTTTTACAATTATATTCTTGTGTTTAATTTTGGGAACCTGGAGTATGATGTCTGGCTATAGATATTGTTGATCATGGATAACTGGAGTTCTATATGTCTCACTTTGTGTGTAAATTCTTTTTGCCTTACAGCAAAATTTTCTGCTATCGCATCTGTGAAACTTTTTTTTTTTTAATATCATTTGTGCTATCTCCTGATTTTTCTCTGACTCAAAAAAATCAATCTAAAGTTATTCTCCTTTGCTTTATGTAGCAGTTGCTGGATTGATTTCTCAAGGTCCTTTGCTACTTTTAAGAAATTTTTCTTCTTATGATCACTAATCACAAGCCTGTCTTCTACATCTGAGATCCTATCCTCACATTGGCTTAATCTTCTGGGAATACTTCCAATGAAACTTTTATTGTCCTGAATAAAAATTAATGAGGAAATTAGATAGTTTTGATAACTAAGTGATAATGAAAATGCAGCATACTGGAACTTGTGGGACGCAATGAAAGTGCTCTTAAGAGAGAAATGTACAGTAGTGAATACTCATATCTGGAAAACAGAGCAAGTGCAAATAAACAGTTTAATGTAGAACCTCAAAGTTGTAAAAAAATGATGACTAAGCCAAGCCTAAATCTCATATGAGGGTGTAAATTGTAAATGTTAGAGCAGAAAGAACTGTTTTGGAAATTAAGAAAAACAATACAAATAGTCAGTAGAAACTATATGATATTTACACATGTGAGTCTGGATTACTTCACTTATGAGTGTATCTTCAAGTGGCATGCACTTCAATATAAAGGCTTCGAGTTTATCATTCTTTATAACTGAGTAATACTCCATTGTATAAAAATACCACATCTTTTTCATCAGTTCCTCAGGTGGTGGGCATCTTGGTTGTTTCCAAGATTTGGCTATTGCAAATTGTGCTGCTATAAACCTAGGCACGCATATATCACTATGATATGATGTTTTCAGATCCTCCGGGAAAATTCCCAGTAGAGGAAAGCTGGTTTAAAAGAGATTTCCAGTCCAAGTTTTCTAAGGAGTCTCCACACTGATTTCTATAATGGTTGTACCAGTCTACATTCCCACCAGCAGTGGAGAAGAGTTCCTTTTTCCCCACAGCCTTTCCGACATTTGTTGTTGGTTGATTTCTTTAGAATAACCATTCTTTCTGGGGTGAGATGATATCTCAATAATGTTTTAATTTGCATTTCATGGATGGCTAGTGATGTGGAGCATTTTTTCATTTATTTATTCACTTCTTTAATTTCATCCTCTGAGAAGTGTGTGTTCATCTCAGACGCCCATTTCTGGACTGGGAGTATAGCAAGTAAAACCATGTTGTTATGTTGAGCTGTAGGGGACTCAGGTCAACAATTTCGGACATTGCCAGTCAAGCAGAAGATTCAATACTATTATAGATTACTGGACTCTTTTAGAATATTTTGTTGAGTTAACACATCTATAATATTCAAATGACAGAACTAAACAAAAAAGGGATATATAAATGAATGTCCATTTTGTATCTGTGTATTCAAAATGGTTAGGATAGATATATAGTTACATTCTCGTAATAAATAGAGGGATTTGTCATAATAGTGTTTGTAAATAGGATATCATGTCTGCATCTTGTACAGCAAATAACCACTAGGAAGACAATATGCAATGTGTTAATTATTGAAACTGTCCTACCAATCTGATTTGAAAAAATCTCATTGCTATTTGTCTCTCAATAAAATTATGGAAAAAAAGAGTCAATGGATGGAAGAATTGCTCTATTTGAAGGTTGAATAAAATTGACAAACCCTTATACAACTATATAAAAAAGTAAAGACTCCAATCTATGCAATTAAGAATGGAAATGGTGAAATCACAATAGATTCTATTTCTTCTGCATTTTCCACATGATTAGGACACAAATTGTCAAGGTAGATATAGATGATCTTCTGTATTTCTGCAGAATCCAAATCTGAATCAAGAAGATACAAAAATCCTATATAAACCTATATAAATTAAAGAAATAAAAGGTGTAATTAGAAACTTACCAGCAAAGAAAATCCCAAGGCCTGATGGAGTTACTGCTGAATTCTAAAAGAAATGTATGGACTAACTAATACCACTACTTCTCAAACTCTTTAATGGTATTTAAAGGGATAAAACACCTTAAAATTCATTTCTGGAAGCAAGCATTACACTGATAACAAAACCAGATAAAGATCCAACTGGGAAACAAAAGTATAGGCCAATCTCCCTAGTGCAAAGACATAGAAAAATCCTCAATAAGATACTGGAAAAAAGAATTAAGCAAATCATTAAGAAGACTATATACCATGCCCAAGTAGGCTTCATCCCAGGGATGCAAAAATGGTTCAACATATATAACTCAATAAATGTAAAACACCATATTAACACAGTCAAGGGCAAAAGTCACATAATCCTCTCAGTAGGTGCACAAAAAGCTTTTGACAAATCCCAGCACCCATTAATGATAAAAACCATACAGAAAATTGGAATAGGTGGTCTTTATCTCAATCTGGTAAAATTCATCTATGACAAAAGAACAACTAGCATCATATTTAATAGGTACAAATTCAAACTTTCACTCTAAAGTTAAGAACAAGACCAGAATCTCCATGGTCTTCACTCTTACTCAATGAAATCTCGGAAGCTTTAATTCAAAGCAATTAGACAAGGGAAATGAATAAAAGGAATAATGACAAGAAAGGAAGAAGTTAAATGATCATTATTTGTGGATGACACAATACTGTTCATAGAAAACCCCAAAAATTCTAGTATAAGACTGCCTGATTAAATAAGCAATTCCACAGCATAGCTGGATATAAAGTCAATACTCATAAAATTGATAGCCTTCTTATACATTCAACAAGAGTGAAATTAGGGAAACAGCAACTTTCACAAGAGTATCTTAAAAATGGAATACCTAGTAATTGCTCTAATGAAAAATGTAAAAGACTACTACATTGAAAACTACGGTAGTTTGAAAAAGGAGATTGAAGTAGTTATCAGAAAATGGAAATATATTCCTTGATATTGGGTTGGAAGAATCAACACAGTGAAAATGATGATACTTACAACACTGCTATACAGATTTAATGCAATTATAATAAAGATTCCTACAGCATAACTCACAGAATAAGAGAAAATCCTACAATTCATTTTGAACCAGAAGAGACCTAGACCAGCAAAAGCATTTCTTGGCAACAAAGGCAAGGACGCTAACATCATAATCTTGAACTTGAAATTATACTGTAAAGTTACCATGATAAAAACAGAATGATACTGGCAAAAACAGACATGAGGGTCCACGTAACATATTAGAAGATGCAGAAACAATTCAGACATACTCAGCCACTTTATCTTTGACAATGCTGCCGAATTCATTCACTGGAAAAAAGACAGCTCTTTTATAAATCATGCTGGAAAAACTGGATTTGCTCATGCCGAGCATTAAAGTTGTACCACTATCTAACATTATGCACTAAACTAAATTCAAAATGGATCAAAGAAGTAAATATTAAGAGAAAAACATTAAGTCTTCTGGAAGACTAGTTAGTTAAAATAGTAACTAGAATGGAGGACTAGAACAGTTAAAATTATGAGAATAGTGAAAACTATGTTCTCATAGTTAAGACTTAATGAATAAAACCTTTATCACATGAGAATTATCACAAAGAATAGACTTGGATCCCATATTATTACATAACTTTTCCACAGGAAGAAAAAACACCAACAGAGTGAAGAAACAACTCACAATGTGGGAAACATATTTGCCAGCTGTTCTTGAGAGAAATGATTACTACTTAGAACATATAAAGAACTAAAAAAAATCAGATCTTCCAAATTTAAAGATGCAATCCCAAAATGGGGATCTGAGATGAATACACATTTCTTAGAGGAAGAAATACAAATCTCAAATAAATATATGAAAAAATGTTCAGTATCACTAGTCATACAAGAGATGCAAATGAAAACAAAAATGAGATTCCATCTCACCCAGGGAAGAATGGCTGTTATCAAGAAGTCAGCCAGTAACAAATGATGGTGGGGCTGTAGGGAAAAAAGAACCCTTCACCATTGTTAGTGGGAGTGTAAACTGGTGCCACCATGGTGGAAATCAGTATGAATATTCCTCAAAAAACTAGGATTAAAGGTCCTCTTTGACCCAGATATTCTCCTCCTGTAAATCTTCCCAGAAGAATTAAAAACGATGTACCACAGTGACATATGTGCAATCATATTTATAGCAACACAATTTATTTTATTTTGACATCAGTTATTTTTATTTTAAAGAAAGAAAAAAATAAAAACAGTGGTACAAAATCTCAAAACAAGATTTTAGGA
>NW_004524662.1:1290633-1293045 GCF_000260255.1 Octodon degus | reverse complement strand
GTGCTAATGGAAATATTCTGCTAGCAACACAATTTGTAATAGCTAGATCTCAGAAGCAAGCCAAATGTTCTTCGTTGGAGAAATGGATAAAAAAGTTTTTTTTTTTTTTTTTTTTTTTAACATGATGGAGTACAACTCAGCCATAAAAAGGTTGAACTAGAGACTTTTTATGCAAAGGGAGGCAATTGAAGAGCATACTCATAAATGAAATAAATCATACCCACATGTATAAAAATCATATTACCTCCCTAGTGTGAGAAGCTAAAAATGTAACTAGCATCCAAAGTGTACATAGATATTGTGAAATTGGAAGAAACGTTCCACAGAGAAAGAGAAATTGTGATAGAGAAAAGATAGAATGAAAAAGCAAATAAATATAAGATAAGATAGTTATACTACTAATTTCTCTTAGTTCATTGCAAAGAAAGTTTTGTGTTAATGTTGTTGAGATAATCCTATGCCTATATCTTGTAGTCTGAGTAACTAAAGATAACAATACATAAGGCAGTAACCACTTTCACTCTCCTAGTATCTTGTTTGAAAGTTTAGATTTCTTTTCTCTTTAAAATAAAATTTAGGACCGGCCAGATAACTCAGCAGACTAAAGCACCTGCTTAGGCAGGTGCAAGGACCGAGGTTTGATCCCTGATGTGCCCTGCCAGCCTTGCCCCTGAGGCGCACTGAGGTAGAGATTGAGACTGGACATGGTGGCGCTACTTGGAAGACTGAAAACGGGAGGATCACTACAAGTCTGATCAGTGTAGTGAGACTCTGCAGATCCTGTACTAAATCCATAAAACAATAAAATAAAATAAAATTAACAAAAAGAAAAATATTCCCTAACTTCTGGTGGAGTATTATAGTGAATTGGTTATAATTTTAATTTCAAAAGTTATAGGAACCCAACCATAGAAGTTGCATTTATAGAAATTGGAAGAATGTGCACTGTGAGTGTAGTTCAGTGGTAAAGTGCTTGCCTAGCATAGGTGAGGTCCTAGAAGGTAAAATTTACAAGAGAAATAGACAAGAAAATCTGCTGCACACTTTATGGACTCCTCAGAGAGGACTTTTTGAGGGACTTAGTGAAGTCTTTTGTGAAATAGAATATGAAAATGGTATAAGTTACACTTCCAGACAGGGGGTGAGGGGGACAGAGTGCCTCCAGAGAGAATACTTCCATAGAGTACATTTAGAATATGAAATGGTGTCTGTATTTCCAAGGACAAATAGACAGTGTGGCATCACATCTGTGTGAGAGAGCCAAAGACATTATAAACAAGGATGTTGGAGGTAATAATATCAAATTGTGATTTTCAGTATACATCTGTTTACATAGTTGAACAAATAAAGGTATGAGCTTAGATGTGTCAGTACATTTTTCTATTCCCCAGCTTTATTTGCCTTCAAAGATGCCCTAGAACCAATGATATTCAGTAGTCACAAGCAGAGCTAGGACCAAGACCTTGGACTGAGACCTGGGGCTTTAGCTCAGGGATAGAATGCTTGCCTAGTAAGATGAAAGCCCTGGATTCAGTCTTCAGCAGCAAAAATAAATAAACAAACAAAAGCAAAAAAACTGGCTGAAACAGTGTACAGCCATGACTTATTATTCAGCATGTGTGAACCAAAAGATATGATTGTCATTTCAAGCTGAAGACAATAAAATGTCTCTAGAAGGAAGAATATAGAATGATGAGATTGAATGCATTCTGGTTACTTACAACATGACTGGGCCTCCGAAACATCATCTCTAGTGAAGGCAGCCACAGAAAGGTCTACATGCAGCATACTTCCATTTATATATCATTCATCTGTAGGTAAAATTAATCTGGTGATTTGCATCAGAGTACTAATTAATTGCCTTTAGGAAGGATTATGATAAGAAGGGGACAAAAGAGATATGTCTGTGATGCTGATATAATTTTAAGTTTTCAACTAGTTATTCAGTATGCTGGTTTGTACACTAGATAAACATTCATTAGCTTACAAATTTAAAACAATTTTTTTCTTGGTATGTTATATTTCAATTTAGAAGCTTATATTAAGCATGACAAAACACACTAAAAATGTAATAATACAGAACCCTTGCCTTCTTGATACATCATAAACACACTTGTTCAATGTGTAGGTTTTGCACAAATTTTTTTGAGACAGGATCTTATTGTATAGTTCAGGATGGCCTTGAATTTGCTTATGTAGCCTAATGTGGGTTTGAACTTTTGAAGATCCTCCAGCCTCAGTCTCCTGAGTGCTGAGATTACAAGTCTGTGCCACCGTGTCAGGTAATATATAGATTTTATATAAAAATTTACAGAAGTGGAGAAAGAAACAGTGGGGTGGGGAGAGAGGGAGAGAAGGGGGGAGAGAGAAAGAGAGAGAGAGAGAGAGAGAGAGAGAGAGAGAGAGAGAGAG
>NW_004524662.1:1284726-1290533 GCF_000260255.1 Octodon degus | reverse complement strand
AGAGAGAGAGAGAGAGAGAGAGAGAGAGAGAGAGAGAGAGAGAGAGAGAAATTAAGAATTAATGCCATTTTTAGTGGAGGATCTAACATTAAGATAAGGGCCTGAATAGTTTCCCTGATATACATCTAGAAGGACTGGGCTCATACACATTTAAAGTCTTGAGAAGAGAATGCTGCAGACCTGGGGAACATTGCGAAGAAACAAAGAGATCATTGCTGTTATTTGGCAATCAGGAGAACTGGTTAATATTTCTGCTTTTTGAAAGATATGTGCACAGGGGAGAACAAATATGAAGTAAAACTTTTCAAAGTTCCTATACAACAAAAAAATGGAGACCCACCACTATGCAGGATGGTTGAAAATATGTAACAAAGATCAGCATGGCAAAGAAAGAACATTTAAGATATACCTTCTTTGAGCTATCAGTAAACTGTGAAGGATTTTGCAGTTTCAATTGTTGTTAATTATCAGTTTCATTGCACTATGGTCAGGTAGTATGCATGGGATAATTTCAGTTCCCTTTTGTTCACTTAAGCATATTCTGTGCACTAGTATGTTGTCTATTTTAGAGAACATCCCATGTGCAGCTGAACAGACTGTGTATTCAGATGTTGTTGGGTGAAACACTCTGTAAATATCTATGAAGTCCTTTTGTCCAAATGTTTGATCTAGTTCTGCTGTTTCTTTGCTAATTTTTTGTCTAGTTGATCTATCTCTTTGAGATAGTGGGGTGTTAAGGTCCTCCATTCAGATTGTGTTATTGGTTACTTAATTTTTCATGTCTTTTAAAATTTGTCTCATGTAGTTGTGTGCTCCCATATTTGGTGCATACATATTTATGATTGCTATCTCTTCTTAAAGTTTTCCCTCAATAAGTATATAATAACTTTCTTTATCTTGATTAATTATTGTTGATGTGAAGTTCAAATTGTCTGCAAACAGAATAGCTACCCCTACTTTTTTTTTCTGAGTTTGTGGCACATTGAGTATTGTATTCCATGCTTTGACTTTCAACCTATAAATTTTCTTTTGAGATAAATGTGTTTCTTGTATATTGTTGGATTTTATTTCTTGACCGACTCTTCCAGTCTAATTCTTTTAATTTGTAAATTGAGGCCATTTACATTGGTGGTTAAAATTGGTACATATTGGCTTATATTTGTCATATTATTTGCCTGCTATTGGTTCTGTATTTTCCCCTGTACACATGGAAATTGAATAACCCCCTCTTGAAGAACCAGTGGTTAACATATGAAATTGAAGAAGAAATTAAACAATATCTACAATCCAATAAAAATTCAAACACAACTTACCAGAACTTGTGGAATTCAGTTAAAGCAGGTCTTAGAGGGAAATTCATAGCTGTGAACTCTCACATGAGGACAAAATAATGAGCACAAATAAATAATTTAACATATCAAGCTTCCCGAAAAAGAATAGCCAATCAAGCTCAAAGCCCAAAGAGTGGAGGAAATTATAAAGATCAGAGAAGAAGTTGATACAATTGAGACAAAGAAAGCAATAGAAGGAATGAATAGAGGAAAGAGTTGCTTCTTTGTTAAATTAAATAAAATTGATAAACTCCTAGCCAACCTCATCAAAAACGAAAGAAAAACCCCCTCAAATTCATGCAATAAGAAATGAAAAGGGTAAAATGACTATAGATTCTGCAGAAACTCAGATCATCAATACCTACCTTGAAAATCTTTATTCAGATAATATGGAAAACACAGAAGAAATGTACAAATTCCTATATATGTGTGAATTACTAAAACTGAAGCAATAAGATATAAAAATTCTCAATAACCCAGTATCAGTTAATGAAATTGAAAATGTAATGAAAAACTAAGCAACAAAACAGGTCCTGATGAATTCATAACTGAATTCTACAAGAAATTCAGGGAGGATTTAATCCCAGTGTTGCTCAAACTCTTCAATGACATAGAAGAGGATAAAATTCACCTTAACTTATTATTTGAGGCAAGTATTACACTGATACCAAGACCTGAGAAAGACTCAACCAAAGAAAGATAACTATAGGCAAATCTCCTTAAAAAGTACAAAAAGATTCAAGAAAATACTACCAAATAGAATGCATCAAGTAATTGTTCTATATGACATGACCAGGTAGGATTTATCCCAGGATGCAAGGAAGGTTCAACACATGCAAATCTGTAAACATAATACAACGTATCAACAGAGCCAAAACCAAAAAGTCACATGATCATCTCAATAGATTCAGAAAAAGTTTTGACAAAGTCAAACACTCATTCATGATAAAAACCCTACAGAAAATTGGAACATATGATCTTTACCTCAATCTGATGAAAGGCATTTATGAAGAACCAACAGCGAACATCATTCTAAATGGATGATAACTGAAAATCTTCACTCTAATATCAGCTACAACACAAGGTTCTCTACTATTACCACTCCTTTTCAATAAAATTCTGGAAACATTAGCCAGAGCAGTTATACAAGACAGAGAAATAAAAGGAATAATAATTGGATGGGAAGAAGTTATCATTTCACAGATGCCATGATACTCTACATGGAAGACACAAAAAACTCCACCAAAGCTTGCTAGAACTAATAAATAAATTAAGTAGGATAGCAGAATACAAAATCAACAAATATCAACAACATATGTCTACATAAACAACAAATTCACTGAGAGAAATTAGAGAAATAATGCCCTTCACAATAGCATCCAAAAAAAACTGAAATGCTTAGGAAATCATCTAACAAAGGAAGTAAAAGGTCCACACAGAGTATATTACAGTACTCTTAAAAAAGAGATCAATGAGGATTTCAGAAAGATATTCCTTGTCTTGGGTAAGAAAATGAACATTATAAAAATGGCATACTCTCAGGTGCTGCTTGGATGTCTCTCGGGTAGATGGTTGTTCAAAAAGAAGGGGGTGGTGAATGAAAGCAAGAGACAGGAAAAGGAATATTGTGGGACTGTCCTGCTTCAAGGTTGTATATGGTGAGATTTTTGGACTTATGTGTAAACATAAGAGGTATATAATTCTTTATGCCTATTTTTAAAATATATTCTAATTTTTAATTTTTTTATCATATTCTCTTTTAAAATTTTATTTATGTGTGTGTGTGTGTGTGTGTGTGGTCAGTTCAGCCCACCAGGGGGCGGGGCTGTCTGGCATGTGGTGCTGGGGGATTGAACCGTGGTCCCTGTGCTTTGCTAAGCTTGTTCTAAGTAGGTGCTTTAGACCACTGAGCCATCTCACCAGCCCCCTTTTCATCTTATTCTGTAGGGACTTAAAGTTCAACATATCAGTAATTGATGAAAAATACCTGTTCCATATTATGCCTAAAATGTTTGATATGCAGACAGATAGTGAGGTTAAGCTTAACAGCCTAGGTTGTATGGTAATAACAATAAGCTTGTCTTCTGGATGGTTAACAATCTAAGTTCGCAGACCAAAATTAGAGAAAAAAGAGGGCTGCAAGGAAAGCCAACATTTTGGCCCTAGCCTTCCAAGGTCAATTAAGACTCAGGACATATTAGAACTTGTACTATAACGTCATGTAACTCAGTAGAGTCCCAAATTTTCTGATCAAGGAGATTATGGGGCCAAAGAGGAAAGTGATTGACGATGTAGAGTGTGCCTAAGGAGAGTCATATGGAGAGAAAACATTCTCTCAGGCTTTCACAGAAAGCACATTGGCCAAGCAATGGCCATGACTCTTCCACATGACTGACACTGACAAACAATCTGATATACAGGATCTCAAGATAAATCCTGAGGGGATTTCACTGACCTTATCAGACCCAAAAGCTACAACTCTTGTTGCATAGGTCTTGCTTTACCTTGGTCTTAATCATCCAGCAGAAAAGTATAAAAACGAAATATAAGAAGTAAAGCCATGCTGTTATTCTAAGGTATAGGGGACTCAGATCAACAATTTCTGACATTGCCAGTCAAGCGGAAGACCCAATACTATCAGGGAATAATGAACTCTTTTGGATTATTTTGCTGAGTTAACACACCTATAATATTCAAATAATGGAACTTAAAAAATGGGTGTACAGATGAATGCCCATTTTTTATCTGTGTATTCAAGGTGGTTGGGATAGATATATAGTTACATTCTCTTAATGAATAAAGTGATTTGTTCTAATGGTGTTTGTAGATAGGTTATCATGTCCACATCTTGTACAGCAATTAACCACTGGGAGGAATGTATGCAATGTGCTAATTATTGAAACTGTCCTACCAATTTGATTTGAAACTGTCTCATTGCTATTTGTTTCTCAATAAAATTATGGAAAAAATAAAAAAAAATTGGGATACTCTCAAAACTGTTATGCAGAATTATTAAAATCATTATTAAAATGTTATCATCATACCTCACAGATCAAGAGAAAACATTCCAAAAATTCATTTAGAGCCATAAAAAACCTAAAATAGTAAAAACAATACTGGACAACAAAGGCAAGGCAGGAGGAATCACAGTCTCTGACTTGAAATTATCCTACAAAGCTACTGTGATAAAAACAGCATGATTACTGGGGAAAAAAAACAAACAGACCTGAGAATCAATGGAAAAGATTAGAAGATGTAGACACAACTACAAACACACTCAGTAACATTATCTTTGACAAAGGGCCAAAACACATTCACTGGAAGAACGATAACCTCTTCAACAAATGGTGCTGGAGAAACTGGCTTTTCAAATGCTGAAAACTAAAACTAGGTCTAGGCCTATCACTATGCACTAAAGTAAATTCAAAATGGGTTAAATTTCTAAACACTGAAACAGAAACACTAAATCTACTGGAAGAGATATTAGATGGAAACTTTGAAGACATACGGGTAGGCAGAGATTGCATGAACATAAACCAAACTGCATAGAAAATGCTTCAAAGAAAAATAAATGGGATCTCATTGAAAAGTCTTTACCCATTCAAAAAAATCACCAACAAAGTGAAAAGAAAACCCACAAATTGTGAAAAAAATCTTAACCAGCAGTCACTCAACAAATGACTTTTATCTAGAATATATAAAGAACTAAAATAATAAGGCCTCAAATTTCAAAAACTCAATCAAAAAGTGGGCATCTGAGTTAAATACACACTTCTCAGAAGAAGAAATAAAAATAGCAAATAAATATATGAAAAAATATTCAAGAGCACTGGTCATTTGAGAAATGCAAATCAAAACACCACTGAGATTCTAATTACCTGAGTTGGAAGCTAGATTTCTTATGGCTGTCATAAAGAAATTGACTAATAACAAATGCTGGAGAGGCTGTAGGGAAAAGTAACCATTCTTCACTGTTGGTAGGAATGTAGACTAGTACAACCACTATGAAAATTCAGTGAGGAGTTTCCTCAGAAAATGAGGAATGGAGGTTCCATTCAACCTAGTTATTCCTATTCTGGGTGTTTTTCCAGAAGAACTGAAAATATAATGCCACAGTATTATATTATATGTATGCACCTGTGTTTATAACAGCACAATTTTTCATAGCCAAATCTTAGAAACAATACAAATGCCCATTAACTGAGGAATGCATAGAAAATTGTGATATTTCTATACAGTGAAGTATTATGCAGCTCTGAAGTAAGATAAACTTGAGTCTTCTTTATATAAATGGATGCAACTAGGGGCTATACTCATAGTGAAATTAATCTCCCTAGTGTAAGAACCTGGAAGAGTAAATAAAATCTGAAAGCCACAATAGATATAATAAAAGAGAAAGAAACTGAGCAGAAAGAATAAATAATTGGGATGAGGGAGAAGAATAAAGAAAGGAAAAAAGGAAATCAAAAATCACAC
>NW_004524662.1:1280989-1284626 GCF_000260255.1 Octodon degus | reverse complement strand
TAGCTAAGATGATTGTACTACTAATTTCTATTGGTTTTCTGAAGGTAGCAGTTAATGCTTAAACTTTTTGCTTCGATTTTCTGAGCACCTACGTTGAAGACAACAATGTGCAATACAATAAATGCTGTTGAATCCCTATCATCTTGGATTTTGAAATTATGTATCACAATGTCTTGTCTATTATCTTTCTATTCTCTTTAAAATAAAAAGAGGTGAAAAGTTGACAAGGGATATCCACAGAGAGTATTTCGAATGGGAATGGATCATGAACAAACAAGGACTGCGGATGTTAAGAAAGAAGTCATAAAAATTAAAACCGCATTTCAGAATTAAGATTCATATTGGAAGTCCTTAGTGCACAGTGTTTTATATAATGAAAGGGGAGAAAGAAAATTATACAAAGGAAAACGATAGGTTTGGAGGAATAGCATATGGAGCAAGGAATAATTGACACACTTGAGAATGAGACTAAATGAATAGAGTAGAAACTATAGTTCAGTATATAATTAAAGAAATATAAAGAAGAGTAGATTTCAAAAGAGAATATCCAGGACTACAGACTGAGGAAAACGTTGTAGGCAAAATGAATAAAATGAGAAGCTTTAGCCATATGCTAATGTGAACTTGAAATGCCAGCATCAAAATAATTTAAAATTTTCAAAGAAGAAAAATAACTTAACATGTAAAATCACACAAATTATATTGGTCCTAGAGGACTGCAGTGAGAACACTGATGGCAGACTATAGTGTGGGGCTCGAGTGATCATTAAAATTGATGTCCAAGGGCCGGCGAAATAGCTCAGCGGACTAAGTGCCTGCTTAGGCAAGTGTAGGGACCCAGGTTGTATCCCGGCACCACGTGCCACACTGGTCCCACCTCTGCGGCATTGAGCCTGCCACTGAGACCTGCTGTGGTGCTGCACACCTATAACCCCAGCACTGGGGAGGCTGAAAACAGGAGGATCACTAGGAGTACAAGCTGCATAGTGAGACCCTATACCAAATACATTAAAAAAAAATGATGTCCAAAGAAAAGTTAAAGAGTAAAAACATAAAAGAAGATAGAATGAAAAACAAATCAATGATATTATAAGTGTATATTGTTAGGTTGTTCTGTCCAAGATTGGAAAGTAAAACTAATACTCATACTACTACTGAACATTATAATTAGAAAAATTTAAATTCAGATATTTTGAGAAAATCTTGATTGCCTTCATTATAAACTATCTGAACATTATACAAATCACCGATGAAAGGAACAGATATCACTGAATTCATCAGAAATGTGCACATGTAAGACTAAAAGTCAATTCAGCAAAATGTTAAAAGATGTTACTCTGGGGTACCTTTATTTACTGAGACTAAGGTTGATTTTTATATTTCTTATGTTTTTGTATTTTTTAAACGGGAAGAAGGTATTACAGATGTGAATCAATCAAAGCAAAAGCAAGTAATGTTTTCTGTATTTAGAGGAAAAAGGCAGAATCAGGCTAGAGTTGAAATATTCTGCTAAGTTTGTTTTCTTACTGCATCTGTGAATAATTATAGGCACCAAATATGAACAAAGCAGAAAAATCTCTCAACCCATTTCAGGGTTCTAACAATATTGACAATCCTTCAAGTTTGTCTCTAGTTTATGAAGCTGTAAAATCTTTTTAGGTCCATTAAAGTTGGCTTATGTAATGCTAATGGATAAATCATTCATTCTCCACCTTTACAAAGCCAGGACCATTATCTTTAGTAGAGCATCACTAGTGATCAGTCTCTTAACTCTACATCGGATTGTGAGGGGGATATGTAAGAGATTCAGGCAAAGACAGACTATAACAGCAGGAAATTTAATTCTAAATTTATATGTAATCTCTTTGTGAGCTGAGCTGTAGGTCCCCCAAATCTATTAAATCTAGAGCTATTAAACCTAAGTGGTTAAGAAAAACAATAACAAATGCATTAGCCACCCACACGACTACAAAACAGCTGAGAGGACTCTTTGTTATTTGTTCCTTGAGCCAACATAGAGTTAGCTGTCTGGTTTTCACCACAGAGTAGAAAAGAGAAAACGGATTTCAACATTACTGCCTGGGGTACTTCTTCTTGCCCATCCCCTTCACCAAAACACCATTTTCCCCCAAAATAAAGCCTGGTATTGCCATCTGAAAAAAAAATCCAAGTGAGTTTGTACAAAATAAAAAAAGGCGGGGGTTGCTGCAAGGCCCTGAGAAGTGCAGGTTGAAGGGAGCCATATCTGGACCTTCCCAGGTTGGGGACAGTAGCCTCAGGACTATTTTTATTGTAATAATTGTAACATGAGAAAAAAAGAAAAAGTTTTCTAATAACTTTAAGAGAACAAATGTAAATAATCCTTCCTTTTTGAGGAAGCTATAATTTTAAATTTCCATCTCCACCAAGAACTGTGCTTTGGCTTAGTCAAGTTTTAGATTGAACCCATTCTTCACAGATTCTAAGCTCTGAAGTATAAAAATTTACCAAAAATGAAAACCTGGATAAACAAGTTAAAGGAATGTTACCCTTGTTAAAAGGTAACTTTGTGCTAACATCAGTTGAGATTTGGCAATGAAAGGAACCTACATAGGACCACTTTCTTATGTCACATTAAATTAATGTACAGTTTAGCCTTCTCAGACTCGGTTTAATATTTAAATATTTTCCATTGGCTTCAAGTACAACTTGCTACTTGGGGGACCTTCCCTCCCACCTTACTGCCACACACACAACATCTTAATAGAAGCAGCATGAAAGGAGAATTTGAAGCTACACATGGTGGAGAATGCTAAAAGGTGAGGATTTCTTTTGCTTCCATTCTCAATTCTAATCTATTTGACTTTTCTGCACCATATAGCTGTTAGAGGTGTTGGGTAGCTGGACCTGAGTGTGTCTTTTGCTATGCAGGAATCCTAGTAAACAGAGCTGGTGGAGATTTCCTTCTTTGTGGATTGGGTAAGAATTTGCAAACAACACTTCAGATTCCTGGGCTGAAGATCAGGAAGAAAAGGTTCTTGAGAAGAATTTGGTGTGTTGAGATCTGTGTGTACTTCCCCAGATGGAGAGAATGGGCATAGCAATACTTTTATGGAAGTGCATCAACCTCCGTCAGGCAAGGAATGAGCTGAATATGTGTGCATTTGGTCCTACTTAGGAAGCAAGAGGCCTGAGAGATAGCTCAGTAGAATAAGTGCTTGCCTGGTAAGCACAAGGGCCTCAGTTTAATCCTCAGTTCCTAAAAAAAAGAAGGGGACTGTTGGAGGTAGCTCCAAATGGTACTTATGAAGAACAAATACAAGAGCAATCTATTTAACCCAGTGTATTCCTCTTCTTGATATCTTCCCCAAGGAATTAAAAGCAGCATACCACAGCAATATATATGCCTACCCATGTTTGTATCAGAACAGTGCGTAATAGCTGTATCTTGGGAACAAATCAAATGCCCATCAATCAATGATTGGAAAAAAATATGACTTTTCTTTTTAATAGATTGGAGTCCAAGCCATAAAGGATTAAACTTGAGATATTTATAACTAAATTGATGAACCTTAAGACTATACTCTTAAATAAAATAAATTGACAAACATGTAAATAGTGTATTACCTCTCTGGTATGAGAAACTTAAGGTATAAAT
>NW_004524662.1:1272675-1280674 GCF_000260255.1 Octodon degus | reverse complement strand
TGTGTATTCGAAGTGGTTAGGATAGATATATAGTAACATTCTCTTAATGAATAGAGTGATTTGTTCTAATGGTGTTTGTAAATAGGATATCATGTCCACATCTTGTATAGCAATTAACCACTAGGAAGAATGTATGGAATGTGTGAATTATTGAAACTGCCCTACCAATTTGATTTGAAACTGTCTCATTGCTATTTGTTTCTCAATAAAATTATGGAAAAAATGTATTTAGTATAGGGTTGAGCTGGTGAGATAGCTCAGTAGAATAAGCACTTGCCTGGCAAGCGCAAGGTCCTGAGTTCAATCTCCAGTACTGAAAAAAAAAATGCATTTAGTACAGGGTCTACAGTGTCTACAGAGTCTCACTACACAGATTGGACTCATAGTGATTCTCCTGTTTTCAACCTCCCAAGTGCTGGGATTATAGGTGCATGCCACCACGCCCAGTCTCAATCGCTGTGTGTGATTGCGCTTGCCAGAGAAGTGCTTATTCCACTGAGCCATCTCCCCGGCCTCCTTGATTTTTTTTTTTTGATTGATGAGCTATTTTACAAGTCTGCAGTGTCAGAGGTTAACATATCCAGTTGTGTCTGGTACAGATTAAAAACTTTTGTTTGGTGGGACAGATGACCTCAAAGGATATGGCACATGCCCTCAACACAATAACCAAAATTGCGTCTACCCCAATAACTTTCTCTTACTATCCCTTTATTAAATTACCCACATGTACCTGCCTTCCTAAATCCTCTTTAAATCAAAGAATTTACTGGGTTTCTAATTATTTAATGAGGTAGAGAAACACTCCTAAATGTTCATTTCACATTGAATGAGAAGTATAGTTTTACCTTTTTGAAAATCTTTTCCACAAAATGTATAAACTCTACTAGATGCCCCCAGGGCACCCTTTGAAGAAGCTGCATGGCTGGAAAAAGGGACTGTGAAGTCTCCTTATTCTCAATTGCAACTTTGCTTGGCCCCTGGAGTAAATCCTAAGCAGCAATAGAAGTCTAACTTTGTTGATGCTGTTTCCCCTTTTTCCTCTTCTTTATTGATTTTGTTACGCTTTAGCTTTGCCTGTTTCCTGAACAGTCAATGAAACCATTCCCAGTGGTGGCAGCATTGGGTGGGAGTTTGGTTTTGTGATCTGACATTGGTGATCTCTGTTAAATAGATGACGGAAATCCAGTTCTTTGAACAGTGAGAGGACAACATTCGATTTGTTAGTATTTTGCTGGTTGCCATCTTGTGCAATGGAATCAGTCAGAAAATATTTTCTGACCATTGAGAAAGGTTATCAGCTGTTGTAATCTAAGTGAACGATAACTTTCTGGATTTACTTTTGAGCTGCAGTTTAAGTTGTGCAACTGAGTTGAAAGCTATGTTTTCATAATTTAGAAAAAGCCTTTACCTCTTGTGTGGGTGAAATACTTTCTAACTTCTGCAATGTGCCAATAAATAAAAAACATTGTCTATTAAATTCCAAAAGATCTATTCTGATTGGGTTGTGGAGATAACAAGCACTTATATAAATCAAATAATCCCAGACTCTACAAAATAATCTTTTAGAGCTTAAATGCACTAGACTTACAAGGAAAGCTATCTTAGAAACATTTTAATAATCCAAGTTCACATAATTAACATGAATCTTTAGAAATACTAGACTGATTAGGAGTAGTCAGATAGCTTAGTGGACTAAAACTCCTGCTTAGGCACAGAGCAGCAGTCGGGGTTCAATTCCCTCCATACCGTGCCTGCCCCACCCCCGGGGCTTGCTGAGAAAGTGATTGAGACTGGGCATAGTGGCATGCGACTGTAATCCCAGCATTTGAGAGCATGAAAACAGGAGAATGACTATGAGTAATATCTGTGTAGTGAGACCCTGTAGACCCTGTCCTAAAATTAAAAAAAATAAATATTAGATTGATTAACAATTTCCTGAGATTTATTAGTGTTTGCTATAAAAATTATGGAGGAAGTTTGTTTCAGTTTATTTATTTATTTACTTATTTGACAGAATCTTGCTATGTAGCTCAGGCTGGCCTTGAACATGTGGCAATCCTTCTGCCTCAGCCTTCTCAGTGCTAGGATTACAGGCCTGGGCCACTGCATCCAGCATTCTTGATTGATTTAAAAACATGACCTGGGTGTATTTTCTTATGAGATTAATTAATATATAAATGTCCTAAACTTTTTACATAGTCTTACTGATCAATGAAACTAAGGTTACTTGGAAGTTAAAAGGCTGCATTAATAAAAAGATAATATATAGATACCCAGCTAATCTATAAGTAGTATTTATGGTAAAACATTGATTACTAAGTGTAGTTTTAGGTCCTATCCTTTTGCACCTGATTTTGATTCACTACACCACATATTTAAATCTTTGGGATAGCTCTGTTAACTAATGCTTTAGTTTTTACACTCTATGAACATAAAGTGACACGTGTTGCTGGGCAAAGTTTTGTTATCAGTATTCATGAGCATTTTTAGACTGATAAAATCCTTAAGTATGATACATCTTTCAATTTTTTTGTGTGTTCTGATTGATTATGTGAAATACAGGCTATTTTTTAAACTAAAAGTTATAATTCATGTATTCTTCAGATTGTAGTGAACAGAATTGGAGCTTGCACCACAGTGAAAGGAAATGTAATTGTTCTGTTCATATACTTTTATTTTCTTCAGGAAAACCAGACAGTGACTTATATTAGTGTCATTTTATTGTAGAACATGAAAGAGCATAGTGAAACAGCAAAATGGGGCTTATATGGCAAACCATACAGACTTTAAGAAAAATGAACTACATGTGCTTTGGATCATTATAACTAAATCTGAAAAGGAGTTCTGAAACACATTAACATCTTGGCAAAGTTTGGTTTTGATGAGATTATTCATCAGATAATTTAAGCAACAAAAGAGTTTGTACCACTTTTATGCCAAATATCATTAATAAAAAACAGAGTGTAAATTTCTCTTCATTAAAATGATGAATTAATCCTACAGTTTGGAATAAGGTATCTGCAATGGTATTTGGCACTTCCTATGAAATCTATTCAGATAGCAGAAACTCCATATTGCCTCAGAATAATTTTATCCACTTGTATTGACTTTTATAATGTTCTTAATTAACTTTTAAAACAAAAACAACAAACAAAACTCAGAAGTTTCTCATTTGTGCAAGATATAATTCCTTCCTACAATTACATTATTTTGTGAAACATTATTCATACTCCTTTGTCATGTTGTCTAAGCCAATATCTAAGTACTGTTCCTCAGCGTGTGTAATGCTTCTCCAAATTCAGACCCTAAAATTATATTTACCAAAAATATATCATTTATACCCAAAACTATCTTTATGACTTCCCAGTGGACCCCTGGAAAGTCTTAAAGGATTTATTATTTCATCTTACCAAAAGGAATGTTGGAAATTAATGTTTTTGTATGCTCCATATTTCATAAATAATTACCACTGGAGTAAGAACTATAAGGAAGTCATAGTCAATTGAAGGTTATACTTAATCTTTCATTTGTAAATTTTATTATTATTATTATTATTGTTTAATTTAAACCTTTTTTTTATGGAACTGGGGATTGAACTCAGGCCCTTGTGCTTGCCAGGCAAGTGCTTATTCTACTGAGCCATCTCTCCGGCCCCTTGTAAATTTTCAAAGGTAAAATATTATCACTACAGATACATAGAAACTGTACATTTTTTGTGAAGGGCCTTATGTGAAATGCTCTCATTAGCTATATTGACAATAGACATCGATCAAACTCCTATGAAATAGTTCTGTACTGCTCCCAACAGAGAGGATTGCATTGAATACTGTCATTATTTGATTATTTCAGAGAACTTTTGGTTTGTCTTAAATATTTTACTTTATCTTTCCCTCTCTTGCCATCCTGCCTCTTCTTAGTACAATGCATTTTTGACGAAGAATAGTTTGAGAGTTACACGAGATCGATTATTCCAGGTACTTCATAAAACACAAACGTGGGTATATACTTCGATGTTCTCCATGCTTAGGCAGTTTTTCGATTTAACAGCAGACTGAGGAATTCCAGTACTCTTTGGTTCTGGAGCAGGTACCCTGGATGACGGCAGCAGGCAGATTTCTTGGCTCAAGGTCAGTGGAAGAAGTGTGAATTACATCATGCGTTCCTTAATGATGAAGCTAGGTTCTGCGCAGTCCGCTGTTCAGGGATTTCATCCACGTGTGAACGTCAGGGTGTAGCCACACCAACAAAGTTGGCGATGAGATCACCAGGTGATATAATCTTATGGGACCGCTGTGCTATCTGTAGTTCATAATTGAACAAAATGTTATGCACTGAATGATTGTACAAAGCCTAAGTGAATTAAGAAGAGAAATTAAATCACTGTGATTAATGTGACATATATTAGTTTTAATATTTACTTTTTAATTTTATATGAGAAAATTCTCTTCTTAAGCTATTACTACCTCTCAGTTTAGTAGAATTTGCTCTTTAAAACTAATGGGAAGTATTTTAGTGGCACCAGACTCTCATCAAACCCTAAATATCAGAACTACTTCTACTGCATATTATCTCATCAATAGTCATAAACCCATTTGCATAGATTCAGTAAAAATCTCTTCCCTTTTTGCTAGAATATAATTGAACAAAGTCATTGCACCACTCAGACTATATATGAGATATCATATCCAAGACTAAATATCCTTTAATCAAGTATGACAAGCCCACTATTAAGATGCTAGGGTTACTTTTAGGTGAGGAATGTATGCTATCAAAATGTATTCCTTCTCAGCAAATCACTTGCTAAAAGACTCACATCAAACAAGAAATGAACTATATGAAAAAGTAAGAGAAGCGAAGATGAAGAAAAGCAGAAAACAAACAGTAAATCAGCTTAAGCTATCCATCAAATAGAAAATGCTAGGTTGTGTGGAAATGTGTAATGTAATAGCTAAATTGGGACTCTGAAACATAAGAAAGCTATCACAGAAAGGTCTAAGTTTTCTAAAAAAAAATCTAAAAAAGGGGCCTAGAGTATAAACTACTAAAGTGAGTGCAGTGAGCTATTTTAGGAGAAACAAAAATTGGGTTGGAAAAGGCAAAGTAAAGCATTCTATAGACAAGTAGAAAGCACACAAAGTTGCCTAAAAGTATCTTATTGGAAAGAGAAGGAAGGACAGAGAAATAGAACATTGGTAGAGGAAGTAGTTGGTATCATGTTTCAAATATGATTACAGATAAAGTCATCTGATTATGAGAGAAGACAAATAGAAACAAGTTTAAAGGAAAATATAGAAGAAATTCTAAATTAATAAAGGGAAAAATGGAATGAATAGCTATTTGATTTGGTGAAGTGGAAAGAATAATAAGGGAAAGTGTCATGAAAATTGGTGATTTTGAAGCAACACAATCAAATGCAACAGTCATTGTATTAAATACAAATGCATGAGGGCCAGTGAGATGGCTCAGTGGACTGAGCACCTGTTTAGGCAAGCTCAGGGACTGGGGTTTGATCCACATGCAGTGCCAGCCCTGTCACAGGGCATGCTGAGCCAGCCACTGAGGCCCAGCATGGTGGTGCATGCCTGCAATCACAGTGCTGGGGAGGCTGAAACAGGAGGATCACTATAAGTCCAAGCTGTATAGCGAGACCTGTACCAAATACACTAAAAAATCGAATGTGCTATATTATAATATTAAAAGGTTGCCTCTCAGATTGGCTTAAAACCTAAAGCTTAGTTGTACGATTCTTATAAGAAAAAAAATTAAAGCAAAATGAATGTCTTCATAGCTTTTCTCATTACTGAGTTAAACATCTGAAGTTAAAAGAGGAAAAGTTTATTGCAAATCAAAATTTGTAGAGGCCTCAGTTCACAGTCAGCTGGCACCAAGGGAGGGTGGGATGGCAGAGAGGCACCAAAGAGGAGAAACAGTTCATGGCAGACAGAAAGCAGCAAAGAAACAGCAGGTGACAAGTGAGCTCAGCAGCCCTCTTTCTGCACCTTATATTCTGTCCAGAGTACCCACTCTAGGGCATGTAGCACTGATATCCAGGGAGAGCCTTCCCACAATCTTAGCCCAAAACTCTGCCAAAGCAGTCATTGGACTCACTAGCAATCACACGCCTTAATTCCAGCATTACATAATTAATTGCACAATCCCACTACATCCAGCCACCTCTGAAAAACTCCACCGATGAGTGTATGAGGTTTGGGGGGAAATCTAGACACAAGCCATAATAATGTGATAACTGAACATAGAAAAAACAGAAACCTTAATAAGGCAAACAAAAAAAGCTAAACAAAAGTATTTAATTTAATAAATATCTATATTATTTATATACAAACATCTACATACATAAAATAATTGGTGATAAATTCTTATCTATAAAATTTCTAAAGATTAACATTGTGTTAATGTTAAGTGTTGGGAGACTGGGAAAAATTAATATTTTGCTGTTGGAGTATAAAATATTTCTGAATATTTTACAGTTTAGAAGTACATTTTAGATTTTGGAACATTTCATTTAGGAGATAAGTCAAAATACAATAAATTCTTGATACATCAAATAATTGGCATTAACATACATTTCTATTTATAATGCATAAGTAAAATAAACCATATATTAACATAGGCATGTAGCTATTTACCATAATGTTATGGGATGTTACTAACATGGACCAATATTTGTAATATGTGATTAGGTAAAAACAATTATAGTGCAGTTGCAGTAAAGTATAAGGTAATATGTTTTGTTTCAACGTTTTATTTTATTTAAATTTATTTATTTATTTTTGTGGTAGCAGAGATTGAACTCAGGACCCTGCGCTTGCCAGGGAAGCACTTATTGTACTGAGCCATCTCCATGGGCCCTAAATTTATTTTTAATTGAGATAAAATTATACATAGTTATGCAGTGGAGTGTGATGTTTTGCTCTAGTTATACATTGCATACAATACGTACTGATAAAGTGAGGGTAATTCGTGTATTACCACTATCTCCTATCATTACATTCTAGTCATTACCTTCAACATATACGATTTTCTTGTGGCAAGAACATTTCAGAATCCTCTCTTCTGGTAAGTATGAAAAGCACAATGTAATAGTGTTGACCATAGCTTCTTCAGCAGGTACTAGACCACCAGAATTTACCTCTCCTGAGATTATGTAATCCTAGATCAACCTCTGCCCCTCTGCTTTCCTTTAGTGGCCTCTGGTCACCACTGTTGTATCCTCTGCCTGCAGTGTAAGTATCTTTTCATTAGGGTGTATGAGTTATATAAAATGGAAAATTTTATTTTTGTCCTTCTTATGCATATTTTATATTTTTATCAGTTTTTGCCAACTTTGTCTTTAAAAACAAAATGCTTAGTTTTTCAAAAGAAAAGAAACAATATTTATCCTTCATTAAAATTCATTTTCTAGTGGTCGACCAATATGGAAGCATGACAGCACTTTCATCTCCAAGTTATCCTGTGATCTCTGTGAGTGCCTTGTTTACTGCTAGAAGCAGTCGTAGGCCAGCCGGGAAAGACTTGAAGACCTGGTGTGAATCTGTCAGGTTCTGAAAGATTGTTCTTATGGCCCATGTACTACTAACTGGAGTGACTCAGTGGGATTTCAGCTCAGCACAGAGCCATGAGTGAGGAATTGTCACAATCAGGAACATTGTTTTCTTTCTTAGGCAATTTTTTTCATAGAACAATCTCTTTTAACCACAACTGGAGTCTATCAAATCTACTCAAGACCACTCACCTCTTTTTCTCACTACTTCCATGGTCTGGGAATTAGTTGGGAAGCTCCTTTACTAACTACACGGTGCATGGAATCCTTGTCATCTCCTTTAATTTTGCACAGATCTGAAGAGGCCAGGAATCTGTGGAAACTCAATAGGACAGGCTGTATTTACAGGACTTTTCCACATTCACATTGAGTTTCCCAAGGAATCTCTCTCTCTCTCTCTCTCTCTCTCTCTCTCTCTCTCTCTCTCTCTCTCTCTCT
>NW_004524662.1:1229596-1272575 GCF_000260255.1 Octodon degus | reverse complement strand
CTCTCTCTCTCTCTCTCTCTCTCTCTCTCTCTCTTTCCCTTACAATTAAACACAGAGCTCATACAACTAGGCAGTTAACTGCCACCCAACCCTTTCTCTTTTATCTTTTGAAAAGAATGTTAATATTATTTTGAGATTGGAATTAGATTCCTCCTCCACAGTGGATGTTGAATAAGAATAAACAGGAGGGCTACTCCTGGATTGAATTTATCCTGTCCGTGGATACACTGACTAAAGGAATAGGTGTCAACAGTAGCCAGGAAAGCCATGTCTTATTTTCTTTTTGCTCTTAAGATGTTAAGTTAGAGGAATGAACTCAGCTTTCAACCCTGGAGGATTTGACTGATGAAGGCCTTAAAATTCAAATACAGTTATTGTGTCCATAACTCTCCTTGAGTTTAGTAGCAGAGTAAAGCAACTGCTTTTTTACTGTGTAAGTATTTTTTAATGCCTCTGAGGTCCCTGGTTAGGTGCTCATTTTCAGTGCTCTCCTCTTTGACATAGTGTTCTAAGAAAGGTGAGAAAACAGAACACTGGTTGAATTTTGTAAAATCACAGAACATGAGTGGTCCTTGAGGTAAATATCATTCTCCTAAACTTACAGAGAACACAAGGTTGAAGCCTCAACCTTAAAGTCTTATTTTTAGTGGCAGAATTAAGACCAGGAATGGCAAGTGCATTTCGTGTTACTAGATGTTATAGACGACAAAGTTACCTTGAATTTATGAAATAATGACTGATGTGGTATACCTATATAAATATTTACATAAATTTATGTATCGCAAAATTCTTTAGTGTTTTCCTTTTCCTGTTTTTCTCTACCCTTCTACCTCCTTTTTTTCCTGTTCCTTCTTTTACCCTTAAAATATATATAAATCTAAAAAAAAAAATAGAGAAGAAAAAAAAGACCCAAACTTTAAAATAAATGAAACTTCAGGTCTTCCTCCTGTACTGTTCAAGGAGTGTTGGTGAGAAATTTGACAATTCATATTGGAATCAAGCACTAATTTCCATCTGTAGAAATTCTGTCTATCGAAACTCAGATAAGTTGTAAGTAAAATAATGGGAAAATGAGATTTCTATACAACAGATTTTCAAAACTGGCTTCCAACAAGTGACATATACCAGATACTGATTTCTTAGAGTCCCAAAGCCAAAGCCCACTGAACTAATTTAGAGCTCTCTATCTTGTGGCCTTAGGAAGTACTTCGCTGTATTTTTACTGTGAGTAAACTCAGCCTGGAAATTACTTTTGGAATTAACCACATCATCTCATTCTAGTCACTAGGGTGTCATTCAGTAAATAACTTCTTTATTGCTCCTTAGTGGCTGGAAAGATAGAAACCAAGAGTAGTGGTAATTTATTTTAAAAAAAGACAACTCCATATTGCAAATATTGTGGCAAAGTAATTCCATTTTTTAGCTCTGTCTTTTTTTTTTAAGTAAACATCTGTTGAGTACCTATTCCAGGGAAGTATTTTAATTGGGCAATGAAAAAACAAGATTAATAAAGTCAGCCCCGACTACAAAAAGTAAGTCTAGTGAGACAATAGAAAGTGACAATTAATTACGGTGTGGTATTTCCTTGGAAGAGGCATGTTCAGTGCTGCCTAATTAGAACAGGATCATGGAGGGGGGAGAGTAGCAGAGACAGTAGTAGGTGGCCACAGGGCAGAGGTGGTGGCAATGAGGCGCAGGTAGTGATGGCAGAGCTAGACTGGATAGGTGGTGGGGATGGTGGGAATGGTAGGGGTGGAGGTCACAGTAAGCTTCTCAAAGAGGGTAATTACTGAGCCTAGTCCTGAAGGATAAATGGGAATTAGCTAAATGAGAGAAGAACACCTTCCCAAACATAATGCATCATATTTTATTTCAAAGTTTCCATTTAGTTAACAGGAGAGCAACTCAGAGATTCTTCAGGGTCTCATTTTAGAAGCTTGGCTCTGCTCTCCTGTTGTGTGGCTTGTGCTTCACGTGTGCATCACCTCCCCTCCTTGCCCATTTATAGCGTATTCCGATGGAGTATGGTTTTTGGCTGCATGTCAGTGTTTGACTCAAAGCAATAGCTTTTCTGTCGTCTTTGCTGTAGCAAGAGGTGTGCTATGCGTCATCGGACAGCCCGGTACATTGACACTTTTATATATCCCTGAGAAATAATTTCTGTAGCTGAAAGGCCAAAAAGTTTGTAGATCAGGTTTTTTGGAGAAATAAGCAAAATAAAGACAACCTATTAAATTCTCCAGCATTGATGCACATAACAAAAAATGGCATTCTGGGGACTGAGGTCAGTTAGGTGAGAAAAATGATGTATGAGACTGTCACATAAATCTCATTGGTGTCCTCTAGCTTTTAATCTGCTTCAGGTCAGGAGGGATTTAAAATGCCTGTGCAATAGGCATGGGGCAGTTGGATATTCCTTCAGGGAGCCTCTGAAGAAATGTAGAATTCTTATATCTTTTTTTCCATGCAGATCAAAAAATCATAATGCCATTCATTTTGTAAAATGCTGCTATGTCACTACTTTTTCAATTTTAAATTTTAACTGATACACAAAGCATAAAATTTTAATGGAATTTTATGTGATGTTGTGCAATGTATGTGTATGTATTTATATCTTCTAAAACACTTATCATTTCTTTATGATGAAAACTTTTGAACTATTTTCTTCTAGCTTTTTGACATGTACTGGACATTATTGTTTCTCATAGTCCATGGGATTATTCTTGGTACTGAAGCACAGTAGGCTTCACTCCAGCTCTCCTGAGAAGCAGTTTCATTTCAGTGCTCACCAAGCCATTCTATGTTGAACTTATACTCTGTTTATATCTCTATCTATCTATCTATCTATCTATCTATCTATCTATCTATCTGTCTATCTATCTGTATTGATATAGATATATCTATATATTTTCCACAGGCTTAGAGGTTATAGAAGCACTGTCTTTTCATAGACCCGACTTTAATGATGCATATTCAGGTGGTACAGTGGTAGTGGTAGTGGTACAGTGCTTCCTAGCATTAACATCTCTTATTTGGTAAGTGCTTATTATAGGCCACACATTGTGCTAGTTGACTGTCTTTTTATAAGGAAGGATTTCACACTTGCAACACACTTACCAGGTGTGCATTATCATTTCACAAGGCATATACATGCTTGTAAAGGCAAAAGAATTTTGAATATCACATAGGAGAAAGTAGGAAAAGGATTTGAATTCAGAGCCAATTTTCTTTCTGCTATATTGACTCAGTTTTCTCTCTCTCTCTCTCTCTCTCTCTCTCTCTCTCTCTCTCTCTCTCTCTCGGCAGAACCGGGGATTGAACTCAGGTCCTTGCGCTGAGCCATCTCCCTTGCCCCTATATTGACTCAGTTTTAATATTTTCTAGATAAATATGACTAGAAATTTTCTCTGCCTTCATTGCTCTTGAACTACAGATGCCTTTTAAATTTGATGCACATAAACTAGATCTTTCTGAGATAGTTAGAAATTTGGCTGAAGAATGGAAAGTTTGAAAACAACGAATGCAGAAGACATTGTAGAGGACAGAAATTTTACAGAAATGGAACTTAAACTAAAACCTTAAACATACACTAGATCCACAGATGAAAGAAGGGAATGTATTTCATAAACAGGGATATTATTTGGAGGAAATATCACAGATGAGGATATTTATAAAGAGTAATGTCAGATGATTTTTTTCAGTGCTTATGATTTAAAACCTTGGTAGCACTAAGAGGGAAAACAGGGCTGAGCACCAGTGAGGAGATGATGTGGAGGCAAAGATCATACTTAAAATTTTATTGCCATGAACTGTGAAAATAATGGTTTCTTCTCACTTACACCCCACAATGTCCTTGTTATAGTTGCAGTTCAGTAGATACTGCAAATCTACACATATAAGAATTTCAATGGTGTTCAGTGCCTTTGGTAGGTAAAATGCTGAGGCTAATCAGGTGACTGACACCCAGTCCAGTTTGGACCCATCAGCCCTTTCTCCTGTCTTTAGAAGAGCATGATTCTTCAACCTAATTCCTGCCAAACATGAAGGCGTAATACTGTTAGCATTGGTTAAGTTTTTATGGGAAAAGATAAATCAGTTAGCTAGTGATTTCCAGGAACTTTTACATGATTCTAATAGACTTCTCATTTTTAGTTTTCCTTGGGATTAATGCATTTTTCCCTTCAAGTCCAGAATGAGAGAACAAGATGAGTCGCTGTAGTGTGGCAGTTTGAAGCCAGTTGAGCTTGGAGAAAGTGGGAGAAGTGACAATGGCGTCACCCTGAAGCTGTTTGGTGGGCATCAAAGGACTGAATGAGATGTGAAAGGCTTCACAACGGACTGTCCATTCATCAGGAAGCAGCAGGGTCAGGGGTCAGCAGGGGTGCAGCTTTCTGCACCGCATGGTAGCAATTTCTGATTGGTTGGGTTGGGTCCATGGCTCACAATGTGAGATTGAAAAGCACAGTGAATATTTAGATTAAAAAAAAACTTATTATGATGTAAAAAGCACATTGCCATTAATGCCCCTCACTTTGAACACACTTAGCCCATTGTTCTTGCCACTTTATTAAGCAGTTCTGGAGTCTTCCTTCATGAGTATCATTAGTTGTGCTGTCGCCACTGCCTTTATCTCTGGAATTGACTCAACATTTATCTTTCAAACAGGGCATGGTGACTCACTCCTTTAATGCCAGCACTCAAGAGGCTGAGACAGGAGGATCAGTGGAAGTTTGAGGCAGGCCTGGGCTACATAATGAGCTCATGGCCAGCCAGAACAAATAGTGAGATCTTGTTAAAACAAAACAAAACTTAAAAACCAAGCATAAAAGCTGTTCACTTTTTACTGTCATTTTGTGGAAAAGATAGATGTCACACTGTGTCAGATCTCGGAAGGAGGACATACTGGAGTGTTTCACGAGCCTGCCTTTTCACTGCATGCTATGCGCAGCAGCATTAGCCATATACTTCTGTAAAATAGCATCTGAATAAGACATTCATGGAGGAGGACTTTCAAAACTGCTTTAGAAAGTGGCAAAAGTGGTGGGATAAGTGTGTGCAAAGTGAGGAGGGAGCATTTTGAAGACAAATGTAATAATATTGACATAATTTAAAAGAATTTAAACATCCATCCCTTGTATTTGTACAATATTTTGAATTCTCACCTTGAAAACAGGGCCAGTTACATTATTTGTTGGTCTTCAGTGCAGAATAAAAATGTGGGTCTCTTTGTTCAAGCACCAGGAAAATATTGTCATTGCCATAAATACTAACTCATATATCTTTTTCCTTTCTTCTGTAGTTTCTTTCCCAAATTGTCAGATTTATTCCTAATACCAGTTTATACACAGGTAAATTAAAATTTAGATAAGTAAAATGTTATTTGAAATTTCAAAATATAACCGCAGCACAGGGAAAGCACCGCGCTTTTCAGCATGGGCTCCGTACTTGGGTGGGAGTAGTAAACTCAGGAACTTCAGTAATACCAAGAAGAGCATTAGGCTACAGCAATGCTTAGAGGACAAAGAAAGAAGGTAAAAAGGAAATCACAGACCCATCTCATCTGCGAGGAAGGCATCCAGGAGCACTAGGTTCCTTTACCAAGGGTGTGGAGAGCCCTGTAGATGGCATGTCCAGATGCCAGCAAAGCTCAGGTCCTAGTCTGTCCTAGAGTCCTGGAAGAGGAATTATAGGGAATGGAGAGACTGACTCTTCCTACCAGCTGTTCATGTGCACATGGATTTCAACTGAGAAGGATATGAACGGTGTGAGGGGTGGAATTTTAATTGGATGCTATGCTGTTTGGATCATGTTTTACTGAATGACTTGGGAAGACACCTGGTAATGGAATGCCATGGTCAATAATCGGGATACATTAACCCTAGTAAAAACAAGTGTTGGTTTCACATTGTAGTTTTCTCAAACTAAGATGAGTAGTGAACAAAGCACAGAAATAAGATATTGAGTGTGTTGCTTTATATTGCAGTGTATTTTTAAAAAAGAACTAAGGGCTCTATTGCCATTATTGCAAGTAATACACAAGTCAGCAGCATTAAATAGTGTATGTAAAGGAGCTAATTTGTTATTGAGCTACTTAAATACAAGAATAATATCTAAAACGAGGGTGGTGATAATGAAATTCCACTCTGTATTCTTCAGACCATCCCTGTAGCATTGTATGTGATTGTTTTTAAAATGATATGAAGAAACTAGACTATGATTAATGGAATTTGACTAGGAGTCAGGTAGGAATTCAAAACAGTGTAATTTGAAAAATGGTAGATAAATGAAATTACTTTACTTTCAGAAAATCAAACTTGATGGCTAGATAGAAGGGAAGAAATGAAAGGTATTTGAGAATATTTGAAGAGTTCTCATGCAGAAGAGGAATTAGATTAACCAATGCATGGAAGTAGAGCCAATGATGACCTAAAGAACGGGCTAGAATTCAGCTCAGTGCTAGAAGGATCTCTGAATTATAACTGCTTTTAAAACAATAAATAAGGGCCAGAGAGATAGCTCAGCAGTAAAAGTGTCTGCTTGGCAACCTCAAGTCCCTGAGTTCAATCTCTTGTACCTCCTTCAAAAATAAATCTTAAAAAATCTGTTAATTAGACCTCCATGTGAAAACATCATGTTGTCTTCTTAGTCTAAGAAACTGAAAGAGAAAATAAAATCTGAAGGGTACAATAGATACTGGGAGAAACCTGTTCAAAAGAAAGGAATTACTGGGATGAAGACAGGAGAGGGAGTGGGGGAAAGAACTATAACTACGTATATAAGCACGATGGTTTGGACAATTGTACTGTGGATTTCAGCTGGCCTATGGAAAGAAACAGTTAATGCCTAATTTGTTTTGTCTTCTTTTTACAATTTTGTTTCCTTTTTCTCTCTTCTTAATTTCTTAAATTTTTTCTTTTTCTAATTTTGCATGCACATATCTATTAATATGAAAATCTAATTTGAAGACAATACTATCCAATACAATAAATACTATGAAATTCATGTTATTTTATTTAGTGAAATTCTGTGTCATGTGCATTTTTTTATGTTTTAATACTATTTTATACTCTCATTAAAAATAAATAAAAATTAAAAAGGAATAATTGTACTGTTTCAGGAAGTAATAAGGTCCCTGTTGGTAGACTTTGGATGTGGTGTAAATGAATGGTTAGGTTGCGAAGGTAGACCAGTGGTCAGGCCATGACCCTAACAGGTATGAGCTGCAACATCTTTCAGTTTGTGTCTCATGGACAAAGTTGTCTAACTTTACTAGAAGGAAGTTTGGAGTATTACAGAAGATTGATACAGACCACTTAGTATATGCTAACATGCAATGCTTATAAAAAGTAGAATGTGTGTTACAGGAAATATAATCACTAGACACAATGCTTGGACAAATGTCTGATCAGAGAATGGGCTTCCTTTACTTAGATCTCAAGATATCTGTAGGCCTTTATGAAGTAGTAACTTGGTTAACATAGTATTTATCAATCTGTTTCCTTAACTTCATAAACCATGGAAAGTAAGATGGTGAGATTTTTCCAATATTAATATTTTTAGAGAGTTCCTGGTGAATCATTAATTTTCTTCCTTTTTAAATTAATTTTATTGAGAGAGAAACAGCAATGACAGAGTTTCAAAACGGGTTAGTAGGATGGTTACAATAGTTAATATGTTGCATATTGTCTTTGTAGTAGTTATTCATAGTACAAGATGCAGACATGATATTTTGTCTAAACACTATTCAAAACTTTCTTCTCATTGAACTAAGAGAAAGTAGCTATATATCTATGCTAACTAATATATATATATATATATATATATATATGTAAGTCCTGCAGATAACCCACTACTATTATGGACTACTGGACTATATTGCATTACTTTGCTGAATCATTAATTTTTAATGGCATTATAAAATATAATTTTGAATTTTGATATTCTAAACAAAAATATGAAAAAAGAATGAAATTTAATCTATCACAAGACTGAAGGAAAATATCTAAATCACATGTTGTCTTTGATACTCTGTTATGTGATGCATATTTTAGGAACAAGTGTATTTTTGGGACTGTAGCCAAACAATCATTAAAATATTGTGGCAATCAATATTCTCAAGCTATCCAAGTTCAATAAGATAAAATTCCAGTTTACAATTGGGAAAACTGAGACTGTTCCAGAAACAATGTGCTGAACCCTTCCCCCAAGTCAAGTTCTAGGCCAATTGTTTACATTCTTTCCTAGACCTTCAATAATCATGCTCAGACTTGGATCCTTGTGCTAGAACCTCTTCCAAGGCTGCAGAATCTGCCTGCTATCCAGGTGTTGTGTACGGTGCTATGGTTTAAGAATGGTTTAGGCATTTTTATGCTGAAAGACCACCGAAAAGCTGGCAACTGAGGTTGGCTCAATATGAAATAAAATATTTTTTCAGATTTTTATCCTCTCCAGATGTTTAGATTAGTTGTATTTGTATTTTAGGAAGCTCATTTTATACAAGTTGATTCCACTATTTTTTAATTATATATCAAATATTGGCTTTAGGATACTGTACTTTCTTTCTAGTTATGAAAGTAAAACACAGGTGAAAGAATAAAATTATGTAGATGGGTTTAAATTCTGACTGCTACATATAAGTGATATTAAATGTTTTTCCTAATGTGAATAATACTTCTCCTATAGGTTCATTTCTTCTTTTCCCTTTCATTTAGAATTAATTGTAATAATGTACATAGTTTTGCTTGAGACAGGATATTGCCTGTACTTGACATGTACATTATAAACATTTAATACATTAAACAATTGTTCATTGAAATTACTGATATATGCTCATTATATAATACTCTAGAAACTAAGTTTTCTTCTCAGAGGTTGCTACAGTAGTGATTTGTTATATTCTTCTATCATTTTCCCTCTGGGTACACTTTTAAGTAGTTGAGATAATACTGCATATATAATTTTGTGAACTGCTCTTTTTCTTTTCAGCTCAGCAAGAGGCTAATTTGATTAAGAGGTAAAAGCTGAAAAAGTCAGAGTGCTTCCCATACAAGAGCATTTTGATGCTGCTCACAGACCCTAAGTGGGCACTTCTTTGTTTTTTAAATGACTTTTGTGCTGAAGGAATGATAAATGCGAAGCCTTGCTCCTTGGTACATCTGGAAGGCAGCAATCATTCTGTTCTCTAATTGAAGAATAAACGCCAGGTTTTACTTTGTGCTTTTTCCAGGCCTGTGCTAATCAGGATGCTTCATCTTTGAGCTTTTAGATAATTAGTGATGGACAGTTTGCTCTTGTTGTTCAATAACCTTTTTTTTTTCCTTTTTAGTATTTTCTCATTAGTAATGGAAAGAAAAAATACATCAAAGAATATACATTTATATGGCCCCAAACTGTGACTTGTTTGTGAATTTCTGAACAGCCTCACAAAATATTTACTTTGGAAACCAGGTGGGCTTGTGGAGATGCGGTTAGGGTTGCCTCTAACAAATGACAACTAAGAGATAAGAGACCACCAGTGAAAAATGTCATCTAGCTTTTATTTATTTTTTATTTTTTTGCTGTTTCTTAAATTCTTCTAATGTCAGGGAATGTGGAGGTTTTGAGCTGATGTTTTGGCCCTCGCTTTGTCTAAGAGAGGTTCTGTCTTGCCCAAATCACCCTTCCTTTTCCCAGTAGTGAAGAGAATACAGACTCTTGTCAGTTACCAAATTCTCATGGCAAAGGTATTTCAAACGGGAACAATTCTAGAACAAAAAGGAAAAAGTAAATGTCAGTAATAGCTAAAAACTTTATTCCTGGCAGATTTTTTAAAATTAGTATCACTGCCTTCATCATTATCATCATCATCATCACTATGGTTACCATTACTTGTGTTTTAGATGCGTGAATGAACAGGAGCAGAGGGCTACTTTACTAGCTCTTTCTGTAAATTTTGTGGATGGAATGTGTTGTGGGTTCAAATGTTGCAGCTCACACCCCTGATTCCTATGAATATGATACTGTGTTGAAATGGCCTTGGCAAACATAACCACTGAAAAGAGGTCATGTAGTTTGGGGCAGGATTTTCAACCCAATAATAGTGTCCTTGTAAAAAAGCATCACAACAAGGGGTACAAGGAAGAATACCTAGAAAAGATGGAGCAGATACTGAGAGATGCAGTTGTGCACAAGGAACACTAAGGAACGCAGACAACCACCAGCTAAAAGAAGGAAGGAAGATTCCTCACCTACAGTCTTCACAGGGAGCATGGTCTCTCTGTGACCTTCTAGACACCTTAAATCTAAGATGTGATTGACCTCTATCTACACTAAGTGCCCCTTGTCAGGAGGACTAGATTTCTTTTTCCATTCTCAAATGGAGTTTTAAACTGATTCCTATTTGTTTTTGCTTTTCACAGAAGAAAATAGTAAGAAGTACTACAGTTCAGAGGGATGCACGTGCATATGCTGTCTTAGACAAGTTTTCTTCAGAAGTAGATATTGAGATGTGAATTTGTGAATTTGTGTGCAGTCATTTCTTTGAAGATGATTTACCAGTGTGGGTCACTGGCCCGTAAAGTCCCTGGAGAAGCCAGGAAGATAGTGCAGGACCTACTTTAGCATTTTCTGTTGAGATAGAAGTTGGAGTTCTTTTGTCATAGATGCTTCTTTTCTTTTCTTCAAATATTTTGTCTTTATTTATATCCATAATGTATAAGATTTGCCTCTTTATAGTTAATTTTTAAAAATCGTAAAGAGATCTACATCTTAATCTCTATGTTTGAATTCCAAAATCATAATGAGAAGGGCTTTTCATGAATGGAATAGAACCAGACCAAATTGCATGCACTCCACTAACTTCTGTTTAACACTATGCTGGAGTTCCCCAGACTCTGACTGTTTGTGTCACTTTGGAAGTCCTTTTCATGAACTTACCTTTTCAAGCACATTCCCTGGATTTTAGCCTTTAAGCCAGCTCTTGTTTACATCATGCCCAGCATACTCTGAAGGAAGTCAAGGAAAGAAATTCTCAAAGGGTAGCCTTGACCTCAAAGATCAAATTTCCACATATGTTGAGTCTGCTTAAAACAAAACATATAACTTTTCTGAGAATTTGAATTTGCAAGAAACTTTGAAGGTCTGAAAATGTGTTTAACTTATATGCATTTTTAAGGCTTGGAATTGAACCCAGGTCCTTATATATGCTAGGCAAATGTTCCATTGCTGAACTACATTTCCAGCCCCTGATGTTTTCAAAATAAAAATTTAAGTCCTATTGTTACTTGCTGAGTTAGACTGCCTATGTTTCTTAAGCATTGGATTTTATTTGGCAAAACTATGTATGGAAAAGTTGGCAAATATTTTAAAATTATTTCTGTAGAGAAATGGCAAATGAGTTGGGCCCTGGTTGAGGGGGTGGGGAGAGAGAGGAGAGAGAGAGAGAGAGAGAGAGAGAGAGAGAGAGAGAGAGAGAGAGAGAATTTATTCATACAGGAAAAATCTGCCAGAAGAACATGCTGTTCTCCACTAACAGAGTATTTTGGATGTTGCAAATTTTGTAAAAAATATTCAAGGCTTGCAAAAGAAAAAAATTCTATATCACCTCAAACAATATCAAGTGGCAATAGAACACCTGTTAAGTGAACTTGGTTTTCATTCCAGCAGCAGCAGTATGAAATTTTCAAGGTGTGATGAATTATTATCCACCATCTGTTTTACAAAATGTTAATTCTTCTTGATCCAAAATTATAGTCCAGCAAACGAGCTCTTAGGAAAGCAACAAGTCATCATTCATATGAGGCTATATAGAGAACTTGAGGCGGAAATTATCAGCACAAATGATTTGCCAGAAACCAAGTGAAATCTTATTAAAGACCAGGGAAAATAATGAATTAGATAATGAGAAGC
This sequence comes from Octodon degus, assembly GCF_000260255.1. NCBI lineage: Eukaryota > Metazoa > Chordata > Mammalia > Rodentia > Octodontidae > Octodon > Octodon degus. Next base: position 1,260,689 of record NW_004524662.1, on the reverse strand, counting down.
AAAGCAAGCAGTCAGCTATAGGAAGAGAGAGAAAATAATACTTCCAGAGGTTACACAGGGGATGCTGGCTACGCTATCCTTTATGAAGTAATTACTATCTCTAAAATCTTTCAGATGGCATTGTCTAGGGTTGCTTAGAATAGACCCCAGAGTTGCAAAGCATAGTGGCCTTGGGCTTTGCTTTTTTCCTGAGGGTATAATTTGTCACTGTGTATGTATGTACTTCCTTTTAAACTCTCTATATTATTGTTCGATTATGAATACCTAGCAAATATAAGAAGTGAAATGGAAAGTTACCTACAGAGTGACTCTAATAGTTCTGCCTTGTAAATTAATATTAGGTTTTTGAAAACATTTGTGTTAGGCAAAATTTTAGTTGAAGGACTCAGGATTATATACATGAGAAAGTAGAAATGGATCTCAAGTAAGACTCAGACATGTACTTCTAAGCTCACGTCTACTTTGTGTCTATGTTTTATTTTACTAGTTGTGTATCTATGGAGTCATTCATGATTACATATACAGGAAGTTATTCAAGTAATAGACAGCACACTCAATGTACTATAAGTTGTGGCTTACACATCTAAAATGTTTCAAAGACATGAATTCAATGCAATTATTTCTCTCAATGTCTTTGGTCTTCTGATTCTTTTTCTGAGCTTGTTTGCTGAAATCACTGATAATTTTGGCAGTTAATGAAGAAGAGGAGTGGATTTCCTGGGAAGAGGAGTTCTCTACATCTTGAACCTCCAAATCCATAGATTTTCCTTACAGTGTTCTGAACTTTAAAGCAGTGAGGTTTATTCTTAAGAAGATTTACCAACCTATGGGTGAATTTGAATGGCACTGCCCAGAGGCCTAGAAATCTCTTTCTTTTAAACATTTGCAATTATTTTGTATGCTGATCACATCATAATATAAAATATAACTAGAGAACATTTGGGGAAATTGAAAAGGTCAAAGAAGAAAAGTCATTCAAAATCCTAGCATCTCAATGTAGCTGTTATTAATATTTTTATACATGGTCTTCCAAATACATATTTAAAAATTTACCAGATACAATTCTAGTGGCACGATGAGGTTAAAGCAACAATAGTCATTTTTAACATAAATTACTAGGGCTGGCCAGATAGCTCAGCAGACTAAAGTACCTGTTTAGGCAGACACAGGGACTGGGGTTTGATCCCCAGTGTAACATGCCAGCACTGCCCCAGGGGACGCACTGAGACAACGATTGAGACTGGGTATGCTGGTGCGCACCTGTAATCCCAGCATTCTGGAGGTTGAAAACAGGAGGATCACTATGAATCCTATTTGTGCAGTGAGACTCTATAGCCCCTTTACTAAATACAAAACAAACAAACAAACAAAAAACATAAATTACTTTTACTCTCTTCAGCCACCGTAGGAGCCTTACCCCCTTAAATCCATGTTGCATTCTTTTGAGCATGTTCATTTGTCTGGTGCCCATGGATTCTTACACTATGTCTTCCATATGTTAAATCCATTCTGCAACACCACTTGAAGTCATAAACAAGTTGGCCATGAATAGCTTATGATCCCTTCCCTAAAATCTTAGCAAGTATAGTAGAGAGGCTTTTCCCCACACCATTAGCTATGACAAAAAATACCAGTGAATATTGACTGACCTACTTTTGGAATTATGCCTTTTAATTAATTATTTAACACCCACTTTAGCTAGCAGAGGGTTATTCTGATTGCCTACAGCTGTGCTAGACACTGCATTCCAGCTGTGTCACCTTCCTACCCCAAAGCCTCAGAGGGAGGGTGGTGAAGATGAACTCTTCAAGGACCGAAGTGTCAGATATATATATATATATATATATATATATATATATATATATATATATATATTTGGTACAGGGTCTCACTATGCAGCTTAGACTCAGTGATCCTCCTGTTTCAGCCTCCTCAGTGTTGGGATTACATCTGTGTGCCACCACATTCCGCCACAGCATGCCATACCAGGGTCCTTGTGCTTGCCTAGGTAGGCATTTTGCTGAACTATCTCTGCAGGCCAAAATATACACTATTTACTTTTTAAAATGTGTTTGGTGCAGGGTCTCACCATGCAGTTCAGACTCATAGTGATAAGATCAGACTCATAGTGATCCTCCTGTTTCAGCCTTCCCAGCACTGGGATTACAGGCATGCACTACCATGCCTGATGTCTGTGGCCAACTTAGTATGCCCAGGTTGGGGCTTGCCCAGTGTGTGGTCCTGGGGACTGAAACCAGGACCTTGTGCTTGCCTAACAGTCACTTAGACCGCTGAGCTATCACACCATTCCTACACTTCTCATAATCCAGGTATTGGCTGCTTTATTTTCTCTTATGCGTTAAGTGCTATTTTATATGTTTTAAAATGTGTACATCACTTAAGAGTTTCTCTTGATCATTTTTCAGTGTGATTAAATATTTTCCATTACATAATTTTAATATATTTATACCATTTTATTTTTATATCTTCTCCTTTTTGTATAATTTCCCTTAAACTGAGAAAAACCATTGTATTTTTTTATTTCATCTAACACCAATATTAAAATGCTACAATTTGTCTTCTGATTAATGCTGAATATTACTTGACCTTATAAAACACTATATAGTAAGAATATATATTTTAGCAGATGAAGCAGCTATCACTTCCTATGCAGTTGGCAGGAGGCTAAAACAAGCCTGGATGTTAGTTTTTTAGATTTTCATCCCACTTTATGACCCAGACACAAAAGAAATCAATGGTCACTCAAAGTGATGGATCTGGAGGTGGAAAGTTGTAATTTGTACTGCCGAAAGAATCCTACAGGTTCTCTTGTCCTCTCAAGGGTGAGTTCCTCAAGTATGGTCCCCTCTGACATTATTTCATGTCTCTAGGTTGATTTGGATTTGTGGCAGGAATTACCTGAGATCACCAATTTTTCATCCCAGCCTAAGGAGTACGCAGTGTGGGCTCATTTAACAATCAGAGTGAAAACAGCTCTGAGTGGTAAAATGCAGAGCAACAGGGTGAAAACCAGATTGGGGTCAGGGGGACCCAGAAACTCATGTTTAAGAGGCAGTGGTGGGAAGTCAGGAGGTGAGTTCTGAGGTGGCCTGTTTGAGTCTAAGTCTTGGCTTTCTCACTCATCGGGCATGTGATTGTGGGCATGTTGTTTAATCTCTGGGTCTATCCCTAAAATATGAAATAAAAACAATACTTGGCCCCTATAATTGCTTCCTGTTTAAAAGATTTACAGCAATGCCTGGCATATATTTAATGTTCAATAAATATCAAGTGAAAAGCCTCTGCCAATACTGGTACACTAGCCTCCTTTAAGAGAGGGTCTTGTATTTTAGTATGAGGGCACTGAGCTCACTAAGTGGAACAGGGGTTATCACTTTGAAGGCAGAATCCACAAGCTGTCAAAGTTTGCTGCAACTCCTTTAGAATCTCTTCTGTATCTTCCCATCTATTGTGTTCGGACTTTCCTCAGACTCAGTTTGAGCTATTTTCTAAAAAGAGACAGAATGTACTGAAATTCTACCTGAGCAGCAGTGTCAACACTAAACAGTGTGTCTATCCCCAGGAAGTCATAAAAATTCATGGAAAATTTTCACCTTATAACTGATTCAACCAGGGAAGAAAAACACAGCTGCGATATCTATTTGCCAAATTTTGGGGAATTTCTATTTCTCAAGATAAATGGAGAATACTGCACATTTTGATCCATTAAGATCTTCATTTTATAATATGCTTAATGCAGTATGTATTTCTATACAGAATATCATGAATCTTGTGTATCTAATTTAATTCTTTCCTTAAATAATGGTTGGATAAATATTAAAATGACACGTTTTTCTTCTAAAGGAGAAAATACTTTTAAAGTTAGTTTTGCCTGAGATACAGGACTCATATTTTTAAATTTTGCCATCTAATTCTAGTTCTTCCTATTCTAAAGAGAAAATAATCAATGAAACTGAGGTTTGATACAGGTTATAATAATTGATACATTTCATATTGCCTTTGTAGCAATTAACCAGTATGGGAGATCTTGTTTAAAAAAATTTACAGTAAACATTCCTTGCGAGGAACTAAGAGAAGCTAGATGTAAAGTTATCTTACCTAATGTGTATATATATATATATATATATATATATATATATATGTATATATGTATTTATATGTATATATGTATATATGTATATATAATTCCCTTTTTCCTTTCTTCTTCTTCCCTTTTCTCCATAGCTGTTTGTCTTTTCTTTGGCACAGCTTTTTCCCAGTACACAATAGTTTTTTTGGATCCTACTTTCTTGTTCAATTTCTCACACTAGGGAGACAATATGATATTTACACATGTAGGTCTGATTTATTTCACATATGAGTATGGTCTGAAGTTGCATCAATTTACCTATGAAAGTGTCTAGTTTATCCTTGTGCCTGAATAGTACTTCATTGTATTAAAAAAAAAAAAAACTTGATTTTCATCTGTTCTTCTGTTGACTAGCTTTTGGGTTTTTTCCAAGATTTAACTGCTACATATTGTGCGTCTATAAATATGGGTGCACATATATCACTGTGGTATGATGTTTTTAATTTTGGAATAACTGGTTTAAATGGAATCTCTAATCATAGTTTCTTAAGGAGGCTCCACACGGATCTCCACAGTGGTTGTACCAGTCTACACTACCACCAGGAGTGGAGAAGGAGTCCCGTTTTCCCACAGCACCTCCAGTATTTGTTATGGGTTGATATTTTGATGATAGCCATTTTTTCTGTGGTAAGATGGAATCTGTATTTTTTTAATTTGCATCTCTTGAATAACCAATGATGCTGAATATTTGTTCAGGGATTTATTTGCCATTTATATTTCTTTATCTGAGAAGAATATTTCATCTCACATTCCCATTTTGGATTGGATCTTTGAATTTGGGATTGTTTAAAAATTTTTTATGTGTTCTAGATAGAATCCTTCATCTGTGATGCGGCTGGATATAATTTTTTCCCATTTTGTGGGTTGTCTTTTCACTCTGTAAGAGATTTCTTTTGTTATGCAAACTTTTTATTAATGTGAGACCCCATTTGTTGATTCTTTGTAATATTTTCCCTATGGACTGGGTTTTATTCATAAAATTTCTGTCTATACTAGGTCTTTCTCTTCAAGTAAATTTAATGTTTGTGTTTTAATATTTAGATCTTTGATCCATTTTGACTTTAGTGCATGGTAATAGGCATGGATCTAGTTTTGGTCTTCAGCATATGGATAGCCAGTTTTTCCAAAACATGTATTGGTGAGGCCATATACTTTCCATGCATTACAAAGCCTTAGAAACATTTAAAAAAATTGAAAGGTCACATGTCTATCACCATGCACTAAAGTGAAGATGAACCAAAGATCTAAATAAAAATATAAACACTAAACCTACTGGAGGAGAAAATAGAAGGAGAGTTCATAAAGAAACAAACAAAACCTTCATGGAAAATACTTCAAAGAATCAATTGGGATTTCATCTTATTGAAAAATATTGGCAAATTAAATCATCCACAGGCAGAAGAAAATTCATGAACTGGGAAAAAAATTTAGCCAACTGTCACTCAGACAAAGCGCTTCTATCTAGAACATATAAAGAATTGAAAAAAACAGGCCCCTAAAATTCAAAGACTCAATCAAGAAATAGCCATGGGAGATAAATACACAATTCTCAGAGAAGAAAAATATAAAAGACAAATACATAATGAAAAAATGCTAAAAATGCTATGGGTCATTCAAGAGATGAAAATTAAAACAACCCTGAGATTTATCTCAGTCAATATTTTTCCAGAAGAACTGAAAACATCATATCACAAAGATATATGTGCATATATGTTTATAGCAGCACAATTTGTCAAAACTAAAACTTGGAAAGAACCCCAATGCCTATCAACTGAAGAATGGATAAAAAAGAAGTGGTATTTTTATATAATGGAGTATTACTCATCTATAAATAAATTCAGGAACTTCATGTAAATGGATACAACTAGAGACCATATTCTTAAGTGGAATAGGGGCCAGGAATATAGCTGAGGGGCACAGTACCTGCCTGGCAAGCAGGAAGACCTGAGTTTGATTCCTGGTACAGAAAGAAAAACTGGATTCCTTAAGTGAAATAAATCAGATCTACATGTGTACACATCATATTCCCTCCCTAGTGTAAGAACCTGAAAAAAATCTGAAAAGTACAACAGATAATGTGAAAGTGAAATAAACTGTTCAAAAGGAACAATTAGGATGAGGAAAAGAAAGAAAAAAAGGAGAAAGAAGGATAGGAAGGAAGAGAAAGAAGAAATACATATGTATATACACAACATAGCTTGGATAATTGTACTGCTGATTTCTTTTGGTCTTTTGAAGGAAATAGTTAATGCTTAACTTTTTTTTCTTCTTATTTTTCTGACCAAATTTGCATTCTTATATCTGGTAATCTGAACAACTAATTTGAAGACAACAATATGCAATTTAACCACCATTGTTCAAATCTTATCATTTTGTTTAGTGATATTTTGTATTGTTTCTAATCATTGTGTTTTATCTCTTGTTTGTATTTTCTTTAAGAAATCAAAAAGAGATAAACAATATGAGTTGTGGGCTGAATAGATGGCTCGGTGGAATAAGCGCTTCCCTGGCAAGCACAAGGCCCTGAGTTCAATCCCTGGTTCTGCCAAAATAAATAAATAAATAAAATTAAATTAAAAAAATGAATTGTGCTGTCCTGGGCCCTCCCCAGCTGTTCTGACACACTTAATTTGGAAAATACTCAAATGTAAAAGGCTCCCAGGTGTGTTCCATGCCAGTCAGGACCAAGATCACAGACAAGCTTAGGAGAAGTTTGTCATTTGCAAGGCAGAAATTCATACTCATTGCATATCTTGCTTGATCAAATTAATCTATGTTGGAAAGTTTTAGCTCACTGCCTAATGTAAATCAGAAGCCACATGGTGTTTGTTATTCCTTTCAGTGTTTCCAAGTGGCTTGCCTTTGTATTTGGGTATTAAGGGGACATAGCAGTCAAGGGGGAGAAGTTATATTTTGTTTCTTTCATTAGAAAAATGTTTTTAGAAATGTACAGTTATATTGTACTTTTAAATGATATGAAGAATAATATGTATGACAAGAAAAGGAATTTTTATTTATTTATTTATTTTAATTAACAATGATAAAGGTTTAATATCAGATTCTTGCTGGAAGTTATCATTCAGACTATAAAATACTACATTCTTGGGAGAAAGTGAGTTTGGGCTCTCGCTTTACAGTTTTCATGGTTTTGGGGGGTAGTAATATTGACTGAGATAAATAGATGCTGCTTACCTAAATAAGTTTTTTTGTCTTAGCAAATCAAGCTGCCTCTGCTTTACAAGATGCATAAGGACATCTTTAGGGCCAGCCAGATAGCTCAACAGATTAAAGTGCCCGCTTAGGCAGACACAGGGTCGGGAGGGTTCCATCCCCTGGTGTGAGGAGCCGGCCCTGCCCCGGAGGTGCTGACACTGTGACTGAGAGTCGGTGTACTCATGCGTGCCTGTAATGCCGGTGCTTGGGAGGCTGAAAAGCAGGAAGGATTGCTACAAGTCGGATCTGTGTAGTGAGACCCTGTAGAACCTGTACTAACTAAATAAAAAAAGATATCTTTTACTGTTTTTTCAATAGGCTCACTGAGTATAAAGAAGCTATATTCTTGAAGTATTTGTTAGAATATCACTGAAGCCCATTTTACTTATACTAATGCACTAGTTGTTACAGAAAACTTCCTAGGATGACTTATTCTTCAAGTTAGAATGCTGTAGGGCTAAGCAATTTGACTTTTCCTCCAGAATAAATATAGTAGGGTGCTGACATTATAGAGAAATCATTTGACAATTATTTTCTTAAAGGTAGCTATGAGATTTTGTAGTTATGAATCATGAAATCTGTTAGCATGGCAGTTTTTGACATAAAAAAGCAACTGGCATCCTAAAAATGAAGAAGAAACAAATTCAGTTTAGTCCTTACAAATATTGTGCAAGCTTACACGATGATGCAAAGATATAACCCAGACTCAGTAACAAGTGGTCTCCCTTCTGTTAAGCAGTCCCAAGACTCTTTCTCTTCCCTCAATTCAGAGCAAATGGCAGTGTGTGTCCCAGTTTCACTATAGACTCTGTGTTTGCGCTATGTCACCCTGTGGTCAAGTACAACTGGATTTTTCAATCAGTGCTGGGAGTTTGATTTTTCTCAAGTACTCTTTAATGCCATGACCTGCACAGGGAGCAGAGTCCTGAGAGGGGCTAATGGGAGATTAAGAAAAATTGTGGACACCCACTAAAAGGAAAGCTGTGACTAGGTGGGACCTGACCTCTCTGATGGAGAGATAATTAATATAAAGTTTAAAAAAAAAAGGAAAAAGTGCACAACTGGATCCAGAGTGCAAGTTCTTAGCATTTGCTCAGAACTCTGAAAGAAAACATTCTCAAAGCTATCTTTGCTATAATTAATAAGGAAGAACACCAAGGCCAGACACCTGTTGATATGCAACTGAGCTACGGGTCAACTTGTCTACACAGTCTGCCTCTTGCATTCCATGTCTTTGGGACTGGCTTTGCTCTAGACTAAAGGAGTCTTCTGACTTCAGATTTGGCTGCAGTTCAACTGCTCCCACACTTTAATTTTTCAATTTTAAAGTCTTGATTTAAAGAACTTCCTAGGTGTAGTTATAGGGTGGACCCTACTTGCTGTTGCAATCTCATATCTGCACTGAACACACCACACTTAGCATGGATCACTTTGTAGAGCCATCTTAAGTGTTCAAGAAAAGGAGTTTTTAGAAAAATCTTATTCAGATACTGCTTTTGAAAATGAATTTTTAAATTTCTTGTGGATCTTGAGAATTATTATAGTGTGGATGGTATTGCCTCTCACTCAGAAAGTTTAAAATTCTATTAGTTTTAACTGTATACTTACTTCTTTTCAAGTTATGTATTGTAAATTTGTTTTATAATATACCATATATTTTTTTCTACAGGCAGCCCATGTTTACAGTGCTTGATCTGATAAATATTATCATATGAATTCACTCATAAAATCATCACCATAAAAAAATCAACACCATAACAAAGATAGCAAATATATCTGTCATGACCATTTCTAAAATGTTCATATTGCTCTGCGTGTGTGTGTGTGTGTGTGTGTGTGTGTGTGTGCTCAGACAAAGTCCTACTGTGTAGTTCAGATTGCCCCTGAACCACCTAGACAACTCAGGCAGGGCTTTCATTTGTAGCCGTCCTCCTGCATCAGTCTCCAGAGTGTTGGGATTATAGGCATCACCACCATGCCTGGCTTGCTCATATTCTTTTGCGAATCCTTGCTCCTAACATTCCTTGGCTTTCCATCATGTTCCAGATAACAATAAGTTTTTATTAGTCTATTTTACTTTACAAATTTTATAATAAGATTTTTATATGTCAAAAAACATACAAGGGTCGGCCAGATAGCTCAGCATACTAAAGCGCCTGCTTAGTCAGAGTGCAGCGGAATGAGTTTGACCCCCAGCCTGCTGTGCCGGCCCACAACACCCTCACAAGGGGTGTGCTGAGACAAATATTGAGACTGGGCATGGTGCCTGTAATCCCAGTGCTTGGGATGCTGAAAAACTGTAGGATAACTACAAGTCCAATCTATGCAGTGAGACCCTGTAGCTCCTGTACTAAATACAAACAACAGCAACAACAACATATAGAATGTATTTGCTTTTACCTGGCTTTGTATTTCACTTCCATGGTTCTTTTCACCAGTAGTTCACTCCTACCTATAGTTCAATAATTTTCCATTGCACAGATATTACTTTATCCATTCACGTTTTGATTGACTTCAATTGTTTCTAGTTTGTGGCTGTCAGAAATAAAAGGTTCTGTGACCTATGTTCAAAAATTCCTGTATGGAATGCAATTTTTACAAAACTACCCAGAATTAGATGCCTAAATCAAATAGTTGGTATTTGTTTAGCATTTGAATAAACTGTCAGTTATATGCCCTTTCACATTCTCATAAGCAGGGTACAAAGATCTCATTTCTCCACATTGTCTTCAACATTTGACTTGGACAGCCTTTTCTTTTCTTTCTTTTCTTTTCTTTTCTTTTCTTTTCTTTTCTTTTCTTTTCTTTTCTTTTCTGTTCTGTTCTGTTCTGTTCTTTTCCTCTCTCTCTCTCTCTCTCTCTCTCTCTCTCTCTCTCTCTCTCTCTCTGGACAGCCTTTTCTTAAAAAAATTTAACCTTAGGAAGTGTGTATCTCACTGTAATTTTAATTTGTATTTCCCTAATGATTAATAATACATAATATCTTTTTTGTTTTTAAAAATGTACTTTGAAATAGTTTTAGATTTATAAAAAAAATTGTGAAGGTAGTATAGAGAGCATCTTTGTATACCCCATAGCCAGGTTTCCTATAGAAAACATTTTATTTTTATTTGTTTTAATTTTAAATAGAGTACAAAATAGTATTAAAACAGAAAAAAATTACAAGTAATCCAGAATTTCACTCAACAAAGTAGTACAAATTTCACAGTATTTGTTGTAATACATAGTGTTGTCTTCCAACCAGTTATTCATATTACCAGATATATGCATACAAAATTGGAAGAAGAAAAAAAGAAAGCAATATATAAGTAATTAAGAGGATAAAAAGTACAAACAATTGAAAAAAGGAGACAAAACAAATAAAATAGTATCTGTTCCTTTCCATATACCAGCAGAAATGCATAGTATAGTTGTCCAAACCATTCTGCTTATGTACATAAATATATCCCTTTTCCCCCTTCCTTCTCCTGTCCTCCTCAAATCAGTAACTCTTTCTTTTTGAATAAGTTCATTCCCTTTCCTCAGTATCTATTGTACTCTTCAGATTCCATTTTCTCTTTCAGGTTTTCACACTAAGGAGACAATAGAAAAATTTTAAGCCAGAATGGCATGCTTATTAAAATTAATAAACCAATAATGGTATAGTATCACAAACTGATGGCTATTTTCAGATTTTCTCAGTGTTTACCTACTGTCCTTTCTAGTTCCAGAATTCTTTATCAAGAATACCACATTGCAATTACTGCTATCCTGTCTCTCAATTAAATGTTTGTTTTAAAAAAGGTTAATAAATGGGTAATAAAACAAGAGGCAAGAAAAAAGTGTCCTGAACTGTCCTGCCACAATGCTGTACATGGTTAGATTTCTAAATTTCTGTGTAAAATTATGTAAATGTCTAGTCTTATTTTTTTTAAATATTCTTTTATTTTTTGTTATTTTCTTCACATTCTGTAGGGATTTAAAGTTTAACATATCAATACTTGATGGAAAATAACTGTTTCATGTCATGTCTAAGATGTTTGACATTCAGACAGACAGTGAGGTTAAGCTCAAATGCCTCTGTTATAGGATAATAATATCATTAAACTTCTCTTCTGGATGGTTCACTACTTAAGTTTGTAGACCAAAAATTAGTAAAAAGAAGGACTGCAAGGACAGCCAACATTTTGGTCCTAGCCATTCAAGGTCATTGAGGACTCAGGACATAAGGGAACCTGTACGGTAACATCCTGTAATTCAAGTATGTCCCAAATTTTTTGATGAAGGAGATTGTGGGGCCACAGAAGAAAGTGATCAGTGATGTAGATTGTACCTAAGGAGAGTCACATGGAGAGAAAACATTCTCTCAGGCTTTCACAGAGAGCAAATTGGTTATGCAATGGCTGCGACTCATCCACATGACTGACACTGACAAAGGATCTACAAACTGCAGTACAGGGTTTCAGGATAAATTGTGAGGGGATTTAACTGACCTTGTCACATACAAAAGTTACATTTCTTGTTATACAGGTCTTGCTTTATCTTGGTCTTAACCATCTAGCAGAAAAGTATAAAAATGAGGTATAAAAAGTAATGCCATATTAATATGCTGAGCTGTAAATGGCTAGAGTAAACAATTTCTGACATTGCGAGTCCTGTGGAAAACCCATTGCTATTATAGACTACTGGATTATATTGGATCACTTTGCAGAATTCATGCACCTAAAATGTTTAAATGACAATGGAATACCCTTCTCTGGCAAAACTAAACAAAAAAAGGGGAAACAAATGAAGAACCATTCTGTATCTGTATATACAAAACAGGATAGATATACAACTACTTTCTCTTAATTTAAAGAGAAGAAAGATTTATCCTAATAGTGTTTGGACAGGATATTATGTCTGCATCTGGTACTATGAATAGCTACTATGTAGACAACCATATGCAATGTATTAATTATTGTATCTGTTCTACTAATCTATTTTGAAACTGTCTCATTGTTGTTTGTTTCTTAATGAAATTAATAAAAAATAAAAGAATACCACATTGTATTTTGTATTCTTAGGCTAGTCTTGGCTATGAAAGTTTCCAAGGCTTTTATTTTAATTTCCTTTTTCTTTTCTTTTACTTTCCTTTCTCTTTTTATTTTAAGCCCTAAGGACTGATCCCAGGCTCACATACATTTATGTAAGTTCTCTATTGAGATACATGCCCAGCCATAATGACAGTTTTGAACAGTATTAATTGGGTATTTTGTGAATTATTTTTTGAGTGAGATTTTCTTGATATTTTTCTCATAACTCGATTGAGGTCATGTTTAGGATGAAGACCTCTGAAGTAAGTGACATATCAGCACATTATCATCTCATATTCAGGCTATGTACTATTGATATGTCCTGCCAATATCAATGTTAGCCTTGATTATATGTCTAGGTAGAATTTACCAGACTTTTAAGTTTTAAAACTTTTTAGGAAAATAAAATTATGGCAAAAATATTAGACATGATACAAAATTTCACTAACTAAACAAAATTATATAAATTCAATAATGATTGTTACATTGCATGTTGTTGTGTTCAAATTAGTTATTCAGATTACCAGATATAAACATACCAAACTGGTAAAAAAAAAAAAAGTTACAAAAAATTAAAAAGAGACAGAAAAGAACTAAACATTAACTTATCCTTTCAATAGACCAGCACAAATCAGTAGTGCAATTATCCAAGCTATCCTGGGTATATATATAAATATTTCTCTTTCCTTTCTTTCCTTTTCTCCTTTCCCTCATCTTCATTGCTCCTTTCCTTTGAACTGTTTCTTTCCCTTTCACCATACCTATTGTATCTTTCAGATTATATTTACTCTTTTGGGTTATTACACTAGGGACACAATATAATGTTTACATATATGGGTCTACCAGGTTTTTAATTTTAATCTCCCCTTAAAGTGCTGTTGGGCAGGAAGTTACTATGTGTCTCTGTATTTAAAGACCTACTGAATTAAAAGCAGAGAGTCTCATAAATTGTTTGTAATTCTGTATAGGAATCTTGTCTTTTTTCCCCACTTATTTATTTATTACAGAGACTATACATTAATATAAATTCATAGATATTTGTTTTATACTTTAGGTATTACCTACTGTTATTTTACTAATTGTGCAGTCCAGATTGTTCTAGCTTTGCTTTAGTTCTATTGGGAGTTATTTCTTATTTCTTTTTATTATAATTTTTATTAATTTTAATGAGAAAGAAATAGTAATGAGATAGTTCCAAAACAAGTTAGCAGGACAGTTACAATCATTAATACATTGCATATTGTTTTCTTTGTGGTAGTTATTCACAGTACAAAATGCAGATATGATCTCTTGTCTAAACAATATTAGTACAAATTTTTCTTCTCATTGAATTAAGAGAAAGTAGCTATATATCTATCACTAATATATATATATATATATACTTTTTTCTCTACAAAATAGTCTTTCATTTATATTGTACCTTTTTGTTTTGTTTTGTCAGAGATGGATGTTTCATTGCTTTTAGATAAGCTGTATTTGGAGAAGCCTTTAAAAGACCTTTTCATACTTGATGCCAGTTCAAATATTGTAGGTACTTAAATTTAGCAAAATATCCCAATATAGTCTAATAATCCATAATAGTTGTGGGTTATCAGCAGAACTGGCAAGTGTTTGAAGTTGTTGACTTGAGCCTTTTACAGCTCAGCCTATTAATATGGCATTACTTTTTATGCCTCGTGCTTATACTTTTCTGCTGGATGGTTAAGATCAAATTAAAGCAAGATATATATAGCTAAAAATGGAACTTTTGCATCTGACAAGGTCAGTCAAATCCCCTGAGGATTTACCCTCAAATCATGTATAGCACTTTGTGGATCTTAGTGTCAGCCATGTGGATGAGTCATGGCCATTGCTTGACCCCTTTGCTCTCTGTGAATGTCTGAGAGATTTTTCTCCCTAGGTGATTCTCTTTAGTCACACTCTACATCATGAATCACTTTCCTCTGTGGCTCCCTAATCTCTTTGATCAGAAAATTTGGGACACCACTGAGTTACAGGATGTCACAGCACAGGTTCTCTCATGTCCTCACAGACCTTGAAATGCTATGACCAAAATATTCACTATCCTTATATCCCCTTTATTTTTCTAATTTTGATCTGCAAACTTTAGATTTTAACCATCCAGAAGAGAAGATTAATGATATTACTACCCTGTAGCAGAGGCAGTTGAGCTCAACATCACTATCTGTCTGAGTAGGTAGTTCTTAACAGTTGACTCCAGAATACCTTTGATGTATGACTGTCATTGTTTTTATTTCTATTCATTTATTTTTGAGACTCTTACTTTTGGATACTACAGGATCATCTTGTATATTTTCTACCCTAGTTTTAGAATCAACAATTATGTTTGGGGTCCTGGTTCCTTTCATTTGGTGATAGAATTTAAAACCAAGATCTGGACACTAGATGTGCTCCTTGATACTGCACTATGTCAGCTGTCAGAAGGAGGATATACAGATAGATGATAACCTGTGAGTGCACACTTAATAATACCTTTATGTAAGTATCTGTATTTGTATTAAATTTCATAGGAGTTCATCCAAACATGCTACCGTTTAGTTCTAAAACGTTCACAAAAGACTTATGTGCTGCAAGCCCGGTATTGAACTTGGCTGCATTAAGAGGGAGTTTTGGGGATGGACTTTCAGAAGTCATAATGGCGACTGAGACCTTTCCTGTGTCTCTTTTGCTTCCTGGATACTCAAGGAGAGCAAGTTTCTCTACCATGTCCTAGCTGCCACTATGTACTACCTTGCCACAGGCCTCAAGGCAATGAGATTCTCTGATTATTGCCTGAAATCTTCAAAACGGTGAGCTAAAGAATAAACCTTCCCTCTTTTTAAGCTGATTTATCTCAAGTGTACGTTATAACAGTGGACAGCTGACTAATAGAAGATGTTTTCAAGTCTAATCTAGTACCACCGGACTCATTCTGGAGACTTTTCTTTGCTTATGTGTGACTTCCCACCATCTTCCTTGCATGTACTTACTTATTGTTCTGTTCCAGTATACACATATAGTGTTTTTGGAATTTTTAACCCACACTCCAATTTGTAGCAATTTTTATAAGATAAAATACATTGTTTTTGTGCAGTTCCTACTGTCCTATTTAGAGTTTCTTAGCCCAGGATTTTATCATCCCCACTCACATCTAGGAGATTGTCCCAAGAATTTACAATAAATTTCATTTTTTCATATCCCACATTCCCTGCTAGGATTCTCTGACTTCTTAAGTGATAGTTTAACAACCTGAATGTACTGCAATGGAGCTTGCTTTTTGTCTTGCACAATTGTATAGATTTTGAAAAATGATTAATGCTTTGTTTGTGTTTGCCATTATAGTATTGTTCAGAATAGTTTCACCACGATAAAATTTTATTTGCTTCACCTGTTTAACCTCCCCTCCATGGACCTGTTTAATGTTTCTGCAGGTTTGCTTTTTTCATGGTTTCATACAATAAAAGCACACTGCATAGAGGCTTTTGCAACTGGCGTCTTTTACTTAGTAATATGCAGTTGAGTCATTAGTTTTTAAAATTTTTTGTGGCTATATAGCTGATTTCTTTTATCACCAAATAACTGCTGTTTCCTGCATGAAATGTAGTTTGTTTATTTATTGAAGGACAATTGGTTGCTTTCAGTTTTTAATTATGAATAAAGCTGCTGTAAATACCTACAAGTGGGAGTTCTTGTTTGTATAGCAAGATTATTTTAGTTTCACAAAACTGTCAAACCATCTTTCAAAGCAACTGTCCCATTTTGAGTTGCTACCAGTCATGGATTGTAGTTACTGCTGTACCATCCTAGTCAGTCCATAGTATTGCCAGTTTATGCTTTTAGAAATTCTGAGTGTGTTTCACATTGTTTTAGTTTGCAGTTCTCTAATGACGGTGATATTGAGAATGTTTGCACATACATATTTATAATCTGTGTATATTCTTTGGGGATATGTTTGTTCAGAACTTTCACTAGTGCATTGGGTTGTTTTTGTTTTGCCGATTTAAAAAAGTTCTTTGCTTAGGGATGGGGAGATGGCTCAGTGGAATAAGCGCTTCCCTGGCAAGCATAAGGGCCTGAGTTCAATCCCCGGTTCCGTTAAAAAAAAGAAAAAAAAAATTCTTTGCTTAATTTGTATACAAATCTTTAATCATATATGTGTGTTGCAAGTATTTTCTCCTGTTTATAGCTTATGTTCTATTGTCTTAAGACTGTTTTTCCAAGAGAAGTTTTAAATTTTAATAAAGTATAATTTATCAGCTTTTTCTTTGTTGATTATCATGGTAATTAGTCCAGTGTTGAAAAACTCTTCACTAAATTTAACATAAATTAGAGTTTTTTTCTGTGTTTTATTCAGATTATTTTGTAGTCTTTTGCTTTACCTTTAAATGTATGATATAGTTTGAATCAATCTTTATATAAGTTACAAATTCTTTGTCTACATTTCGCTGCTCTTCCTTCTCAATTGAGTCTTTCCTTCCTTCTTCTTCCTTCTTTTTGTATAGAGACACTGAATTGTTTTTAACCCTTGTTGAAAAGACCACTCTTTATTTAATTAGCTTTGCTCCTGTGCTAATTGATACTTGTTTACATTTGTGTGGGTCTGCTTCAGGCTTTGAATATCATTCCACGTTCTGGATTTCCTTTTACCAAGATCATACTCTTGACCACTGAAGCCTTAGAATAAATCTTGAAATAGGGTAGTGTTAGCCTTCCAGCATTGTTCTTCTTTAGCATATATGGAAGTTCTGTCTTTGGCCTTTCCATATAATCTAGAACTGGTTTGCCCATATCTATATATTAGATATAGTTGCCATTGAGATCATACACTGGTCAGTTCTCTGTTATTGTGACAAAATACTTGACCAAATCAACTTATAATAAGGGAAAGTGTATTTTGGTTCACAGATTCAGAAATTTCATTCCAAGGTCATTTGACCCTATTTCTTTGCGTTGTGGCCCAGTACACCATGGCATGTGGTGGGCAGGAGAGAGAGAAACAGAGGGAGAAGGAGAGGGAGAGAGAGAGAGAGACCAGTCAAAGCCCCAGTACCTCCCCCAAGGGTAGACCTAACTTCCTCTCACTAGATTTCACTTTTGCAAAGTTCTGTCATCTTCCAGTGGAACCACAGGTTGTGGTCCAAGCTTTTGACATTCAGCATTGGAGGACATTCCAGATCCAATCTGTAGTGTATCACATGACTATTTTTCTCAGGGCTGAGGACCTAATCTAGGACCTTATAACTGCTAGGCAAGTACTTTACCATTGCCATAAACTACCAGTTACACACTGAAACTTTAGATAAAGTTGGGAAAAACTGACATCTTAATGAATAGTAATGAGTCTTTAAATCCAGGAACATGATGTTGCTCTGTTTATTTAGATCTTTTTATACGATTGTTTTATAATTTTATGTATATAAGCCTTGCATATATTTTGTTAGATCATATATACATATTTTATTGTGAGGGGTGCAATTGTGAATAGTATTGTGATTTTTAGTTTAAGTTCTAATTGCCCATTGATCTTAATACCTTTGCTTGTTTAATTTTAGACATTTTTGTCAACTAGTTGACGTTTTCTGCACGGACAATCATGTGATGGGTAAGCAGAGATAGTTTTTTTTTTTTTTTTTTTTTTTTTGTAGTTTAGGGAAGAGTCTACAGGGTGTTCAGGTTCTCACTATTAGGTCAGACTCCTAGTGATCCACCTATTTACAGCCTCCTAAGAGCTGGGATTACAGGTGCCACCACGCCCAGTCTGCTGCCTCAGTGTGTTCTGGAGGGAGGGGCTGGCACAGCAGGTTTGGGAATTAAAACCCCAGCCCTTGTGCCTGCTTGCAGGCCCTTTAATCCTCTGAACTATTTGGCCTGCCCTCAAGACAGGCTTTTTAATGGTATCTATGTATTTCTTTGCCTGGTTTTATTGTACTAGCTAGTACTTAGAGTACAACATGGAATTGGAGTGAAGAGAAAGGAGCACTTGTATTACTTTCAGACTTAGGAGGAGGTCAGAGTGTATTAATTTTCCATTAAATATTCTCTTAAGGTCTTAAGATAGGTTTCCAAAATAGATGTTTATTAATAGATTAAGTATACATTATAAATTTCTTGCTGAAGGTGTACTCCTCTTTCTAGCACAGGTATTTCCAATTGTTCTGGCACATTTTATTGAAGAATATTCTTTCTTTTTTGGTTAATGTCGTTGTTTCTGGGGATCAAACTCAAGATCTTGTGCTGGCCAGGCAGTTGCTTATGCTGCTGAGCTATGTCCCTGGCTCTGAAGAATATTATTTCTCCATTTCTGCTGTAGTTTTTACTTACACTTGCCAAGGTTTTGATCTATAATTTTATTTACAGGCCAGCTGATAGGAAGTGATCAGGTAATAAGGATCCTAACCTCACCAATGGCTTAATCCATGGTCAGGTTCATATCTGAATCACTTATTAGGAAGCAAGGCCTAGTTCAATGGGGTGAGTCAAGAGGGCATGATATTGAGACTGTATCTTATCATTGACCCCTGATGTCTGGCTTTCTTGATTTTTTTCTGGTTCTCAACTGCATTGAGGTGAATAGCTCTGTTCTACTATGGCCTTCCCCTATGGTGTTCTGCCTTCCTTGAGGCCCGGAAGAATGGAAATGACCAAGCATGAACCAAAACATGAAGCAAAGCACACCTTTGCTCCTTCACATTGCTCTTTTCAGATATTTTGTTATGGCAACAGAAAGTTAACACATAATAATTCCCAGCTTAATATTTTCAAAATCAGGGATTAGCGTTAGATTTCATTAAATGCTTTTTATATGCTAATTAGCATCATATAGTTTTCTTTTTTAGCTCGTTAAGCAGTGGATTATAATGGTTGACTCACAAACATTGAACTAGCCTTATCTACTTGAAATGAATTCTGTTGGTCATAGTGTGTATTTCTTTTTATAGAGTTGAACCTCAGATCATATACTTCATTAGTTTTACTCTTTTGGGGAAGATGTCTGGATTTGAATTCATGTGTGGATGATTGCCACTGTTGTGTTTGTCAGCCAATTTGAGGTTTGTAAATGGAAGAAAAATTTTGTTGAATGCTTTTGTTTAAGGACAGAATTGTTTGCAAACAGAAGCATTCCTGAACTGAAGTTCTGTTACTGTGCACTGTCAGATATGATCTCATCATGTACTGTTAAGGATTTTCACATCTATATTCATGAGAGATATTGGCCTCAAGTTTTCATTTCTGGAGATATCCATTTGTGTTTGATATTAGGATAATGCTAACTTCACAGAATGAATTAAGATGTGATCCTTAAGCTTCTGTTTTCTTTTAGAGATTAGTGTCATAGCTGAGTCCGATTTTGATGCTCACTTTATCTCATCTGTTTTTGTTCTTTGTCCCTTTTGGTACAATTTGTACTTGCTGAAAGCTGTACATGATGTATGAGAAAATGGGAAGTGAAGTGAATGGCCTGTGCTGTGAGAATGTTAATGTTAATGGCTTGAAGTTGGGTTCTATTTGCTCTAGCTATATGTGCTACACCTTCCAATTCCTTTGGACACTGCTCTTTTTGTCTTCTGCCTGATATGAGGCATCCCTAAGTACTAATCCTCAGAAAGAGTGTGTCATGCAACTCTTTTAACAGTACTCCACCATTATACTGGAGCAATGGTGAAGAGTAGGAGAAACAAGGAATTGTATAGTCTTCCAAATAAGTGTCTGGCTTTTCTCCTCTTCCATTTACTTTTTTAAGGAGAATAAAAGATGGTATAAGAAACATTAGAAATGATACAGAATTTCACTAAACAAAATGTTAGGAACTCAACAATGGTTGTTATATTGCATGTTGTTGTCTTCAAATTAATTGTTCCAATTACCAGATGTAAGTGTGCAAAGGTAGTAAAAAAAATGTAAGTATTAATTGTTCCCTTCAGTAGACTTCAATCTAGAATTTATAAGGAATTAATAAAACAGGCCAGGGGCTGGGGAGATGGCTCAGTGGAGTAAGCGTTTCCCTGGCAAGTGCAAGGGTCTGGGTTCAATCCCTGGTTCTGCCAAAAATAAAAATAGAAACAATAAAATTTTTAAAAAACAGGCCCCCACAAACTCAAAGATGCAATCAAAAAAGGGCAGCAGATATGAATGCACATTTCACAGATGAAGAAATACAAATGGCAAATAAATATATGAAAAAATGTTCAATGTCATTAGTCTTCTGAGAAATGAAAACTAAAAACCACACTGATATCTCTTCCTATCCATGAGAGAATGGCTATTCTCAAGAAGTCAACCAATAATAAATGCTGAATAGGCTGTGAGGAAGGAGGAGCCCTGCTGTACTATTGGTGGGAGTGTAGACAGGAAAAACCATTAAGGAAATCAATGTGGAGATTTCTCAAAAAGCTTGGATTAGAGGTCCCATTTGACCCAGCTATTTTCTTCCTGGGTATTTTTCCAGAAGGACTGAAAACATCATACCACAGTGATATATGTGCACCGATGTTTATAGCAGTGTAATCTTTCACAGGTAAATCTTGGAAATAACCCAAATGGCCAACTGAGGAATAAAAAAGATATGATTTTTTATATAATAGAATATTCCTTGAGACCTGCCCAAGCCCAGGCCCTGCAAGTGTGTAGCCCTGTGCCTGCTGCACCTCTCCAGACCAAGCCCAGGCCTGCTGCATGAATGAGACCATTTGCTGCACTCTTGGGAATCCTCCACACTTCCAGAGTGAGCCCAAGCCCACCTTGTGAGTGAGAAGTTCTGCCACGCTCTCAGAACCCCTCCAGACATGCCAAGCCCATGCCCGGTGAATGTAGGGGAGAGCTTCTGCACTCTTCTGTGCTCTCTGGTCCCCTTCAGACCCAGCACAGAACTGGCATACAGGCCTGGGGAGAACCTCTGCAGATGAAGTCCCTATTCTGGAAAAAAAAAAAGTCCACTTAAAAAAAATCTATTTACTTTGTTGTGTCCTAATATTTTACCCCTTCTTTCTCTCTTTTCCTCTACTTTCCCATCATTCCATTCACAAATATTGTACTTGCCCTCTTGGACCTCTGTCATAATTTTTATCCTTGTGTTTATATCTAGCAGTTTCATCACTTTTCTTTTCTTTTCTTTTTTAATCTTTTTTTTAAATTTATTTGTGTGTGTGTGTGTGTGTGTGTGTGTGTGTGTGTGTGGCCAGCTCAGTCCACCAGGGGGCAGGGATGGCTGGCATGTGGTGCTGGGGGATTGAACTGCGGTCCCTGTGCTTTGCTAAGCTTGTTCTAAGTAGGTGCTTTAGACCACTGAGCCATCTCACCAGCCCCTCATCACTTTTCTTGATTAAATATATGAGTCACCTTGAATTCATTTGGATGGTGACAGTGAGATAGTAATTCCTTTTTCAACTGCCAGTCCCCTTTTCTGAATTACCTGCCTTGTCCACTGTTATGGTTTGTTTCTAGTTGTCCCCCCAGAACCTCATGCAATCATGGGGTAGCTATGAGAGTTTGTGATTCATTCCTGATCCAGTGCTGGGATTATGGGTGCGTGTGCTCTACCCAGCCTGGGGCAGAGAGCCTGAAGGCAGCCTAAGAGAGAGCAGACTTGCTCCCTGCAGCCATTGCTGGTTCTACTCCTCCCATTTGCTTTTGCTGTTGCTGTTTTCTGCCAGTATAAACTGCTGCCCTCTGCCATGTGCCACTCTCCCTGGAGCCAGCTAAATAGGGACTGAAGCCTCCACTGACTGTGAACTAAATAAACCTTTCTTTCCTTAATTTTAAGTGTTGGGTATTCTGTTCCAGCAATGACAGAAAAGTAACTGAGACATCCACTTATTTAAAGTGTTATGGTTGATTTTGTGTACTAAATTTAAAAATTTATTTATGAACTCTAAATTTGTTCCATTAGTTTGTTAGATTACTCCTGTCTCCTGTGTTAGGAATGACTTTTTTTTTTTTTTTGGCAGAACCGAGGATTGAATTCAGGCCTTTGTGCTTGCCAAGCAAGTGCTTATTCTACTGTACCAACTCCCTGGTCCTTAGGAATGATTTTTTTATGTAAGCTTCACAGCTTGGCATTTTAAGTAAGATATTCTTCTTAATAGCACATTAATTATACAAATGATTTTAAATACAATTGTGAATCTGCAATATTTACTTTGCTTCTTAAAAAGTAGGTATATCTTTTTATTTTTATTATATGTTTATTAATATTATTTTAGTAGAATTTACAATTTTTTCTTTACATAGATTAAACACACTTATTCTCTGTGTTTTTTAGCTTTTTATGTTTTCATTGTCTTTTATCAGTTATTTTCATTTAGCAAAGTAATATGTTTTGGTGAATTAATTTTGTAGCCACATGTTTTATTATGTCTGATAGTTATATAACTTTTGGAGTGTTATGTTTATATATCCATATCATCTTGAGATGATGATAGTTTCACCATTTTCTATTTTTTGCCTCATTTGTTTTACTTTCCTAATGATACTGACCAACATTTCTTAGATTAATGTTAAATAACAGAATCTACTTTATTATAAGATAGTCTTCAATATTATAATTACCTCATTGTCCTGCTTGCCTCGAAAGTCCTTGAGGAAGAGACATATATTTCTAGTGTCTAACACAATATAAGCATAAAATACATAATCAACAGATAATTATTGAAACAAACGTTGGAAATGCTGGGGAGGAAAAGGAACCCTTCTCCACTGTTGGTGGGACTGTAGGCTGGTTCAGCTGTAATGGAAATCAGTATGGAGATTCCTCAAAAAGCTATGATTGGAGGTCGCATTAAAGCCAGGTATTTCCCTCCCAGGTATTTTCCCAAAAGAACTGAAATCATCATACCACAGCAGTATATGTACATCCATGCTTACAGCAGTACAAATTAGTCACAGCTAAATCTTGGAAACAGCCTAAATGCCCATCAACTGAGGAATGGATCAAAATATATGGTATTTTTACACAATGGAGTATTACTCAACTATAAAAGAATTAATTTGAGGCTTTTATAGATAAATGGGTACAACTGGAGAAATAAATCAGACCCACATGTACCGACATAGTATTGTGTTGTTAGTGTGAGAACCTGAAAGAGGAAATAAAATCTGAAAGATACAGTAGATACTGTGAAAGGGAAAGAATTTGCTCAGTGGGAAGGAAAAACTTGGATGAGGAAGAGGACAAAAGAAGAAAGGACAAAGACATATTTAGGTTTATATGCAGGATAATTTGGATAATTGTACTGCTGATTTCTGTTTGTCTTTTGAAAGAGCAGTTAATCTTTTAAAGTTTTTATTCTTATTTTGTTGTTTTTTTTTTAAAAAAAAACAATTTTGCAATTTATATCTGGTAACCTAAGCAACTAAGGAATATTTTTTGGGGAAAACAACATGCCGTACAATAACCATTGTTGAATTTTTATTATTTTATTTAGTGAAATTTGCATTGATTCTAATATTGTTTTTTTATTATTTTGTATTGTGTAAAAAATAGTTATTGAATGTTTTGAACAGAGAAAAACCAGTACAGATATATGCCATCCTGGTAGACTGATCTTTTTAAAATGAGCATTCTAGAATATCACAGGAAATACAAAAGAATCACTCTACAGTAACTATGAAAATCTAGTGTAATGTGTATAGGTAGAACCTGTGATTTTTTTATCTTTGTTTTTGGTACCAGGGTTAGAACTTAGAATGTTGCCCTCACCAGGCACTTATGCCACTGAACTATTTCATTGGCCCTGAACAAATGATTCTTGATTACTACTGGCTCCTAAAAGAAAAGTAATGGAATAGAAAAGAGTGCATTACAATAAACTCCATGCTTCTAGAGGCAACTGATTTTCAACAAAACTGATGGAGGGAATGGTGGGAGAGAGGGGTGAAGGAGATGAAGGGGAAGTTAAAAGAATTAAGATGCGCTTGGTCCATGTATCAACTTCTCATAATGAATATAAGTATTATGTACTGCAAACATGTACTAATAAAAAAGAAAATCAAAATAAGTACACATCCTGGGAATGGGTGGTTTCTAAAAATACTGTTGGGAATATCTACATGACAAAGCATGTGCCATATCTCACACCAGTTATAAAATTCAGCTCTAAATGGATTAGGTTAATATACAAGACTGTTACTTAGGAAACTACCAAAAGAAAACCCAAAAGTAATACAGCAAGATATTAGAATTGAAAAGGATTTTTTGGGGATGCAAAATCCCAAAATTACATGAAACCAAAGCAAGAATAGATAGATGGAATTGCATCAAAATGAAAAGCTACTGCACATAAAAACTAAACAGTAAAAGGAGAACCTACATAATGGTGGAAAATATTTTCAAACTATAAATCTGACAGGAAGTTAATATATAAAATATAAATAGAATTACAAAAACAGAATGGTGAAAAAGCAAACAACACAGCTAAAACAACAGACAGTAGTTCTAAACACATATTCCTCAAAATAAGATATATATATGGGTAGCAAATTGCAGTTACAAGGAACAAGAATTTCTACCTTGCCTTGTACAGTATGGTGATTTTGAAATTTATATCTCAATATTGATAATCATCAAAGAAGTGCAAATCAAAACCACGGTGAAACAACACTTCACCCCTGTATGAATGGCTGTGATCAACAAGACAAAAGGTAGCAAGGGTTGGCAAGGATGTGGAGAAAAAGCAAAGCTCATTCGTTGTTGGTATCAATATAAATGAATGCAGCCAGTTAGGAAGAGTATGGAATTTCCTTAAAAATTAAAACCAGAAACATTATATTATCCAGCAATGCTGTTGGGATTCATATCCGAAGAATGACATTAACATGTTGAAGTGATATCTGCACCCTCGTGTTCACTGTAGTTTTCTTCACCATAGTTGAGAAACAGAAAAATCTCAGTGCCCATCAACTGATGAACTGATAAAGGAAATGTGGTAAATACACACAATGCAATATTATTTAGCTATAAAAGGGTGAAATCCTGTCTTTTGTCACTACATGAATGGGAGAACATTATCTTAAGTCACACGAGCCAGGCACAGAAAGACAAGTACCACATCATCTCACTTTATTTATTTTTATTTTTTATTTTCTGGCAGAACCAGGGATTGAACTCAGGCCCTTGTGCTTGCCAGGCAAGTGCTTATTCTACTAAGCCATCTCCCTGGCCCCAAATTTTTATTTATTTATTTATTTTTCATTTATATATGGAATCTAAAATAATTGATTCTTTAGAAATTAAGACTGGAATAGTGATTCCAAGAGGCTGAGGAGAATAGAGAGAAGGGAGGAATGGGCAAAGGTTGATTGATGTACACTGAACTGCAGTTAGACAGAAGTAAGAAATTCTAGTGTACTATTATACAGTGGGATGACTGTGGACAGTGATTATCCACTGCGCACTTCCAAAAAACCAGAAAAAAAGAATTTTGAAGGCTTTCACCATAAAGAAATGATATTTGCTTGAGGAGATAGATTTGTTTAACCTGACTACACAACACATGCATGTGTCAGCACCTCATGCACATCATTAATGCATACAATTTCTATCTTCATGTATCAGTTAAAAATCAATTAATGAAAAAATACAAGGAGTGTCCAAAAGCAAAGGCATACAAAGAGAAGCAGAGTGCCTTATGCATTCCATGTGGTTCTGTGTAACACAAGACTCAGAACAGCTTTGGAGAAGTAGCAGAAAGTTTATGGATCTCAGGTAGACTCCAGTGTTGGAGCTGCAGAGATAGAAGGTAGCTGCTTGATATTCTTGACTGTAACAAGCACCAGAATTCTTTAAAAAGTGGGGATGGGCAGACATATGTCAAAGATAGTCCTGTGTGCTCTCACTGGGGTCTCTGGAAAAATAGCTAGGGTAAGAAAGCATCAGCTCTGGGCAGCATAAAAAAGACAACTGTTAGTTGGAATGGGACCAGAGTGAGAACAGCCACTGCTGTAAATCTAATAAAGACACCTGAATTTGTGGGTTGTGAGCAGGGGCCAAAAGAGTCATGGTTTAATGCGCTCTCAAAAATATGGTAGACCTGAGGCCAAAGTACCTTGGCTTACGGCCTGACGGACAAGTGTCCCTGGCTTGGTACCAACTCTTGCAACCAAAAATACAGGGGTTCAAAAATAGTCCTCTTCTTTTCAACTCCATTCCAGGAAGTCCTTTATCATGCATCTTTATTTTGGAGAAGATTGCCTCGAACTTTTCCATTAGAAAAATGAATATTATGATGGATTTCCTTTTCCCATTGGAGTTAATTGACCATGAGCAATAATAATAAGCACTATATCTCATAGAAAGAAAAGCAGAGAGATGTTCACAGATTGCTGTGGGCAAGTGGAGAATGCAGCTCACTCAAGGAACCGAGGCTTCTCATTAGCCATGATCCTTGGGGCGGTCTCAGTGCCCAACATCTCATTCCCAAGTAGAGTTTGTACATTTTTTTTCCAATTCATTAATTCACTCTTTCATTCATGAAATCCTTTTGAGTGTATATGATGCTTCAGGTGTAGTGTGTGGACAAGACAGGGTGAACACATCACCCTCTAGGCAGTGTGGTTAATGTATCACTTTTCTTTCTCTATACAAAACCTAAAAATAATTTGGTCACAAACCTCCATGAAAATAGAAAATAAGAAATAGACTCCCCAAGGTAAGTCCCATTGGTGTAATTCTACATATAGTTATAGGAGATTCACACCAGGCCTCCTTGCAGAGCTCCTAGATAAGCTATTACACCAACAAGACAGTAGGCCTTAGGGCTGATGCCAGAAGGTAGTGAGATTCACGAAAGAGAATGCCATGTCTCTGCCCAAGACTTTCTTGAATCTCATTACATTTTATAACTAGTGTTTCTCTTTTTATTTGAAATCTGAAACATATCCTTCTCTAAATAGTGTAAAAGTACTAGCAGACTGTGATAGGATATTACTTAAGGATGAAGATTTTAAGATATTAGCAAGGGCTTGCAAGATAGCCCAGCAGACTAAAGCACCTGTTTAGGCAGACTCAGGGACTGGGGTTTGATCCCCAGTGAGCTGTGCTGGGGTGCACTGAGACAGGGCATGGTGGTGTGCACTTGTAATCCCAGCACTTGGTAGGCTGAAAACAGGAGGATCACTATGAGTCTTATCTGTGTAGTGAGACCCTGTAGACCTTGTACTAAGTACATTTAAAAAAAGAGATGTTGGCAGTTGACCATGTGTACTTCCACAGTAGGTTTTCATACTTGGACAGCTAGAAGAACCTTTATTTGCATTGATTCATTGTGTTGTTTATAACAGAATATCTAGTTCCCAGTTGTGTGCATTTATCACTGATTTAGAGCTCATTCCAGACCTCGATTCAGTCTCTAATTTTATCTTCTATCCTGAAAACTCTATGTAG
The DNA here is from genome assembly GCF_000260255.1 of Octodon degus. Classification (NCBI taxonomy): domain Eukaryota; kingdom Metazoa; phylum Chordata; class Mammalia; order Rodentia; family Octodontidae; genus Octodon; species Octodon degus. The sequence goes on along the minus strand of NW_004524662.1, from coordinate 1,232,896 downwards.
ATCTAGTAGATACTTTTTCTGAATACAACTAAAAATTTGTTTAGCAGAGTTGCTGAAGAGAAATAAGGGACCAGTGAGATGTTTTCATGATTAAGAAGAATGTATTAAGTAGGGGCCACCTGTCAAACACTCAATTTTAAAGATGAAAAATTGAAAGAAGCATATTACATAGATATATAAGAGATAAACTATTTTTATGATTCCCAGATGAATAAAATTATTATTTTTGAAAAGATTCTCCAGCTGGAACTTTCACTTTTATGATGAAAGACACTAGTGTTGCCCAAATAGAATTAAAAATTATAGAAAGTAGGGATTGAAATGCTGATAGACTAATAACCTCTAGGACCAAATGGCACCACAATGAGTTCTCACATATTTTAACTTCAAGAGACCCCAGAGACTGCTTTTATTGCATATTTTATGGAGCCATCTGTCTTGTTAGCAGAGCTAGTATATGTTTGAAACTTTAAATGCATTTTTTTCTTTGTGTCAAAGGACCAACATTTCATGCACTGTAGTAGCCAGTAGAAAATTTACAAGGTTCACAATGGGAAGAAGAGTCTCATACAGCAATGAAGTCACAGGCACCTGTGGGTAAGACAGCTGGCCTGGGATGATATTATTTTGTTAGATGAGGGTTCCTATCTCGTTCAAGAATAACCAGTGCCATAAATCATTTTAATTGACATGTTCTTTTTAGAGATTTTGAATCTGTTGATGTAATACTATTTTAAATTCTATACATTTCAAATGAGCCTCTATAGAGTGAAATATTTCTTTCAAATCCATATTTTTTCTTCCTGGGAATGATTAAGGGATAAGATATGAAAGAACAGTGCATTATAGCAGTTATGTGAAGGCAATGATTTAAACTTCAATAGTACCTAAATATACATGCCAATCCAGATACCTATGTTGTTTACAAAGGAAGTCCAAGGATATTTGAATATAAATTACACAAGGCTTGATAAAGGAAAAGCACTGGATATAGTCAACTGTGACCTACTAGTAGATCTCCTCTTAGAGCTACTAGTATTTTAAAATTGATTTATAGAAATTTTCAGTTATAGATTATATCTATCCAAATGGAGATGCTCTTAAGTTATTTTTGTATTTATTGTAAGACACAGCCTCCCAAGTAATACTGTTCATCTTACCAGGAACATGAGAGTATAGAAATTTGTGATTTTCAAGTAAATTTGCCAGCAATATTTTCCCAAGTTTGTTTTAATACGTTATTATGATCCTTGAGAGAATCACTAACATTTAAAGATAAAAGTAAGTATACTTGTTTCTCAGACATTGATCTAAAAGCTTATGTTGGAAATAGAGAATAATCAGATGCCACTGCTTTTTTTTTTAGATGAGGGGTTAGTGGTGGTGAGCAACAGAAAGAGCCCTTGTGGTGAGTGCACAAAACACTCCTCAAAGTGTTTTGCAAATTTGTGTGTGACAAAAATGTAGATTTTTATTTTATTGAGAAACAAATATCAATGAGACAGTTTCAAAACTGATTAATAGGACAGTTTCAATAATTAATACATCATACATTGTTATTTTCTTAATGGTTATCCATAGTACAAGATGCAGACAGGATATCCTGTCCAACCACTATTAGTACAAATCTTCCTTCTCATTGAATTAAATGAAAGTAGCTGTATATCTATCCTAACTATTCTGTATATACAAATACAAAATGGTCCTTCCTTTGTATCCCCTTTTTTTGTTTAGTCTTGTCAGAGATGGGTATTCCATTGGCATCTAAATACTTTAGGTTCATGAATTCAGTGAAACAATCCAACATAGTCCAGCAGTCCACAATAGTAGTGGGTTATCTGCAGAAGTTGCTGACTTGAGCCTTTCAGAGATCGGCATATTAATATGGCTTTACTTTATATACCTCAGAAAACATAGATTTGCTAAAAATGTAGAGTTCAAGAACGTTGTCTCAGAAATTTTGATTACAAAGGCAGAGAGCAGAGGTCACAAAGCTGTGTTGTCCACAAGTCCCCATCTGCTGCTGATCAGCAGCTGGAGGCCCCACAGTGGGAAACACCTGACACTCTACCCTGGTTTTGCCTTGTATGCTAATTCTAGTAGAACCCTGCTGAACAATAATGACATAAAAATGCATTTATTCTGCACTCTTGGGTAATCGTAGGATTCTTTTAAAATCACAATATGTAACATATTTGGTTTAAAAGCAGGAAAAACAATACATGAATTACATTTAAAAACATAAATGGTGTAACTGTAGCATGACAATTTACATTAAAATGAGCCTTTTATTTTTACAGAAAATACAGAGTAGTTTTCTTAAAATTTAGTAGGTTATGAACATCTTCCTTTTCCATAAAATTGATGTCTTTCCCAAACAGAGTTCATTAGTATTATTTATGCACTGCCACCAATAATCCCTATTTTATACCGTAAGTTTTTAGCTACATTTGTCTGCATTATAGACTAGCTTCCAAATCAACATAGCATTAATAACCCATAGAGGAAAAAAGTCCATAGAGGGCAGTGCTTTATATCAATGATTGGCTGATAGAAACTTAAATGCAGTTTTTATACGAAAGTCAACAAATAGATTGACAAAATCCAACTAGATTGATAGTAAGTTGCTTATTCTATTACCCCAGACTCCAGAGATGACAAGTACCTCTCATCTATACTGATGCAGATATCACTCATCTATTGTCCCTACTCAGATAAATAGTTGCTTCCTCAGAATTCTTTGGAAAAGGAACTCACCTCCAATCTATCCCAATTTTTAGGAGAAGTTGAATTTGTCATTCCTGCCCTACCCCAAGAAAAAGCAAACTTTTCTTTCTCTATGTCTTCTCCTTTCCTCAGAAACTATGGTATATGTAGTTTACATTGACATAAAGTCTTGGTAGAAGTCCTATTTTACTAAATAAAGAATAGGGTTTCTTACTCCTAAAAGGAACTGTAAGAGACTCTGTGATTCTTTTAATAAGTAGGGACATATTTGTTCATAAACACACAACACATACTTTGTATTTTTTGTTAGGAACATAGTGATTTCAACCCAATTTATTAAGTACTGGATAATTGGGAACTTTTATTTCACTTTGAATTTACTGGTTTAAAATGATCCAAGAAATAAAGCACCTTAATTCACTTTGAGACAGCATTTTGTATTTGCTTTGCTGTTTTTAAATACCCAGCCAAATTAAAATTGTATTTTTCTTCTTTCTTTCTTTCTTTCTTTCTTTCTTTCTTTCTTTCTTTCTTTCTTTCTTTCTTTCTTTCTTCCTTTCTTCCTTCCTTCCT
>NW_004524662.1:1219954-1229496 GCF_000260255.1 Octodon degus | reverse complement strand
CTTCCTTCCTTCCTTCCTTCCTTCCTTCCTTCCTTCCTTCCTTCCTTCCTTTCTTCTTTCTCTTTTCCTTTCTTTCTTTTTTTAAAAAAGTATTTGGTACAATGTCTCACTATGTAGCTTGGATTCATAGTGATCCTCCTATTTTCAGTCTCCTCAGAGCAGGGATTACAGGTATAGGCCACCCCAGCTCAGCATACCCCATGGGCAGGTCAGTGGGTCATGTGTGGCAGGGATTGAATCCTGGTCCCTGAGCTTGTCTAAGCAGGCACTTAGTCTGCTGAGCTGTCTTGCAGGCCCTTTTTCTACCTTTGTATAAATGTACACTTTGTTAAGATGTAATATTTATATCAGATTTTAAGTTATAAGATAATCTCAGTGTAGGGAGCAAATTATTTGGAAAATACATAAAATTAAAATCATTTACTGTACAGTAAAACTCCCGTTTTTCAATTTTGGATATTTTTAAAAGTTTTTTAGTTTTTTTGCATATTTGGTTGTGGCTGGGTCTCACTACGCAGCTCAGACTCTTGGTGATCCTCCTGCTTTCAGATTCCCCAGCTCTGGGATTATAGATGTACACCACCATCCCGGATCTCAGTGGCCAGCTCAGCCTGCCCTGCAGTCGGGGATGGCATGGGGTGTGGTGCTTAGGATCGAACCACGGAACCTGTACTTGCCTAAGCTTGCCTAAGCAGGCACTTTAATCTGTTGTGCTATTTTGCCAGTCTCAAATTTTGGGTATATTTTCATTCATTCTTTTACCCATAATCTTTATTTGAATATGTTTCTTTTACTATCTTGCATTGTTTATCTCATCTTGAGCATACCTTTTGTATCTTGCTTTTTAAACACGTACTATTTCATAAGTATTTAAAATTGGATCATGCAATTAAATTATCTTTTCAAAATATGTTTTTATGTGTCCCATTCTGGGTCCTCTGAGGGACAGATGCAAAGATAGAATTAAACCAGCAAAAAATATCATTGCAAGTGCCTGTGTAAGAAGAAACACCAAGAGCTGGACATGGCTTGCACAGCCATCATTTGCGGTTAAAGCAAAACCAGGAATTTGCCTGCCTTAGAATCTTGTTTCCTGGATCATTAGCTGGGACTAGGCTTTGGGGGTGTGGCTTTGGGGCAAATACAACAATGGATTTCAAAATACAGCTGCCGAGAGGGCCCTTGATCCAGTTATTTTCTGTAGTTAGGAAATACCTCTCATGGTCCCATGTGAGGGTTGCATAAAAGCTGATCTTAAGGATAAATTTTTCCTGGCCTTCTCCCAACAATTATTTTGAGTCAGTGACTATTTTGTATCAATGACTATTATCTTAGAAATGTAGTTCCCAGATTATAAATGAAACACATTTCTGAATATATTATGCAATACTTAATATTTTAAATATTTTTTCCAAAATAATTTCTGTATCAGCTATGATTTATTTATACTAAATAGCTATTTGAAAGGTATATGTCATTCTATGAGTGACTGCTTTCAAATCTTTCAAAGTACTTTTTTAGTCTCTATTTGACAATAGTCTACACATTTGTTTTTGAATACATTCACATACCCTCTTCCTCTTCAATTTTTGTGTTCCCAAATATCAGATAGTACTTGAAGTTAAGATTATTGTTAGGTTATTCTATTCAAGTTTTAAGATGCCTGCTTTTGAGCCAGGTGTGGTGGTGCATGACTGTAATCCTAGTACTTGAGAGGCTGAGGCAGGAGGATTGCCACGAGGCCAGCGTAGGGCTCATAATAAGTTCAAAGTTGGCCTGGAATACCAACAGTATGTCTCAAACCAACAGCAACCACCCCAAACTGAAACTAAAACAGTCCATAAACCCTGCTTTTGAGTATATGTTTTTGTAGTATTTTTTTTTAAATTTTATTTATTTATGTGTGTGTGTGTGTGTGTGTGTGTGTGGCCAGCTCAGCCCACCAGGGGGCGGGGCTGGCTGGCATGTAGTGCTGGGGGATTGAACCGTGGTCCCTGGGCTTTGCTAAGCTTGTTCTAAGTAGGTGCTTTAGACCACTGAGCCATCTCACCAGCCCCCTGTAGTATTTTTTGTAAGCACAAAATTTGAAATTACAAAGAGTTTTATCATCACAAAGGATTACTAAGAAGATCAATTTATAATAGATGGAACTTGGAAACAATATATATATTTCTCAACAGATGAATGCATAAGAAAATGTGGTATTCATATGCAATGGAGTACTATTGTGCCATAAAGGAAGATAAACTTGCCCTGAGGCATTCATAGGCAAATAGATGCAATTTAAGAATACAATGTTGACGGAAAGAAGTCAGACACTCAAGCATAAATATTGCATGATTTTTCTTATGCATGGGAATTTTTCTCGCTCTGCCTTTTTCAATAGAGGACAAATACATAGGAAGTAGGGAGAAGTTTAATCCCCTAAGTGACTTATTTTCCTCAAAAATATTTATAACAGTGCTAATTTCTTTTATGTATACTAGCAGTTTCTTATACTCATTGAAAAGTAAGTTTAGTCCTTTTATTTGTTCCTTTTTGTAAGAGAAAATTTGTTTTTGTCTATGACTTGTGCTCTGAATAACATTTTAGCCATTTTTTAAAAGATCATGATACACAGTATACTAACCATTATTACTGTCTAACTATTTTGTCATGAAGTTTTGCTTTAGTTTTTCATAGAAGGTATTTTTATACTTTCTTTGTGTACATCTACTGGTACTACCTTAAAATAAAATTTAAGTGGTAAAAATGTAGAAAAACAAAGAAATCCCTTTAAAAGAACCAATAGGATTCTGTATTTCTTTTAATGATAAGGGTAATTTAGCCTCAGTTTTTGTCCTTTGAGACTGAGCCACTTTTAGGAATAAAGTTGAAGAAAAATGCTTCTGATTCAACCATTTATCAACATCATGGAGCAGTGGAGCTTGATAGAAAAGCATTTACAAATATATCCTACAATTCTTCCACCTTTGTTTCTTTGGTTTTTTGGTACCAGAAATTGAACTCAGGACCCTGTGCTTGCCAGGAAGGTGCTTATGCCACTGAGCTAAATCCACAGAGCACTTCGACCTTACTTATTAGAGAATCCAAAGATTTTCTTTTATTTCTTAACTGGGAACCAGATGATTTAAATTAAAGATGAAAATATGGCTATATGCTTTGTACAAGCCATATTAATTTCTTTGTACTTGACCTTTCTAAAGTGTAAAATGTGACAAAATTTATTCTACTATGACATATCATTTTTATGATATTCAAAATATATTTCCATGTAACTTGCCAAGATGTATAGGGTGGTATTATTATATATGCATCATTTGAAAAAGCATCACCTATTAGAGTTAGTTGAGAGTGTCTTTTGATATTTGATTTCATGTTAGCAGCAGTATCTCCAAGGAATAAAAGCTGTCTTCACTGAAATAGAATTTTCTCTAAAATTGATTTTGAGCCAAGGAAACTTGGAGCTTATTTAATTATACCGCACTGTTCTGCTGTGAGTTGACTACCAAGAGATATTTCCTTTCACTCATCAATGAAGCTGTCTACTGGTTCCTTTAAAATGAAGGCTCCTTTCCATTTTCAACCATGGGATGACATCATTATTTTAATGAGGTCCAATTTCTATGCTGCCTACCTCTATGCTGTATAATATTTCATAGGTGAAATATATGCTTTCTATTGTAACTGTTTTTTTCCCGGCCGTGTTGATGATAAAACATTGACTGTACATGGAAGATATAATTCTACACCCTTCTATCTCTCTCATGGGGAGACAGTTTTAACCACCCTTTCATAAGATATTAACAGTGAGTAAGTAGATGATAAATATATAAAAAAAATTCAGTATATACTGGAAATGTAATTCCTTTATGAAATTATCTTTTAAGTTACATTTCAGTGATTTTTTATTCTTGAGAGAGAAATAGCTCCTACTCGTTGTACTCATATCCACAGTTGTAAGCCAGAAAATAGCAAAGAAGGGTGGAGTGAAGCTGCTGGTGGGAGTGTGAAGGGTAATTAGTTTACTGTTAAAGGGAACATAGAATTTTCCTGTGAATTATTAACCATACACAACACCATTCAGTCTGGTAAAGGTCAGCCCTGTGAATATTTAACTTTTGCCATGTTTACCTAACTGATAATGGATAACTTTCATACGTGAAATATAGCCTATTACTTATTATTAGCTAGAGTTCAACAAGTCTTTAGGATTTAACATTCTTTCTACAAAGATATCTGGAATTTACACAGTAATATTCATGAAAAATGTGAGACCAATAGGATTTAAAATAACATAGACTTAAAAACAATATTGACATGCCTTCTACCTCCACTCAACTCCATAAAATTCAAATCTTTTACATGCTACATGTGGAAGGGCATCAGCTAAATACAAGACAACCTTTCCCACTAATGTACTCTGGCTCTAGTTTTGGCGAAAATGAAATGTCTTCATAAGACTACAAGGCAGTGTTAGTTGAAAGACTGAGCCTTCTTATTTTTTAAAAAATATTGCTATCAGCACATGTTTGCAGAGCTTCATGTTTCTATTAATTGTGGCTCTGGCACATGTGCATAACCCATTTTGAGTCCTGTGTTTTCATGTCATCTGCCTCTCCTACCCTCCCTCAACCTCTTCATCCCCTTACCATGTGCACAAGATCTATCTCCCTGTTTCCCACTATCTACCTTTTATTTTTCTCTTTAATTTATTTATACCTTGGGGTTCACACCTATGATATTTGTGCTTGTGTGTCTGATTTATTTTATGCACCCTTGTGGCCTTGAGGTGTACCTACTTTTCTACAAATGACTCTAGTGTATCCTGCTTTCAAGTTCATGGCAGAGTGTGATTGATGTGTTCCGCATACAAAAACCTGAAAGAGAAACAGTTGGAATGGACTTTGAAAAAGGTAGAGACAAGGAGACAAAGGAGTTGTATAGCCAGGGAGCTGCAGAAAGCCAGACTGCACCAGTTGTTGAGCAGAATGCTTCAGTGAGTATGTTTGTAGGTCAAGCTGCTTCCCAGCTAGTTCAGCTCATTCTTAACTGGCGTGAGAGAAAAGTCTTGATTATCTCTTCAGGATAATGTTGATGGCTGAGGCAGGTGGATGTCTCTTGGAAAGAGATATTTTCTTTAATCTAGTGCTTTTTCAAGGCTCTTTATAGTATGAATACAGGCTTATCTCCCTAAAATATCATCAAAGGACCTAGGTTTTAATCAAACATACTGCTTCCTGTTTCTGGTGACTCAAGTTTATGAATCCATATATAATTATGTGTGGAGAAAGATAAACCAGAAAGGGAATCTGAGGGCAGTATATAATACAGCTCTGACATGCTTAAAAGTTAAGATTTTAATCAAGCAAGTATTAGGAAAACATTGAGGGACTTGGACTTTAATCAGGGAAATGACATAATTGGATTTGCATTTTAAATAGCTGTCTGGGTATAATAACAGTACCTTATGGTTTTTAAACACAAGAATTCAGGAGTCAGACTGTCTGGGTTTGGATTTCTTCCCTTGTCTTATTAGTTCTGACCTCATTAATGTGTTTAAGCCTCTGTGATCTCATCTGTAGAGTGGGGATATGAACTGATAACTGTATTATAAATTTGTTGTGAGGATCAGCTGAGGTAATACAGGCAGTGTTCTTAGTTTAGTGCCTGGCACAGAAGAAGAATATTCAGCATGTTGGTTATTATTCTTGTTATCTAGCTAGGGCAATATAAAAATGGATGACACTGCTGTTAGCTTGAAGTGAAAGTCAAAAACCCAGACACAGATCAATTCCTTTTAAACATTTTAGAAGAGGCATTGTTACACTAAGTTAAAGCAAAGGTAAGAGGATTGAGTAGGCCAAACAAAGGTGCAATGGTTGTGTCTAGTCTCCCAAAGACTCAAGCAGCCATGGGGCAGCTCCTAGAGTTTGTGATTAATTCATGATCCAATGCTGGGATTACGGGTGTGAGTGCTACAACCACCCTGGGGCAGATAATCTGCATACAAATGTAAGGAGGGAAGAAAGGCTTGCAGGCTGCCTCAGTAGCCACTCCTCCCTTGGTTCTTTGCTATTTTCTGTCACCATGAAAAGCATGGTCCACTCTGTCATGTGCCACTCTGTCATGTGCCACTCTGCCTTGGAGCCAGCTGAGTATGGACTGAAACCTCCACTAACTGTGAGCTAAATAAACCTCTCCTTCCTTGACGTTTGGTGTCAAGTATTTTGTCCCAGAAATGAGAGAAAAGTAACTGAGACACAGGTAACACCAACATGGACAAGAACTCAACAAAATTTGGTTTCTGGGTAAATGTAAAGTTGAAGAAGAGGAGAAATTCATGGATGGTTCTACGTTTCTAGCTGTGGTCACCTGGGGTCGTTGGTTGCCACTGACCCAGATGCAGAATGTTCAGCAAATCTTGCTAGTGTCCCACTCTTTACCATTGTGCATAGTCATAAAGCTGAATTGCACTTCCAGTGTCCCAGGGCTTTGTGTGACCACAGATCAAAGTCATGAGAGGTGTTAGGGAGCTGTTCTTCTAGCCACAGCTCTCTACTGTTGTGTACCCAGGAGTTGGTGTGGAGATAGCTTAGCACCTTTCCACTGTAGGGTGGATCACTCTGAGCTTTGCACTCTACTGCCACAGTTCCCCAGTGGAAACTCACTCTAGTTTGCCATAGAGGAGCCTTGCTTGATAACTAAGCCTTTTGACTGCCTTCCTTTCCTTGTCTCATTGTTCCAGTGAGAACTAATTCCTTAATAGTTTCTCCTATGTAAGATTCTCCTGGATCATCTTCCAAACAGCTATTTGCATTTGGATCCTTTTCACAGAATTTACCCCTAGAAGAAATGAGACTACGAGAGTAAGGAAAAGCAAAAGGATCAGAAAAAAAAAAAATATAGGAAATTAGTTTGTTTTAGACCTTTCTGCAGGAGAGGCACCATTTGAAACATACAAGTAGAGATGGTCTGGAATACATTGGAAGAAAAATACAATGTTATTAAATAAGAGTTTAGTACATAGTTGGGATCTGATATTCTAGATCAGTGAGTAAACTGCAAAATGGCATGGAGTCATAGTTGATGTCTCAGAATAGGACTTCTCAAGGATAGCTTATGATGTCAAAGCTTAAACAACCTAATGCGAAAGGCACTTAAAAGTGAAAGGCATTTAGAAAACACAATCGAACAAGAGAGTAATATAAAAAGTAGAAGACAAAATTTTTCAAGAAGTCTTACTTTTTATTAAAGTATAAATCCTTTTACAGATGACTATATTTTTGTAATGATCAAGGTTTCTCACATATTAATAAATGAATATTTATTGAATGAATATCACTTTTCATATCCCACTGTGAAGGTTCCAAAGCTGAGGTGTTGAAATTAAAGAGGCAAAAAATGACTTAACAATGAGTCATATTTTATACAGTATTTTGTGTTCTCTGATTGGTTAGTTTTCTGCCTATGTTTATTATAAAATGGACTCATATTGTGAAGGTATTGGTTCTGCCATGCTTCCTTAACAAGAAATGTGCATTCTTTATGAACTGATTCACAATACAACTAAAAATATTTACTTTTTGCATAAAGTAAAAGAAATAGGGTAGTATCCTGAAGGAAGTGGAACAAGAAAGGGCAGGGAACTCCATGGAACATAACTTCAATCTTTACCCATTTTATTTTGCCACTATTGAGTCTCTAAAATTTTCAATCAGTGCTTTATTATTGCCTAACTTGGAAAAGGAAGCTGTAAGATGATGTCCTTATCACAGATTTACTTTCTGGGCTTGTTGCTTTTATATCACTTCATGTTTTCTTCTCCTCTGTATTTTGAGATAGTACAGAAATGCCAAATCTTTCTATTCTTTGACATTGCAATATATTCCCAACCTGTAGCCACTCAAAGATTTATTACTGGTGGATTTAGATGTAATACAATTATGAAGAGAGAGGGTAAATGTCTGTACGAGGTTTATGGACTTTCTTTATTTTTTATTTTTGGCAGAACCGGGGATTGAACTCAGGCCCTTGCACTTGCCAGGCAAGCACTTATTCTACTGAGCCATTTCCTGGGCCCAAGGACTTTCTTGATTTACTGTTACAAATTACATCTGATTTTGCAAGACTGTTCAGAGAAACGTGCTTCAACTTTTTGGGGATAAAGAAAAAGTGACTTTCAAGAAATACAAGACATGAAATTAGTAATCTGCAATCAGATCAATCACTTTTATAAATTCTGGAAAGTTTTTTAAAATATATTTATAATTTAAAGAATAATTCTTTGTCAGCTTTATATATTTTCTCTTATTGTTCAGCACCCTTAAGATTGTACTCAATGCCCCGCTGCTTTCAGAAATATCTTTCCTACATTGTCTACTGTTGTACTAAGTCAATTACCAAGTTGTCTTTTCTCATTTATGTAAAGCCATTAAACCAATGTCCTGTCCTGTGCAGATACAATAAGCAATCACTGACAGTTTTTCACTTAATTACATGCTTCACTGGGTGCTTCCTGATTGAAAATATTCTCTTATAATTTCCTTTGTTTTATGTTCATGATCTCACCCCTGTAACATAAGGGATGATAAAGACAGATCTGATTCAACAAGGTGGCTTCTCTGGTTAGTAGCAGTACCTGTCATTTCCATGAAATACAGAATATCCTTGCCCTTTACTGTCAGGTCAGAAGATTGGATTTGGGTTCTCCCCTGTAGGTCACTGAATCTTTCATTTTTTCCAACATGGATTATTCAGCTCTTGGGTCACTTCTCTGGAAGGTGTTCCTTAGAGGCCAAGCACCTGCTTTTACCGGACTTTTCTGTATTTGGGAAAAGCAGAGCAGCTGTGACATTTTTAGTGATTGTTTATTTTTCAATTTTCTGACCTCCTGGTCCTTGGACCAGTAATTAGGGAGCTCCTACAACTCCCTGACATGCCAGGAAACTCTCAGACAGTTTCTGGGGAAAAATATCACAGAAATATTTTTGTTCAACCAGTCATACTATTTACTAGATCCATAAAAATGTTAAAATATAGTTTAACTGCAAGATGCTTGAGATAAGGATTTTTATTTTAATGTTAGTATTTATATGGCTGAATTTTTAACCCTTGGAATTTTTACCTAACAGTCATGACCAAGGTAGGTAGCCAAAGTGACCTCACAGAAAAGATCCCCACTCCATTTTATTTCTCTATCAGAGCTTGATAAAATATCAGATTTGTTTATTTTGCTTAAAAGATTGGGTTTGTTAAAATAAAATTACTTTAAGAAGACAATGGCTTAAGGCTTATTTTTAATAGATGATCTATGAAATATCATGTATGTATTACCTTATACATAAAATATTAGATGTGACAGGAAGCTCAGAGAACTATCACATTCAATTTCCTTATTTTACAGATAAAGAATATGAGGCACAGAGGTGAAGTGATGGCTCCTGATGTTGATTTCCTATTAGATTGTAATCAACATAGTTCTTGCGGATTTTGGTCCAGTATTCCTTCTCTGACCTTGCTTTTGACATCATTTTGTGACA
>NW_004524662.1:1206897-1211394 GCF_000260255.1 Octodon degus | reverse complement strand
CCGGCGCAGGGTAGCAGGAAGCTCTCTGCACACTCACCGGACCTGGACTAGGACTGTAAACAGAAGTTTTACTTATGCATTCTGGCTGCTTTGACCAACAGTGTTATGAATATATGGATAGAAAGCCTCCTTTGAATGCTTCTTTCAATTCCTCAAACTTCCTGTTTCAAATATTGACTCTCCTTTTCAATTTTTTTTAGGAACTACCATGCTGTTTTTCATTGTAACTACCTGTATTGCTTTACATTTCATTAACAGTGCACATGCTTCCAATTTCTTTGCATCTTCATTCTTGACACTTAAAAAAAAAGTATTTTAAGTACCAGTCATTCTAAATGGAGTGAGATGGTATATACCATTATAGTTATTTATTACTTTTTTTGATATGTGGTGTTTGGATCTTACATAAAGTATAGGCAAGAAAGTTAATTATTTTAGTCCTGCATAAAGGAAGTTTGATTAATAAGAGGGAAGGCAAAAGAATGATGGCACAGCTTTTTAGTTTCTCTGTACCCTCCTCAAAAACCGGCAAACAAACAAGCAAATACAACTACCAACACAATGCAAACTATGAAAATCTCTACAAAATGGAGAATGAGTGACCCCTGAACTCCAAAATACAAACAGAAAATAAATGAAGCATGAATAACAATACTGTTTAAAGAGCTATGTGGCTAGGGCAGAGAATGGAGCTCAAAGATCTCAGAAACCGACAGGTTAGCTTTCAACAGGGAAGCGCCCCAGCCTTCTCTGGGAACAGCTGTGAAAAACTGGATGGAACTTTGCAGTGGCCAGTGTCCCAGGCACTGTGAAAGGGCGGCAAAAGGCTGGCTGGTGGTGTGAATCCTGAGTGCAGTGGGCTCTTGGAATTAACCAGTGACAATAAGGACCAACTGATGGCAGTGAAGCAGAGTGAATATGGCAGGGACTTTAGGAACATAGGAAAGAAAAGTCTAGATAAAAATGGGACAAGGAAGATTGTGAGCCAAGGAATAGGGTGGCCTTTAGAAGCTGGAGAAGGGAAGAAACTGACCATCCTCTAAGGGCCCTAGAGAGGCATGGAGCCCTGAGAACATTTTGGTTTTAGTTCAGTGAGACTCATGTTGGATTTCTTAACTGCAGAATTGTGACATAGTCAGTTTATGTTGTTTTAAGTTACTAAATTTGGGGGGCTTGTAGTTTAGCTCAGCTGGTTAAGCACCTACTCTGGAAAACCCAGTCAGGAGCAGGGGACCCCAGTTCAATCCCCTGCTCCACTTGCCTTACCAAACCCACCCTTAAAGGAGCCTGAGCCAGACCAAAAAAAAAAAAAAAAGATAATCCTTAAGTTACTAAATTTGTAAGAAAACTGATAACTGTTTTAGACATAAATTACATCTTTATAGGTTTTATTTTTGATATTGCATTGGTATTTACAAATCTACTATATCCATCAAGTAGTTAAGAGGATATAAAAAAATTAATCCATATGATCAACTTAACTACTTCATATGATAATTATTTCTGTAACTATATATATATGTCTAACTCTATCACTATTTCTATATTTATCTATCTATAAAATGCTTTACAAAGCAATCTTCCTTTACCGCATAGGATGCGATTATATATTCTACTCTATTTTATTTTATTAACAATCAATTGATTTCATGGCAGATTAAATAAATTGATTTATGACTTCAAAAGTAGTTTTCAACATGGAATTTGAGAAATGGACTTCTAACTTGCTTTCCTGACAAGTAAATTATGCTAAAATGCTAAAATTTTCATTTCCTGTCCTCCTTGGATCTCAGTGTCAACTGTGATTGCATTTGCCCTGTTAGATGTACTTGCTGGAAATTAGAGACCACATATTTTGATTGATATTCCTGGAAAAGAGAATCATAAAGACACTGAGGTTTTTCTGTTCTTTTATCTTTTAATTTGAATTCTTGTGTCTAAATATTAGATTTCTAGCTTGTGAGTGGTAGGGCTTGGAGCACAGCTAAGATTGAGTTCCTGAAGTCAAATTTCCAGTGGCAGCTTCCTAATTGCCCTATTTCCTGGCACTGTCACCGAAAGCAAGTGCCCTGGAAAGGCGGTTCTGAAGTGGCTCTATGAGGATCATTATGCAAAGCTTCACCAGAAGCTTCCTTGGCTAATATTAGACATGCTGAGGTCTTTTTAAAGCTCCTTTCTTCTGAAAGTATTCTGTCTTCCGCAGGCCACTCTTTGACTGGAAAATAACCCTGTAAGTATAATCCAAAGAGAAGATCAAAGGAAATAATGAATAACATACAAAACAACCCATAAAATGGAAGAAAATATTTGTAAACTATGAATTTGATGAAAATTAAATGTATATATTTTATGTATGTTTAATATATAATTAAATACATATAACTTTAATTATAAAAGGAAACTCACAGTAAACAATGAAGATGACAAAAGAAATCTAACTTTTAAAGGTGGACAGAGAACCTGATTAAATGTATCTTGAAGGAAGATATATAAATAAATGGCTAGCAATATATGAAAAGGTGCCTGATAACACTAATCATCACTGGTCACCACTTTATGCCTGTTATGTTGGTATTATCAAAAAGTCAAATACTAAATACATTTTTGAGAAAATGTAGAGAAAAGATGATCCTTTTAATGTTTAGCATATAGATGTGTAGATTATTGGGGCAGCCACTATGGAAATAGCAAGCACACTTGAAAAAAATAAAAACAGATTTACCATATAATCCAAAAATCACACTAATGAGTATATATATATATATATATATATATATATATATTTTTTTTTTACTCCCATATTCACCAATAGATGATGAATGGATGAAAAAAATTTCCCCTGGTAACTTGAGTTGTTTTCTATATGGTAGAATACTATTGAACCGTAAATAGTAAGGAAAACCTGCTGTTAGAAAGTTGTAATGGTAACCAGGTAAAACAATACATATGCTAATTAGCTTGACTGGAAATGATATCCTTAGATATGTCAATATCAAAAAGATCACAGTGTAAGGGCTGGTGAGATAGCTCAGTGGACTAAGTGCCTGCTTAGTCAAGTACAGGGACCAGAGTTCTATCCCTGGTACTGCAGGCCATGCTGGCCCCATCCCTGGGTACCCTGAACAAGTCATCAAGTCCCAGCATGGTGGCGCATGCCTGCAATCCCAGTGCTGGGGTAGTTGAAAACAGAAGGATCACTAGGAGTCTAAACTGTGTAGTGAGACTCTGTATCAAATAAATAAAAAATACAAAAAGAAGAGAAAGGTCATAGTGTAATACATGGGGTATACACAATGTTTATTTATCAACTGTTATTCCATAAAGCTGAAAGAGTGCATCTACAAGTTATAGATGGCTAAGAGGCTAAGGCAACTGTGAGTTTTGGTCATTCTCAGTAATCAGTCATCTTTGAACAACTGTAAGTGACTCTAGGGCTTACAAATGTGACACTGAGCTCTTACTGGTCTTCACGGTCATGTGAGGACCTAAAATAACAGTTGTTAATTATAGAGCATTTAAATGGATCCTGTAGTATGTTATCATCAGCTGGAACCAGAGCAGAAGGAAAGGGTGAAAAGACTGGATTAATATAGCCTCAGAGGTCTCTCAGCCTTATTTCATTCTAAGTGAGCTCCAGCCACTGAATCTTCTCACATTTATTGAGGGCTATAAACAGGATCAGGAATGTGTAGAACTAATTTGGTATAAACAAACTGCTACTTTCATCACCTTCTGGCCTTTACCAAACTCTTTTTTTAAAATGTAATAATATTCAAGTATTTTTAAGAGTTTTTACAAAATAGTATAAAGGCACCTAGTGAAAAGCTATATTATACATAACAAACACTTTAGTTTTTTACAAAGGTAACTGAGATGAAAAAGAGTAAGGAATGGAAAAAAAAGAGTAAGATTCACTTTAAAAATAATTAATAAATAGAGGAGGCTTGCTTTGATCAAGAAAATAACTTAGGCAAAGCTGCAAAATATTATCCTGACAAATCATTACAATTGGCTCCCAAAATTATATACACATGAGTGTATAATCTTTTTTTTAACTTTTAAAAAATTTTGTTTTTTTATTTTTAATAGTTTTAGTGAGAAACAAATAGCAATGAGACAGTTTCAAAACTTATTACTAGCACAGTTTCACTAATTAATACATTACATACTGTTGTCTTAGTGGTTATTCATTGTATAAGATGCAGACATGATATCCTGTCCATGAACACTATTAGAACAAATCTCTGTATTCAGTGATCCAAGAGAATGTGTCTGTGTATCTATCTTAACTATTTTGAACATATAGATACAAAATGTTCATTCATTTGTATCCCCCTTTTTTGTTTATTTTTGTCAGAGAAGTGTATTCCATTGTCATTTAAATATTATAGGTACCTAAATTCAGCAAAATATTCTAATATAGTCCAGTACTCCATAATAGTAGTGGGTTTTCCTTAAGATTAGCAATGACAGAAGTTGTTTACTTGGCTGGGGGGA
>NW_004524662.1:1204095-1206797 GCF_000260255.1 Octodon degus | reverse complement strand
GTATAATCTTAGATATTACCTCAAATAATTTAAGCTAAAAGGTACTTTGTTGGGGATGGAGCTCAGTGGTGTAGTGCCTACCTAGAAAGTGTGAGGCCCTGAGTGCAATTCCTGGTACCAAAAAAGAAGAAAGAAGACCAAAAAAGCCCCTTCAGAGATAAAGCCACTGCCCTTTTTTCCTCTTTTCCTTTTTTGCTCAATGAAATATTCAAAATTCACTAAAGAATTTATACAACAGAAAAAGCAAAAAGGGTACTCATTAGCTTCCATACCCCTATAACAGAAAACTGATCTACATCTAACCAAATCCCTACATCCTCAGGTGACCCAGAGAACATCAACACTTCTGTGTACAATGGAGAAGGAGAAATTAGGTTTATTTACAGTAAATAAAGATGAACCTAAGCCTGTCCTTAAAGGCCAGGTAGAATTGGAGTAGATTGAGAAGACTTGGAAGAGTGAAGGAGTTCATTAAAACCACAAATTTGGAAAGATGCTTTTGCTTTCACCAGGGAGAAGTCTTGGAGATCAGTGGGAGATGAGGCTTCAGTGAGCCTTGCTTGAGAACCACTTGGTAGCTTCCCATGGTGAGCAGGATCAGTCTCAAGTAGGTTCATCAGGAGGGGGGTGACTTTGAGAAGATAACGCTGCAGAAGATTCAAATGGATGTTCTCAACGGATTGGAACAAGTGGAAACAATGAAGAAAAAAAAATACTAGACTATCCAAGAAGGAAGGAGATAACCTGGCTTCCCTATGGAGAGGATGAATAAATCTGCAAAAAAGACAAAATAAAATAAAGAAGTGTGGATTGTACTGATATTGATCTAATGCAGGAGAACATGGGAAACACGCCTGTAAGATTTCAAGTTATGGAGAAGGAAGACCTTTGTCATTCTTTCTGACTGGATTGGGAACATGTGAAGGTGGGGATGATTATGCTCTCTTTCTCTGTTCCAAACCTATATCTTAACACATGTATAAGGTGATCGTAAGATACTATGTACCTGGGTATCTGAGAGAATGCTACTAATAAAAACAAACATGGGGACTTTAGATAGGGTAGGAATGAAATTTAGAAATTCTGTGTTTAAGGAAATGGCAGAAACATTATATGGAAATACCTTAACTGTGGTTGGAAATCATTAATCTTGATATAATGTCAACACTGATGAGAAACAGCTGTGAATGACTGGATAAAACTTAGAGTTTAAATTTTGAGGTTGAAGAACTATCTAGGATTGGAGAATTAGGCAGAGAATGTTGGAAGAGGGGATTGAATATGAACTGTAAGCTCTCACCAACAAGGAACTACATGTAAATACGTTGTTTACTGTCTTGGTCACTCTTCTCTCATTGCTGGGACAAACACCTGACACTGAAAATGAAGGAAGGAAAGGTTTACTTAGCTCACACTTAGTGGACATTTCAGTTCATACTTGGCTGCCTCAAAGTAGAGTGGCACATGGCACAGAGCAAACTTTCATGGCTGTGGCAAAGAATAAGAGGGAAGGGAGTGGCAGCTGGCTAGCCTCTCTCCCCTCCTTATTCTGTAATGCAGATTACCTGCCCCAGGGCAGGTGCAGCATCCACATGCACAATAATCAATCACAAACTCCAGAATCCACCCCATGACTGCACTGTGGCTTTGGAGGGACAACTAGGCACAACCATCGCATTTACTATTGAGTTTAGGAACTTCTGCTTCTCCAGTAATTTTGAGTGATTACCTATTTATTGATATTTATCTTTCTTCTTTTGTTTGCTTGAAAAGCAAAGAATAGCATCTCAGTGAGACCAAGAGAAGGAAGACAAAGGCCAAGGAGCATAAGACACATCACAGAGGATCTCCATACTCAGGGAAAGAGTAACACATGAATGGAAAGATGATGGAAGAAGAGAGAAATACAAAATTAGAAATAAGACAAAGTTGCAATAGAAACCTTCTGAATCAATGTAGTGTAGAGCTGAGCACCAGGGATGGACTTTTAGTACTACTTATTATTAATAATGTACAAGAGAGCAAGGCCAATAGAGAACATAAGAGTTCAGATTCTGGAAAAATGTGATTGGAATGTCAGAGAGATCAAATTATCTTTTCATTACTGCATTTTAAAAAGACGAGCATTTCAGAGACTGAAATATGTTCTGTTTTTCTGGAGACTCATATTGTTAAAAGCCTATTAGTGCTTCTTTCTTGATATTAATGTACTTGCTAGGGCTGGTGAATCATGGCTGAGAACTTTGCAGCACAAATCAAAAAGCATTTAATGAAGATTAAAGCTGAGATGTGCAGGAGGGCGGAAGAGCAGTGCCCGGGGGCCCTAAGCTTGTCTCTCACAGCTTTGAGTTCCTGATTTACCTGGGGCTCAGATCCTGCCTGCATCTGTGGGGAGGTTGGGCCAGAGTAAGTGAGGGCTAGTGGAAAGAGGCCATGATTTGATTATGCAGCTGCTGTTTGCTAGCCCTGTTTCAGGAGTCCAGGCTTTCCTAAAGAATTAATGAGATCTATTTTGTTGAGAACTCTCTGTCTTACTGAAGTGTAGTGATTGAATTATTGGAAATATTGGTGGAAGGGAAACGAGAACATCCGGAAGAAACCCAAGAGTGAGGCTTTGGGGAAGAAGAAAAGTTGGCAGATTTGGAGCTATCTAGAGTACCAGGCCTGGGGGTTGGGTGAAGTGAGAAAAACAAGAAAAATTC
>NW_004524662.1:1201793-1203995 GCF_000260255.1 Octodon degus | reverse complement strand
AATCAGAAACAAAAAAGAAACAGGGCAACATGAAACAATACAGATTTGCAAGATGTCACAGATTTGCAAACCAAGAGTAGCTGACTAAAAAAGTAGAGAATTGAGAAATGATGGAAACTTTGAATGAGCAATATAGGAAAGAAATAGAATGCATGAAGCAGATTCAAAGAGATATACAGGAAATTAAAAATCCAATCACAAGTTGGCAAACTCATTTGAATGAAAGTGAAGACAGACTTTCAGACCTTGAACATATCACTGCAGATAGTAAAAATGTAAGATCTCTTAAAAACAACTAGGATCCAGGAAATAATTCAATATCTGCAAGATGATGCAAAGAGGAACATAAGATTTATAGGCATCAATGAGAAAGAAGGCATAAATACAAATGATGTAAAAAGAATATGGGTAGAAGTAATAGCAGAAATCTTCCCAAATATGGGGAAACAATCTGATATTCAGGTAATCGGGACATATAAAACCCCAAATAACATCAATGCAATTAAAACTCCACCCAGACATGTAATAGTCAAAATCCAAGAAATCCAGCACAAAACCAATATACTAAAAGCTGCTAGAGAAAAGAAACACATTTAAAGGAAAACCCATCAGAATAATGGCAGATTTCTCCACGCAAATCATGAACTCAAGAAGAGCGTGAAGCAAAGTACGTCAAGTCTTCCAAGAAAACAAATTCCAAACTAGACTGATATGCCCTGCAAAACTCTCTTTTAAGTTAATGGAGAAGTGAAATACTCCATGACAAAGAACAACTAAAGAAATTTGTGATGATCAAACCAACCCTACACAGAATACTAAAATATGTTCTAGAAAGGCATCAAAATACCCACAGTTCCAAGAATGACAACAGAAAGAACCCACCAAATAAGGCAAACAACTAACAGAGGAGAAAAATAGGTAACCAACAGCAGGAAAATAATACGTCAAACATAAGGCAATATATCTCAGTTATAATCATCAATGTAGATGGTCTCAAATCACCAACTAAAAGAAATAGATTGGCAGAATAGATTAAGAAACAAAATCCAACAATATGCTGTATGCAAGAAATACATTTAAACTATAAAGAAATTCATAGGTTGAAAGCCAAAGGATGGAAAACAATATTACATGCTCTAGGATTTCACAAAAATGCAGGGGTAGCTATTCTGTTCACAGACAATCTGAACTTCAAACCAAGAATGATCAAATGAGATAAAGAAGGTCACTATATACTGCTTAGGGGAAAAATTCAAGAGGAAGAGATAGCACTCATAAATGTGTACCCACAAAATATGGGAGAACCCAAGTATATAAGAAATTTTAAAGGATATGAAAAATCTAATAACCAATATCACAATCTTAACAGGGAAACTTAACAGGCTATCTCAAAAAGATAGGTGAAGCATACAAAAAATTACTGAATAAATAGCAAAACTGAACCAAACTCTTGACCAAATTCTAGATTTTACACATCACTAGTTGGTAACTTCCTAGGTAAAGGAATAAAGAACAGACAGGGAGCCACCTCCAGGAATCTGTTACCTTGTCTCCAGCTTGCTGGAATTACATTCTGGTCTTTGCTCCTTGTTCCCTTGGGATGGTAAGCTTCCAGCTCATACCACTACAGGTCCCATGTATGATACATTTTTGAGTATATGGGACACAGATTATCAAATTAGGAGTGATTTCTTTTGTAATTTGTAATCTTTGGAAACTCTAAAAAGAAATAACGTTTTAAAAGTACAGGTGTCTCCAAGTGGAAGGATTAATACATGTGGAACTTATAATGGGGAAAATCTGAAAAATATTTAACAATTGGTATGAGCCAGGGAAGGGGTAGTTGGAACAGTGAGGAGGACTGGTGCCCTTGAACATCCCAAGCAGCCAGACTGGTACTACTGGGCTGGCCGTCAGCTTTGTTTTATTAATGAATGATAAGTGTACGTTGCTTGCTCCTAAAGAATGGTTTATAAAATACAAAATAAATAAATTAAGTGAAAACATAAAAAGCTAACATACTTTTACTAATAGGCAGAAGTGGAGAGGAAGAGATGAAGCCAAGGGAAGAAGTGGGTATAGATCACAGAACTCCTAAGGTTTTAGATAGCCTTTGAAGGAATCGAAAGAAAAGCCGGCGCCTCCACCGTTTTCCACCAGGGGGCGCTGAACCTAAGATAGCTAACTGCTCTTTCTACATCC
>NW_004524662.1:1172363-1173932 GCF_000260255.1 Octodon degus | reverse complement strand
GTTTCTAAGGAATCTCTACACTGATCTCCACACTGATTGTACCAGTTAATACTCTCACCAAAAGTGAAGAATGGTTCCTTATTCTCCACATCCCCTCTAGACTTTGTTATTGGTTGACTTCTTCATGATAACCATTTTTTTCTGAAGTGAGATGGCATCTGTGTTGTTTTAACTTGCATCTCTCGAATGACCAATAATGTTGAACACTTTTTCATATATTTATTTGCCATTTATATTTCTTCCTCTGAGAAGTGTGCATTTATCTCAGATGCCCATTTTTGGATTGGGTCTTTAAATTTGGGGGGCCTGAAATTTTAAATTTCTTTTTGTTCTAGACAGAAGTCTTTTGTCTGAGAGATATTCAGCTAAAATTTTCCCCCAATTAATGGATATTCTTTTTATTCTCTTGGTGATTTCTTTGTTAAATGGATGCAACTAGAGACCATGCCCATAAGTGAAATAAATTAAGCTGCAGTAATTACATACTACAATATGTAAACATTGCAGTGTCTCCCTAGTAATAACCTGAAGGAAATTTGAAAGGTGCAATAGATACTGTGAATGCGAAAGAAATTGTTCAAAGGGAAGGAACAACTGGGATGAAGGAAAGGAGAAAAGAAAGGAGGAAGGGAAAATATATACATATATAAAAAGTATAGCTTGGATAATTGTACTACTAATTTCTACTAGTCTATTGAAAGGAATAGTTAATGCTTAATTTTTATCTTCTTTTCAGTTAATTAATTTTTTCAACCATTTTGCATGTTTATTTCTGGTAATCTGAAAAAATAACTTGAAGACAATAATATGCAATGTAGCAACCATAGTCAAATTCCTATATTTTGTGTAATGAAATTCTCTATCACTTCTAATTTTTTTTACTATATTTTATTCTCTTTGAAAAAGAAAAGAAATGATATGTTTGGAGTGAGTGATATTTTTAAAACAAATTTTCTTATTTATTTTTGACAGAAGTGATACACATTCTACAGAAACTGCACCTTGAAATTTGAGGTGTTTCAGCTTGTTAATATTCAACACAACATTCTCTGTTAGTTTTGAGCTTTGTGAGCCATGCAGGCAGTCACTGGAGTGAGCAGCCCTTGCTCTACAGTGTGTGGTGCTTCTAACAGAAACACTAGGCAGGGAGGGGAGTGTATGAAATGCTTTTCCACTTGGAATATTTTTATCTTACAGTGGGTTGTTATGGTTGTAATCTCATAATCAAGAGGCATCTCTATAACCATCATATGAAAACATAAAGGAATTATAAGAAATGAAAAAAATAAAAGAGGGAAATGAAAAATACGTATGAATATCCTTTGTGACCACAGACACAAGTGTTTCTAATAAATTATTGATAAACTTAACTGAGCTACATATAGAGAGTTTAATTCAGCATGACCAAATAGCATTTCCTTACAGAAATGCAGTGTTGTCTACAGCCATACCACCCTGAACGCACCCGATCTTGTCTAATCTCGGAAGCTAAGCAGGGTTGGGCCTGATTAGTACTTGGATGGGAGAAATGCCGTGTTAGTTTAACATCTGAAAAGCAACTTCTTCTTC
>NW_004524662.1:1139887-1172108 GCF_000260255.1 Octodon degus | reverse complement strand
TCTTCTTCTTCTTCTTCTTCTTCTTCTTCTTCTTCTTCTTCTTCTTCTTCTTCTTCTTCTTCTTCTTCTTCTTCTTTTCTTCTTCGTACCAGGGATGAAGCTCAAGACTCTCTACTTGCCAGGCAGGTGCAAAAAGCAATTAATTGAATGTACCATATGTTTTTAAAATTAAGAAATATAAAGGCACCAGGATATCAACACACACAGGAAAAGCACTTGACCAAATCCGGCACTCTTCAAATAAAAGCTTTTAGTACAGAAGCATTAGAGAAAAATTTTCCTCACTCAACAAAGACATTTATCAAAAAATCTACACCAAACATCACTTTTAATAGTGAAGGACCAAAAGCAACTACATTAGAAGAAAGAAGCAAAAGAATCTTTATTAAAGGACAGCAAGGTACTATGTTCAAAATCCTAATTACACTATAAAAATAAAATCCTATTAGAATTGTCTTGGTTACTTCTCTCTCATTTCTGGGACAAAATACCCAACACCCAGAATTAAGGAAGGAAAGGTTTATTTAGCTCTGGGTTTTTAGAGGTTTTAGTCCATACTTAGCTGATTCCAAGGCAGAGTAGCACATAGTGGAGAGCAACAGTTCATGGTGGTAGAAAACTCCCAAAGAGCAAGAGCAACAATGGAGGAACAGCGACAGAGAGCAAGCCTCTTTCCCTTCCTTATATTGAGTGCAGACTACCTGTCTTATGGCAGGTATAGCACTCACATGCATAGTCCAAACATTGGGTCATGAATTAATCACAACCTCAAGAAATCCACCCATGACTGAATGAGGCTTTGAAGGGACAGCTAGACACAAACCATAACAAGAACTAATAAGTTTAAAAAGGCTATGGGATAAAAGATCGATGCAAAAAATTCACTGCTGTTACTACACATTAACAACATTTTTAAAAAATTTGGTTGTCACAGAATCTCACTACACAGATCAGAATCATGGTGATCCTCCTGCTTTCAGCCTCCCCAGCACTGGGATTACAAGTGTGTGCCACTATGCCCAGACTCTGGCCAGCTCAACCTGTCCTGGGGGTAATGCTGGTGCAGCATGTGGTGCCGGGGATCGAACTTCAGTCTCTGTGCTTGCCTAAGCTTGCCTAAGCAAGCCCTTTAGTCATCTGAGCTATTTCACTGGCCCCAACAACAAAACAATTTTGAAAATCAGGACAGCAGTTTAAGTCAATAGCATCAAAAAGATGAAGAATAAACTTAATGAAAGAAGTAAAAGTTGCTAAAGTATAAATCATTACTAAGGGAAACTAGTAATTTAAACAAAGATGTAGTCCACGTTGATCTGTGAGAAAAGTCATATTTTTGAGAAGGAAATATTTTCAAAATTATTCTGTATGTGTAATAAAATGTCTGAAAACCCCAAAAAGTGTTTTGTCTTTTTGTCTTTCTTGAGACAGGGTCTCCCTGCGCAGCTCAGGCTGGACTTAAGCTCCTTTTGCCACTCGGGCTGGCCTCAAATTCACAATAATCCTTTTTTAAAAAAAATAATTAGTTAATTAATTAATTAATTAAATTTTGGGAGCTGGCTCAGCCCACCCTGGGGGATGGGGCTGGTGCAGCATGCGGTGCTGGGGATCAAACTGCAGTCCTCTGCACCTGCCTAAGCTTGCCTAAGCAGGAGCTTTAAACCACTCTGCTATCTCACCAGCTCCACAGTGATCCTCCTACCTCAGTCTTCTGAAAAAAGAAGGGAAGACCTCGGGCTAGGCATATGATTCTTACACACAAATCCAAAAAGAAGAGCTATCCCAGAAAGATATGAGCAACCGATTACATTAAAATGAAAATCTCTTGTGCTTCAAAAGATAACATTCCCGCATGCTGTGAAATAGTATATTCCAATTACCTAGGAGATAACGGCCTTCTGTACAAACTAAGTTTGAGGCTGGCCTCAAACTCAATGATCCTCTTGCCTCAGCCTCCTGAGTCACAGGATTAGATGTATGTGCCACCATCCTACTGCTTCTGCTCAGTCAGGTTGTCCTGTTATTTTTGACAAGTAAGAGGAGAGAATTTTTTTTTGTTGTTACACAGCAACACACAGTTTAGAAATAACTGTGATCTGCGCCCTGGCAGGATCTATACTGGTCACCTAAAGGGAATGGTTTTTCTGGGATTCCTCTTTGTGTGCATGGGGCCATTTGTACTTAGCATGTCTATTTCCATATATATCATTTAAGTCTAATTCATAACTTCTCAGAAATGGTGATAAATTATATTTTATACTTATTTATTTGCTTTTTTTCCTTAATACAATGCCAACTCTTGGAGGGCAAGGACTTATTCATCCTACTCCCTTTTAAGACAGTGAATCAGAGCATTTAATAGATATGGTTTGAATATATGAAGGGAACACAATGAATGACTGTACTTTGTTCTTCTCATCTGTGTTAGTTTTTTTAGGGCTGCTATAATAATGCATCCCAAAGCAAGGTGGCTTAACCACTGGGTTTGTCTTACAGTTCTGAAGGCTACTCCAGTTTAACTCCATGT
The DNA here is from genome assembly GCF_000260255.1 of Octodon degus. Classification (NCBI taxonomy): domain Eukaryota; kingdom Metazoa; phylum Chordata; class Mammalia; order Rodentia; family Octodontidae; genus Octodon; species Octodon degus. Next base: position 1,169,584 of record NW_004524662.1, on the reverse strand, counting down.
TGCAATCGATCAATTTCTAAATAAGCTCACATTCTGAGGTCCAGGAAGTGAGGACTGAAACATATGGATTTTTCTGGACACAATTCAGTCCATAGCATTGTACAAACAATGACTTAGATATAACCACTACCCAAAGAGGCTTGCAAAGTTCCAAAACATGATCCTAGAAATAGTTCACAAGTTTTAAGTAACAAATGGTTTTTTTTTTTTTGGTACTTTAGGGAAGGGTCTACAGGGAGTCCAGGGTCTCTCTAGTAGATCAGACTCGTAGTGATCCACCTGTTTACAGCCTACCAAAGAGCTGGGATTATGGGCACTACTAAATACTGGCTCTACATTTGTTATCATGGATATACTTACATTGACACATTAGCCAAAGGGCATGGGTTCCATTAAGACTGTGTTTTGGATAACACAGATTTGAACAAATGTGCATTGACATGTAATCACCACTATAGTATGCAGAATAGTTTTACTGCCTTAAAGCCCCTCTTTTCAATACCTATTTATCCCAATCTCTCTCCTGTAACCCCAGGAAAGCTCTAATAATTTTATTTTATTTATTATTATTATTTTTAAAAAATGTATTTAGTACAGGGTTTACAGGGTCTCACTACACAGATCCTCCTGTTTTCAGCCTCCCAAGCACTGGAATTACAGGCACACAACCACCACACCCAGTTTCAGTCACCATCTCAGTGCTCCCTGGGGTCGGGGGCGCAAGGCACACTGGGTATCGAACCTTAGTCCCTGCATCTGCCTAAGCAGGTGCTTTAATCTGCTGAACTATCTGGCTTACCTCTAATAATTTTATTAACTTTATAGTTTTGACTTTCCCAGAATGTCATATTGTTGGAATCTACAGTTATTTTTTACTTCCATAATGACCCAGACTATGGATATCTTTTCATATCTTTATTTTCCCTTTTTCATCTTCTTTGGTGAGATGTTTCCTAAGTCTTTGATTCAGTTTTTAATTAAGTCTTTTATTTTTGAATTTTGAAAGTTCTTTGTATATTTGGATAATAGTCCTTTATCAGATGAGTCTTTTGAAATTACATTCTTCTAGTATGTGATTTTCTTTTTAGAGAACTTCTGAGACTTTATTTTATGACCTCTTGAAGATTTTAGAATGGAAATATAGGTTGTATAAGATCTGTTTTTGTTTGGGATACTTTAACAAAGTCCTTCAAACGGTAATTTTTGGCCAACATAATCTATTGTTCTTAAGCCACGGGGCTGGGAAGCCCAAAACTAAGTTATCCAATTCAGTTCCTTGTGAGACTTTGCTTTCTGCTTCCAGAACAGCAACTTCTTGCTCATATTCATTAAGGACGAAATAGATCCTTTCAACCTCTTCCATAAGTGCACTTGTGATGGATGGCCAACTGATGGTCAACTTGCTACAACCAGCTGAGCTGAGCCAGCATGATGCTGGCTGTGGGACTGATGATTGTAGTCTCCAGCATAAGAGGCAGAGCATCACTTTTTGGCTCCAGAGAGGAAGGAGTTGCACAGCTCAGTCTCTGGGAGAAGCTTGCTGCCTTGGCTTTCCTGATGGGAACTTGTCTTTCTGTGTCATCAGAAGAGCTCAGGACCTCACTGTTTCTGAGCATGTCTGTGGTAGTTTCCCAGGGAACCCTGGTCTTTACTTTGAGTGTTGTTTCTTGACTCTAGTTCAGATCCCTCAACCTACTAGCACAGATCCTTCATTCTGTTGGTACAGACTTTCTAGCTTCCACCATTAAACTTTGGGCCTTCCCAGTGCAGATCTGTAAAACAGCCCTGCATGAGACATTGTCAGGGGTTCTAGGTCTCCATTTGGACTTGTGGGAGGCATTGTTATGGGTTCTAGGTCTTCAGCTGGAATTGTGCAGGACATCACTGTGAGATTCAAGCCCTTATCTAGATTCTTTGATTGTTAGTGTGTGAACAGGTTTCTTGTACTCTTTGTATATGATTCTTTGGGTGATTCATTATAAAATAGTCTTATAAAATTGAGTGTCCTATACTGTGCTATTCCCCTCTAAAACTCAAAACCATGACAGGACTCATTCTTTATAAAACCAATGACTTTCTGTAACTCCTCACCTTCTACTACTATCATATTAGATAATAGGTTCCAAAATATTAACTTCCAGGGGATACCAACATTTAGACCATAGAAACACCCTTTTCAGGGAAGATCTATACTGGCAGAATAGAAAAAGTAATGCTTTTAGAATTACGAAGTTTGTCTTAGCAAGTATTTGATATTGGATCAATAGCCTCTTCACTTATAAAGTGCCCCAATCACCCACATAAACTTTTACTGAAGGTTAAATAAGATTAACTTTGTAAAAGTGTTTAAAATTAGTAAAGAATAATAGGTATTGAAGGCATGGCACATAAATCTCAATAATTAGAGCACTACTTAAATCAGATGGATAATGATGCTAGCTTTATTGTCTCAGTTTAGAAATTTGTAAAGCAAGAAATTAAAAGATACCTCAATTACTTTGTTTGAATAAAGATATTGTTGCCTTTCTAAGCCTTTGCTTACCTGTAATATTATGCCTCCTTGAGATTTTTGGTTGTAGTAGGCCCTGACTTATTTTTTATGCTGATTCATTTACTTCTATTATATTTGTCCTACCGCCATCATTGTATTGTAGCCAATTTGGTGAATGTCCTGGACATTTTCAGTGAGGCCCAAGATGCAAAGGTAAGGCACAGTGTCCGAACTGGAGAGAGATGCATTTTATTTATCTCAACACTGCCTTCTAATCTGCCACTCTTTGACCCTTACTTCCCTGGTAATGGCTGAACCCAGGTGATTATTACCTGGATATTTAGGAACTAGGAGAAAGCTGGCCTAAGTCTTACAATCTGTCACCATGAGTGGTAGGAAGACAAAGCATGGGTCCAAATTGCTAATCCTTCCTGACTGAAGCAGAGAATTTTGAACAGATAAATTTTTAGACTTTAGAAAAGCAAGTGGCAGCCTACAATGTGAAAAGTACGTAAGTGCTTATTTTGAGAATAGATATTATGCATTAGAAATGTGCACATGGGAGTGAATGTCCTTCAGTTGCATTCACTAAACAAAGGAGAAATGGTATCTAATTCAAACTGATACAATTTTGGAAATAACTATGGTTACTAAAATGGCTGCACTTCATACTAAATGAGAGAGCATTATGACAGCAGTGGCTCTTTTCACAATAGTGGAGCTCTTCATGGCAGCTCAAAATGAGAGTCAGCCTATGTTTGGGAGCAACAAATTTCAGCTCCAGACTGTCCATTTAAGCTAACCAATGTGAAGGATGCTGAGATGTGGTAAATACGCAAACATGCACTTGAGTGAGAGAACAATGTGATGAAAACATAAGTGGGTCAAATGGGTTTGTAAGTACGTTTTTTTAAGGTATGAATTGGTCCTAAATAATAGGACAATAGCACTAGATTCGAATGGAAAGATAGAAACATATATTTAAGGCCCTATTAAGTGCATTGGTGTTTGCTGTTTCCACAGAACTTGACTAGGAATACCACAGAGTTTTATTGGAATATCCACAACAATACAATACATTTTATGAAACAATATTGCTGGTTAGATTTATTCCATTTTTTGACAATGTAAAAAACTGATTATCTGTCCTGATTTCAGAAGAGAGAAACACTTTCCTCTGAACAGCTTCTAAACATTAATAAATACTTAATTTGATATAACCAGAAGTGGTCTTTCCACTATTCATTGCAAACAGAACTTTTGGGTATTAGAACGTTCCCCACTATTCACCATATCTTGCTGAAAAATCCATAAGACATCTATTTACTTTTAGTCACAACACTTTGCTTATAAAATCAGAATAGTTAAAAATCATGTATAATATTGCCTGTGGCTAAAATGTAAGTAGTTCAATTCATATATGTTATATTTAAATAATCTTTTCCATAGGATGCAAATACAAAGTGCTGTTTGAATTTTTGTCTTTATTCAATACATTTTCAGCAGATAATTGCTGATTGCCAACTAATTGCCACGTATCTTTCTTATTTAAGTTTGAGGACCTTTTTAAAAAGAGAATAAAAGAGGGGTCCTGCCAGTTAGCTCAGTTGTTTAAGCAACTGCTTATGCGAATGTAGTCAGACACAGGACACCACAGTTTGATCCCCAACTCCTCATGCCTTACCAGACCCATCCTTAAGGCAGCCTGAGCCAGCCATAAAAAAAATCCTTCTAAAAGGGGATAAAAGAAAGTAAATAGTGATCACAATATATATTATCAAATACGTAGGTTGATTCATACAAAGTCGACAAATCTGACCACTTTGTACTTATGAAAATAATAACTTTATAAGTTTTTATATACACATACACAGACATAGTACTGAATCTAAACAAGATTTTGGATACGTAGCTGTGGCTTTATTCTGTATTAAGCTCATTGCTTATATCTACTTTTATAATCATAGTTAATATAGCTGAGCTAGTTATTGATGTGTAAACAAGGAATTCCTGAATGCTGCAGGTACACTGGTCTGCTTCATGTAACTCTTCATCTCCTTGGACCAAGGAATTGTCTAATACACATTCTGGACATGACCATGTTACAGGTTCACCAGGGCAAACCATAGAGACAAAACTTCCTAAGGCCTAGATATGGACCTGGCACAGTGCCACAACCAACACTCCATTCAAGTAGCCCATACAAACCAAGTATTGGTACAGGGAGGAGGTGAGGAGTTAGGCCAACAATGCAGTCTACACCAGGGCTTAGGATTGAAGAGCAAAATCTTGTGATGATGGGACTGAATGGGGTAAGGAAACTGCTTCCCTGCAATCAAAAGGACTCATCAACATCACCTTTATTAACATAGTATCAAACACGTATCATGCTTTATATTCCCTATACAGTCTTTTAAAATGTTTATATTTGATTTTTATAATATCCCCAAGAGGTAGATAAATACTCCCCATTGGCTACTAAAGAAATTGAGATCCACAGATATTAATAAAAATTCTAGTGTTTTCCAGAAAATCACAAATATTGATATATGAATTTGAGCCTGTACTATAGCAGCAAAAAGTCATGTGTCCATTTGTGGCTTTTTGTTAGGATACTGATTTCAAATTCCAAGTCACAGACAAGCGAAAAATGCCACAGCAGGATGGCTACTCCACTGGGGTCATGCTAGTTACTTCCCCAAACCAATGTCAGGTTTTGTTGTGGAACATTTAGCTCATTTTTTCCCTGGAATTAAGGGAGTCAAGGCCATCTTTCACTACGCTTTTTTTCTATCTGTCATAATTTGGAGGAACAATAAATATAGGACATATATTTTATAAGACCATTTTATAATGAATAACCCAATAAATCATACACTAAGAGTGCAGGTAACCTGTCCATACACCAAAGGCCAAAGAATCCATCTGAGGGTCTGGATCCCATGTTAATGTCCTGCATGAGTCTCACTGAAGACCTGAGCTTCTAACAATGCTTCCCACAAGTCCAATTGGAGGCTAGAGCTCATGACAATGTCTCACACAGGCCTGCTTCACATAGCTGCCCTGGGAAGGCCCAAAGGTCAGTAGTGGAAACTAGAAAGTCTGTGCCAGCAGGATGACGGATCTGCACTAGCACACTGAGGGATCTTCACTGAGCCAGGCACCAATGCTTGAAGTAAGAACCAGAGCTCCCCTGAAAAGTGCCACAAACACTTTCAATAATGGTGAAGTCCCAAGTTCCTTTGATGAGAAGGAAAGCTGAGTTCCCATCAGGATAGCTGATGCTACAAGTTTCTCCAAGACTGAGTAGTGCACCACCTTCCCCTCCAGAGCCAGGAAGTGATGCTCAAGATAAGGACCAGCACGCCCCAAAATGAACTGCAGCCATTCTCAGTGACAATGAGGTCCTGAGAGCCTCCTCCAAGGGAAACAGCCAAGTTCCACAGGAAAGCCAGCATGACAAGGTCCTCCAGCAGAATAGCCCAAGAGAACCAGCAGCTGCCTAACAGCTTCCCAACAGCTCCTAACAGCCTCCTCTTGCTTTCCAGTTCTCCCTCTTATGCAGGCAACAGTCCTTGGATGGGCCTTCCACACCCAGCACCATGCTGACTCATTTCACAAGTTGACCACCAATTGTCAATCTACTACATCTTCTTAATGTTTTGTTCACCTGATATATTTTTCCTTTTAACACAGTCAGAATTTTATTTCATCATTTTCCAAAATCATTTTATATGCCTTTTACATCTAATAAATTAATAATCCTGCTGGTCCTATCTGTAGTGCTGAATCCTTTGCAATATAGACATTGGTAAATTTCCTCTTTGGCTTTAGAAGCAACCTAGTGCAGAGGGAACCAGAGCCTCAGGCTAGGGAAGAGTAAAATGAAAGTAGATTCCTAAACCATTTATTTCTATTTAAAATCTAGGAGGGGGAAAAACATGGGCTAATACTGGTCTAGAATGAGAAATAACTCTCAGCGATTTATTAAAAGAAAAATCAAGTCTTGCATATTTTGGTTAATTTCACATATCATTAATACTTATAGAACTTTTACAAAGCCCTTACGTTTAGTTTGGTATATTCCTCCCATTTTTTGAGTAAGTTGTTGTTCCTCCTACGATTCACCTCACAGATTGAAAACTTCTTGGTGGACTTATTAAAGTATAGTTTACTCCCCAGTGCTTCTATTTCTAGCCTTTTAAAATTAATTAGCTATTCAAAAATTAAGAAAACATTTTCTAATTTATTAACTAATAGGAAACTTGCCCAGCATTCCCAACGCGGCAGCCGTTGTGCTGGCTGCCAGAGCTACGGCATAAACAAGGCTCTGGGCTCCTGGTTTCCAGGGCGATGTTTGAGGGTTTACCTTGGATATCTGACCTTGATGCTCCCATCATTCATGGGGTGGTTGACATAGGTTCCCACTTTAAAGAGGAATATTGGTGATATTTCACAATGGTGTGCCAAAAAGAAGTTCATTTCAGAGTTTTCATGAACTGTAAACATGTGCCAGTCTCTAGGAAGGTACAGAAAATACATTTCCATAGTGTTATTCTTTCGGGGAGCAATTTCTGCCTGAAATTTCTGGGTGTGTCAGCCATAAGTGCAGCCATGTTCTCTGAATGTGAAGCCAGTGTGTGCTAGAGCATTTAGGTGGTGTCTGCTTGGTTCACCAGTGACCCTGCTTTTAGCTTGGGGTCTGGAGAGATGAAGGAGCCAGACAAGGGCTGAGTGCAGCTCTGTACAATCTCACTTTCTCCTCAGTGCCAATTTGCCTTGGCAGAACACTTATTGACTGAAAAATCAAAACTATTCATTGACCTCCTATTATAGGTGAGGCACTGTGTTAAGCACGGGAAACAAAACAGGGAAAAGGGGCCATGGTTTCTGACTTCCTCGAGCTTTCTCCAGAGAGTGAGGAGGAGGGGAAAGTAGCAGCTGATAATGAACAAACTGACACAAATAAAATTATTTTAAACAGAGCTCTGTATGAAAGAGAAACTAAGGGAGCCAAGAGAGTGAATTGTTGTTGTGGGGAATTGAGGGGTCATCCCGGCTCCTGATGCTTCCTTGTCGGGGGGGAGGGGGTCTGCGAATGAGGCCCCCTCATTCTGCTGCAAGAGGAAATTATCTGAAAGAGGTGCTTTAGAAAATAATGAATGAAACAGGGCTTCCTGCTCAGTGAGATTCTCCAGGGACCCTGACATTCGGTTCTTTGCCTCCCAGGCAGAGTCTCGATTTTCTTGCAAAGGAATAATGCATTCTGAGGCCCCATTGAGCTAACAAAAATCTTTTCTTCAATTTAAATGACTTATGGTACAGGGACAAGGCTTTCTGTGGAAATGTTCCTGAAGGTTCAATTATTAAAAGAATAATTACTCTCACTGAGAACATGTTATGTTTTAGTGTCTAATATTGTTTGTATGTGTTCTGTACTGATGTAGTATTACACTGATACTTCTGTACTATTTACGTAATGATTTACCGTAATTAAATAATTCCTTTGTCCCAGGGTTTTGAGCAACTTAGTTTGGTTCATGACCATGGTACTCTACACAGGGAAGACATTGTGAGCAGGTATGTTAAGTGCTGTGACACCCGAGGATCTTGGCGAATGAAAACCACATCCTGGAAGTCAGGCACACTGTGGCTTCATGAGCTCCTCGTAAACTGAAGTCTCACAAATTTTCCTCTAGTTTCCTCAAATAAGCAGTGTGTGTTCGAGCTCTTGCTGTTTTTCAGAAATTTCTGCATTCCCCACAAAGCAGAAAATTGACAGGATGGTTTAAGACAATTTAACAAATGTAGATGAAATGATTTTATAAATCCTTTTCCTTTAGATGGTGGAGTTTAGCATTTTCCTTCGAGGAACTCATACTGCACTATGTCCAGTACCACACAGGCTTCGTGCCCTCCCATCTCCAGAGTACGCCCTCATGTGTAGCACTTCCAGCAGGCCAGTGCCAGTGTATCAGGGAGTGGAGATCTCAGTGTTGCACCTCCGTCATCCTTTCCTTGCCTGGACAGAAGGCTGGGAGTGGAGACTGTCCAGAGTCTCACTAAAAACAGGATTGCCTGTTCGGGGCTAAAGAAGGGAGAGTTGCAAGTCTAGCAGGTTTCTCCCACCTATGAAGTGAGTTTCCTTAACAGTAAGCAGCACGTCTCTCCTCGCTTACCTGGAAGAGATTCACTCACAGGATGATGTTCTCCTGCTCTGTGATGGTCTCAGGCGGCTAACATGCTCTAGCGTTCAGTAGCTAGACTAAAAGAGAAGCATGGCAAGGGGACATGCAAGCGAACATCCTGACAATGATTTTTATTTCCTTCCTTCTTTCTTCCCCCTCTCTGCTTTTTCATCTCTTCTCTCTTTATTCCTTTCCTCTTTCATGTTTGTAAAAGCATGCTTTATTTTCTGCCCCTGTCATCCCTTGGTAATGTCAAAGATATTTTCTGACCAATTGGCCTCAGCGCCTTGCTCTGGTTTCACTGCTACACCACCATGGTGCTCTCATGGGCTGTCCCTGGGGGTGAGCAGCAGGTTCCAGAGGCGTGGCTGAGTGATACCAATGCACTGGCTATTGCCTCAGATTAATGCACCTCTTAGAAAACTGGGCCTGAGTCCAGGATACACTTTCATTGGCCTTTTTGGAATCTTTCAAAACATGCTAATTTTTTAACCCCTTGCGTGAGTTATTAAATAGCAAAATCTTTCCTTATGATGCATGAAGCGATCTCTATTCCTTAGCTATGTTTCCTTCGGCCACACGCACATGCTAGGAAATGGTGAGGATAAGTTGGCTAATGGCGTTTCTCAAACTTTCCTGTACACATAAATTCCCTGGTGGCAGAGTCCAATTCCGTGACTCTGGTGTGAGGCCCACTCTTTATTTATAAGGAGCTCCCTGCTAATGTCAGTAGTCATGCTGCCACCTCAGGACCACCCTTTGACAAACAAGGGCCAATTGTATTTGAATACCATGCTTCAGAGAGGACTCTGGAGTGTGCAGTCCTATTTTTCAAGGCTGTTTACTTTTGCCAGATCTAATTTGAAAATGTGTCCTTAAGCACCGCAGAAGGGGATGCCGAGTGAAGCTTTATAAATTAGCTTGGAAGATAACTAACTGAATACCAAATGGATGCCACCTGCATCTAAAGCCCTTGTGGAGACACAGGTGGCTGACTTCCTTTATATACCTTGTGCTTGGGCACAGTGAGAGCAAGGCAAACCCCAAGCAAAATTCACTGACCATAAAAGTCCGTGGCAGAGGCCACGCCAATGAATACAGTGCCCAGGTCAAAGACCGCCAGGTACCTCCTGAATCTGCCAGTGATGTTTTGTAAGTCTGAATGACAAATGGACTCCTTTCAACCTTTGTGTCTATAGTCACAAATTGTAAATGTGAGAGGATGGATGTTTCCCAAAGTAACTTGAAAGCTTGGTGTGGATTTTTTTTTTTTTTAACCAGGGATCAAGCTCATGACCTTGTGCTTGCCAGACAGCACTTATGCCCCTGAGCCATCTCCCCTGTCCTAGATATTTCTTTTTTTTTTATTAAGATGTACAATCAAGCATAGGAATCATGGCTTTCACTCACCATGTTTCATTACAGTCATGTCACATTCACCAGGATCTAGGCAAATATGCGAACATATGGTTCTGAATAACCGCAGTAGTGCTCACTATGTGACAGAAGCTCCTATGCTCATCTGTAGTAACTAATGCACTTATTCTTGCAGACAATCCTATGAGGAAGGCACCATAATTACCCCCACTTTACGGATAGACACAAAGGTATTAAGTGACTTCATCCAAATCAAACATGAGCCTCGTACGGAAAGAGGTGGCAGCCTGCAGATGTGTTTTGTTTGAACTTCATGGATTTTTTTTTAAATGATTTGTTTACAATTATCTCTTTTCTTTTAATGCAAAACAACTTTTCTCTTGTTTTCTACATAGCAAGCCTCCCCTTATACGTAGCCCGGACTGTGCTTTTGGTAGGGTGTGAGCATTCCAGTTTGTCCCTATCTTTATATAACCGAGGGTCACCAGGCAGATTAGCTGGTGTTCTATTGCTCTTTCATGGGATTGGAAGTCAATGTGCAGGGTTTCATAGGGCCTGAGTGCTAACGACAAGTGGTCCTATTCTTGAGATTTATTTCTGCTGCCATCATAGGCAGAAAAGTTTCCAGTTCGGGAAGTGTGCACTTACTGCTGTGTACCTTGGAGGGACGTGGCTCCTCAGCCCTGCTGGTCAGCGGCAGGACCCTAACCACTGCGGCAGAGCACGGCTCTCGGCCACATCTTGCCACTCCTTAGCTTCTTCCTACACTTCCCACTTTGCATGTTGATTTTTTTTTTTTTTTTTTTTTTTTTTTTTTTTTTTTTTTTTTTTTTGCAGTAAGTCATACAATAAAATGCTGAAGAAGCTGAGGGAATCTCAAAGTTTTGTACTTTAAAAGTCCCCATATGAGAGAGAGGTAGGTGATACAGTTTTACTTTTAACATACTTTATATTTTAGGGCTGGGGAGATAGTTCGGTAGAATAAGCGCTTCCCTAGCAAGCGCAGGGTCCTGAGTTCAATCCCCCGTATTGAAAAAAAAATACTTTATATTTTAAAAGATAATTGTTTTTTTTTTATTTTATGGAAAAGAGGTTTAACAAAATTTCACAGCAAGATGATAGGAAACTAACAATAGTTAATATCTTGCATATTGTTATCTTTAAGTAGTTACTTAGAATATAAGATTGGACATAAATATTATCCAATTGATACAAACAGGAAACTTCCTTTTCTATGAACTGAAAGGTGTTGATAGTATGACTAATTTGCATTTTTTCTTTTTCTCCTTTTTTCATTTCCCTTTCCCCATCCTATTTCTTTTCTTAATAATTTCTTATTTTTTTAATAATTTCTTTCCATTTCATAATATCTATTATATGTTTTATTTAATTTATTTTTTATGTATTTAGTACAGGGTCTACAGCGTCTCACTATATAGATTGCTCTTGTAGTGATCCTCCTGTGTTCAGCCTCCCAATCTCAGCGCACCCTGGGGTGGGGGGTGCCACAGTATGAGGGGGGAATCGAACACCCCACCCCTGTGTCTGCCTAAGCATGCACTTTAATCTGCTGAGCTATTTGACTGGCCCTTCTATTGTACGTTTTAGAACTTATTTATTCTCTCAATTTCTTACAGCAGAGGAAATATAATGTTTACATCTGTGAGTCTGATGTATTTCACTAATTAGTATGGTGACAAGTTGCGTCCATTTACCAAAACTCAAGCTTATCTTTCTTTATGGCTGAGTAGTACTCCATTATATAAAAATACCACATCTTTTGTATCCATTCCTCAGTTGATGGGCTTTTGGGTTGTTTCTAGGATTGAGCTATTAAAAGCTGTGCTGGTATAAGTATTGATGCACATATATAGCTGTGGTATGATATTTTTAATTCTTCTGGGAAGGTACCCAGAAGGGGAATAGCTGGGTCAAATGGAACCTGCAACCCAGTGTTTTGAAGAATCTTTATATTGATTTTTCACAGTGGTTGTACCCATCTACCCTTCCAATAGTGGAGAAGGGGTCCTTTTCCCCATAGTCCCTCTAACATCTTTTCTTAAAATTTTAATTTTATTTTTTTAAAGAATACAGAATAGTAATAAAAAAACAGCATTAGAAATGATACAAAATTTCACTAAACAAAGTAATAGGAATTCAACAATGGTTGCTGTGTTGCATGATTGCATGATGTTATCTTCAAATTAGTTGTTTATATTACCAGCTATAAATGTACAAAATTGGTTTAAAGAAACAAAACAACAAAAAAGCTATAAGAAATTAAAAGAATAAAGAAAAAGAAAAAAAATTAGCATTAACTGCTCCTTTCAAAGATCAGCAGAAATTGGCAGTATCATTATCAAAATTAACTTGCACATATACATAAATATCTTTTCTCCTTCTTTCTTTCATCCTGTTGGCTGATTCCTTGAATATGGCCATTCTTTCTGGGACAAGACGGAATCTCAGCATTGTTTTAATTTGCATCTCTCAAATGACCAGTGATATTGAAATTTTCCTATATTTATTTGTCATTTGTATTTCTTCATCTAAGAAGTCTGTTATTCTCTTAAGGAGTTTTTAAATAAAGATAACTTCAAGGTCACTTTGGGCACAGCTGACTTCTTTATGTGATCAGAGTCATCAAAGATGTAATTCTTCTTGGGAGAATGCCAGGAACATGGACCTGGCCATCAGTGTGTGTGTGTGTGTGTGTGTGTGTGTGTGTGTGTGTGTGTGTTTATCCTGAGGAACTGGGATGTAATTCAAAGAAATGCTGTATTTTTCTGCCCTGCATAAGCAGAAAGGGGCAGCTTGACTATGGGTAGGGCAGGTGAACTTATTTTTAAATAGCCTGAAAATGGCTGATACGGATCTCATCTGCATCCGAGTAGTCACGTGAGGATGGAATCTCAGGAAAAAGCTCATTGCAATTCCTGCGGCACTTCGGGGTCCTTGGCCTCTGAGAAAGCAGCGTCTGCTTCTCTGACTTCTGCCATCCTGCAGGAAAGCCCTCTAGTTCTCTATTCTGAAACGCTTTCAGAGAACGCGGTTTTGACTGTCTACCCTGGAAGTGCCAGGACCTTCATCCCCGCGCTGAGCTTAGGGACTTCAGGGGCAGAGCAGGAGTGCTGGACAGTGCTGGAATTGGGTAGCTGAGGAGACATGAACATCTGCAGCTGGCAGACAATCCAGAAGGAGCAGAAGGTGAGAAAGACAAGAGCAGGTCCTTGCGGAGGAGAGCAAGGCAGCTGGGAAGACTGGCGGGACATAATTGAGGCAGAAGAAGAAAGCCAGCTAGGGAGAGAGGGATGCTCAAAGCCCAGAAGCCAGGCGATGAGGCCTATTAAGTGCCACAGAGAGAGGAATATAATTGGAAAAGCAAACTTTACTGAGGTTTCACTATAGGGCAGCTACTGCTTCAAACACTACGCTGTGTTACTTTTTTCTCACTTCACAGAGAAGAGAGGAGGAACTTTGCAAGGTTAAATGATTTGCCCAATATCGCATAATATTTTGTACAGCTAAGATTTAAACCCAGGCAGTCTGATTTAACCACCCACAGTCTTGGAGCCTCCTGCTAGGAAGTTTATAAAACAGAGGGGAGGGCAGAAGAGGCCAAGGCTGGCAGAGAGGCAAACTGAGAAGGACAGCAAGAAGTCTCCAGGCTGCTGAGTCACATCCCAGGTGACCGCTGCCTGAGACCTGAAATCAGAGCACATAGGTTTCTGCTTTTGCTCAGCACTGCCTATTAACAAGGCTTTGCGCCTCAGCCTTGTCATCTGCAAAATACGAATGGTAAGCTGAGTAAGTGCTTGTAAGGACTAATAAAATAATTTAGAACCTTTTTTGTTCTCTGCTGAATGCTTCCAATGTGGCGGGACTCTCAACGCTGAAACCTGGTTTCTGCTAGCAGATGGAGAAGGAAACTGGGCTTGGCTATTGTCCCTGTGTGTACGGCGAGTCACTTTCCTTCTGTGCTGCATTTTCCTTTCATGTCTCCGGGTCCCTATGGGTGCATAGAGCTGTCATCATCTTCATCTGGCTCTTGCTGTTCTGTTGATTTTTTTCAGTGCCTAAAAGAGCAGCACATATTCTTCCCTCCCAAGGATCAGCAGCTTGGCCTCTTGGGCCTGCATTATTGACCGTCCTGTTAGTTACTGCAATTGTTAGGAGGTATCAGTGGCAAAGTTCCTGTGAGCAACTCAACAGCCACTTGGACTCTCAAGGACCACATTTTTCCTGTCCTGTCATTGCAGGGTCATATGCCCAAAGTCAAATAGAATTGATTCTTCTATTTTCTTTGCAGTGACACCTTAATAGTTTCCTGATCCTGGATTTTACAGTTTGGCGATACTTAGAGGATCTCGTATCATTGGATGAAGTGGTTAGAGGAGGGGTTGTGTTTGTCTGGAGAAAGGAGAGGCACTGACAGCCTTTGTTTCCCCTCTCTTCTTTGCATAGGCTGTCGCACAACTCCACTGTCAACACCTCATCCAGGACCAGTGCAGGGACAGCAGCGAGTCAAGCAAGGTAGGTGCCCTCTGCTCTTTGTTTTCTGTGACCTGCTCTGAAACTCCCTTCCCTCCCCTGCTCTTATTTCATCTTCTGTCAACTGACCCTTACTTGAAATGTCACCGTGCCTAACGGTGTTTGAGCTATAATAGAAAAATGGTGAAAAACAAGGACCTTTGCGACCTCAGTGAATACATTTTTTTGGAGGTAGAAGTTTAGTTTAGGAGCATGAATTTTAGTACTTCCAAGTCCTTATTCTGGGTTTCTTTTATTTTTAAGTTAAAAATGGATTAGTGAGTCTCGTATTTATTAACCAGATTTTGAAAGGTTTTTTGAAGGTAGCAGCTAATGCTTAAAATTATTACTTTGACCTATTCTATGTGCTAGTATCTGTCATCGAGGCAGCTACACTGGAGACAGCAGCAGGCAATAGGACCATCACCCCTGAGTGCCTCTCATCTTGTTCTTATTTTTTCTGGGTTTTCCTGTTATTTGTTTTTATTTTATTTTACTTTTTAATTTTTTTTTAGACTTTGGTTTTTATTTATTTTATTTATTTTCTCCATTTTTTTGCTCTTTATTTTTTTCATAATTTTATTGAGAAACAAATAGAAATGAGACAGTTTCAAATCAAATTGGTAGCATAGTTTCAATAATTAACACATTGTATACATTCTTCCTGGTGATTAATTGCTGTACAAGATGTGGACATAATATCCTAATTACAAACACTATTAGAACAAATCCCTCTATTCATTAAGAGAATATAACTATATATCTATCCTAACCATTTTGAATACACAGATTCAAAATAGATATTAATCTGTATCCCCTTTTTTTGTTAAGTTCCGTTATTTGAATATTATAGGTGTGTTAACTCAGCAAAATATTCTGAAAGAGTCTAGTAGTCCATAATAGTATTGGGTTTTCTGCTTGACTGTCAGTGTCAGAAATTGTTGACCTGAGTCCCCTACAGCTCAACATAACACCATGGCTTTACTTCTTATACTTTGTTTTTATACTTTTCTGTTGGATGGTTAAGACCAAGGTAAAGCAGGACCTATGCAACAAGAGTTGTAGCTTTTGGGTCTGATAAGGTCAGTGAAATCTCCTCAGGATGTATCCTGAGATCCTGTACCTCAGATTGTAGAACCTTTGTCAGTGTCAGCCATGTGGATGAGTCATGGCCATTGTTTGGCCAATGTGTTCTCTGTGAAAGCCTGAGAGAATGTTTTCTCTCCATGTGACTCTCCTTAGGCACACTCTACATCATTGATCACTTTCCTCTTTGGCCCCATAATCTCCTTGATCAGAAAATTTGGGACACTACTGAGTTACATGATGTTACAGTACAAGTTTTCATATGTCTTGAGTCTTAACTTATTCTGGGTTTCTCCCTAGGATCCCCTTGTTGTTCCTTGTGCTCATCAAGAGCTTGCTGTTTCCTAAACCATGTCCCCAGAGAAACTTTCACTTGTTTCCTAATACCCTTCCATCCCTACAACCCCTACTGGCCCTGGATGAGGTGTTGACAGTGGAGGTGTGTGACAGCCTATGCTAAGATCAGAGGGGAAAGAAAGGCTGTCACTGCCTCTCTTTTCCCCAGATATACACAACCCCTCCTCTAACCACTTCATCTGATGATGCAAGATTCTGTAAGTATCACCAAACAGTAAAATCCAGGATGGAGATTTTACTGGATTTTTTTTCATGAAATTTACCATTACTTGTCTCTATTATCATTGTCTACCCTAGATACGATGCAGACTCTAGGATCTTTGGAGCATTGTATGATTCAATCACCACTGCATTGGTTCCCTAAAACAGTGCTTTAGGATCTTCAAGATTTAGGTTTTTTTTTATTTTATTTTATTTAAGGAAGTCATTGGAAGAAGGTTTTTTCCTCTTTGTCTCCCTGTCTGTCTTTGTTGCTCTATGTCTCTGCCTATCTCTCTCTCTGTCTTGGGCTCTCTCTTTGTCTGTCTGTCTGTCTGTCTGTCTGTCTGTCTGTCTTCCTGCAGTACTGGGACTGAACCATTCATAGTGAGCTATACCACCAGATCCCCAGCTCTGCCTCTTTAATTTTAAGATAAGATCTCACCAAATTTCTCAGCCTGCCTCAAATTCCCAGAGTGTTAGGATTACAAAGATGTATCCTCACCCCACGAACAGGTATTTTTGTTTCTTCCTAATTTTACCAGATATGGCTTGTCTTTCTTATAGGACATGCTTTTGTCTAACATTTGGTCTTTACTTTTCACTGGTTAATCCAATAACAAATTTAAATCTAATTTGAAAATTTAAAAAAATCCTTTTAAATTTTTTAAAAAACTTAGTTATTTGGTGCAAGTTCTCTCTATACATGTTGGACTCATAGTGATCCTTGTGTCTCAGCCTCCCCAGCACTGGGATTTCAGACATGCACCACCATTCCTGGTTTCAGTGGCTGGCATGATGTTCCTGGGGTTCCAGGGCCTGCATGGAATGTGGTACCAGGGATCGAACCTTAGTCCTTGCAATTGCCAGGCAGGTGCTTAGATCACTGAACTATCTATCTCCCCAGCTCCTAATTTAAAACTTTTAAAATTGTAATTTACTAAAATTTAAAATTTAGTAAATTAAAATTTTGAAATTTCAACTTAAAATTGCAATTTACTAAGTTGTAGTTCTTGAGCTGGTACAAAGACTAGAAAAGACTAGGCAACATCTTAGCCCTCAAGCTGCTCAGAAACCAGTAGGCAAAGCAAATGAATAGCAACTACATGTAGCACACTGGGCGGCTGGCAAGGCTGTCCATTCTGCAGTATTTTTGTACAGTGTTCAGATGAATGGGAATTAGCCAAGAGACCTGGGGTGATGGGATGTCTTTCCAGGTGAAGGAGATTGTATGTGTAAGGTCAAGAAGGTATAAAAGTTTGTGGAAAATTATTTGAGGAACAAGTCATTCAAAATGCCTGTCTTGGATGACATGGGCAAATATTGAGTGAAATAAAGCTGAAGATAAGAAAGATAATGTGGAAAGTTATGAGAAGTAATGAAGACTATTTTAAGGAGTTTGATCTTTTTCCTTAAAGCCACCAAAGGATTTTAAACAAATGTGAAATGTAATTAGATATGTGTTGATTTAGCCAGGCTCTTTCCCCTAGGATTTTCTTTTATGCTTAGAATTAGTATTAGTCACAGTAGGTGAACAGAATAGATGTGAAAAAGTTTTATTTATTTACCTTAAATATTGAGTGAGAGGTTAAAAAAGAGATCTATAATACTTAGAGTGCCCTGGGTGGCGTGTCTATTTTGTAAATATTTTAATGAAAAATTGCAAGCATATTCACCTTAAGTAAGTACTGTAGTTAACCCTCCTGAGCCCATCAACTGCCAGCACTGGGGCTTTCTTCTTTCACTTGTACCCGCTCTTCATCATTCCTCACCTCAGCGATCACTGTCACATTTTAATAGCTCTTTTAAAGATGTCCTTTATGTGTGTGGAAACGCTCCCTTTATAGCTGAGAGTTTGACTCGTCCCTGCATCTCTGCTTAAGGTTTATTAGCAACTGCCCAAGAGCAATAAGGTAAAAGGGGATAATCACAGAAAAAACAGGAAGTGGGTCAAAGAATGGTGGAGGGCATAGGGGAGGGTGGACGGTGTCAGAAGTACACAGTGTGATTTCCTTTCTGATCTCGCTCCCACTGAGACTCCTAAGCTTCAGTTCCTTAGGATAGTAGATCATAAGAGAAGGATGAAATTCTTCTTAATTCACATTCTATGGATTTATTTATTTATTTATTTATTTATTTATATTTCATACCGGGTCTACAGGGTCTTACTACATAGATCAGACTCATAGTGCTCCTCTTGTTTTCAGCCTCCCAAGTGCTGGGATTACAGGCACTCTTATGTACTCTTTTGTTTAAATAGACTTCCCAGAAGTACAACTTCTGCATTACAAAAAATGCACTCACATTCTACCACTCAGAAAATATTGGCAAATTTATATGCACTTGAGACCCATTGTCACAATCAAGATAAGGGAGATTCCATCTCTGAGGAAGTTCTCTTGGGCACTTTCCATCTTTTAAAAATTCCACCCATGTTACCTGACTCAGTATTTCACAGCTAAGGTTATTTTTTCATATTTTAAAATTTGTTTAAATAGAATTATTAATTAGATACTGTTTAGTGTCTTTTTCTGTGACATCAGCTCATTTTGTTATAATAATCATTTTTTCCTCCCTAATCTAAGGGTGTACCACCAATTCAATTATTTGTTTTCTGATTGATATATAGTTGGGTTGATTTCAGTTTCAGGCTATTATGAATAAAAGTGGGATGAAGACTTTTTTAGATATTTGTATAGAAAAAAAATTCTCTTGGTGAACACCTAAGAGTAAATTATTGTCTCAAAGGATAGTAATGTATTTAACTATTTTATTGAAGTACGGTACCACCTTAGAGAGGAGGTACATGTACAGAACATACCTTGGTTGTCTTTTATTCCCCTTTCCCTCCTCAACCACCTCCCTACCTCTGTCTATAGGCTCCCTGTCTCCATTTTCATTATTATGATTGTGATTATGATTATTATTGTTTGTTTTTGTGACACATAATAATTACATTAATTGTGGGTATTTGGTACATGTACAAGGTGCATCTTAAAAATTTTTATGTCCTCTTCCTCTCCCCTTATCCTTGATCTTTTGAATCCCTTCCTGTAAAAGAATCAACCTTTTATCAATCTTTATTTTGTTAATTGTTTGTACTTTGCTGCATTCAAATGAGAGAACACGCAGCATATAACTTTGAGTATCTGATTTGCTTTCCTTAAATTTGTGTTCCCCAGGTGAGACCATTTTCCTACATGTCTTGAATTTAACCTTTGATGCAGCTGAGTAACATTTCAAGATGTATAGATACCATTTGGTCTATTCATCTGTTCATAGAAATATGGGCTGCTTTTAGAATTTGGCAATTATGATTTGCTGCTATAAATATTGCTGTACATATATCAATATAATATGATGGGTTTAACTTTTCTGTGGGAAAATACCTAGCTGGGTCAAATAAAATTTGAATTTTTAGTTTCTGAGACATACCCACATGGATTTTCGTAACGATTGTACTGGCTTACATTTCCATCAACAATATAGAAGCATTACTTTTTATACTGCAGCCAAGCCAGCACTTGGAATTATATAAAATTTAAAAGCTTCTGAACATCAAAAAAAAATAACTAACAGGGTGAGGAAACAACTACAGAATCAGAAAAAAAAATTGCTAGCTATTCCTCAGACAGAGACCTAATATCTAGACTATATAAAAAACTAAAATAAAATCACACCACCCAAAAGAAAATACCCAGGGGAAAAAAATGGGTGATTGAAATGAATAAACATTTCTCAGAAAAGGTGAAAATGGCCAGAAAACATATGAACAATGATCAATGTATCTAGCCACTAGAGAAATGCAAATGAAGACAACACTAAAGTTGTATTTTTACTAGACAGAACAGCAATCATCAAGAAATCAAATAGTAACGAATGCTAGTATATTTCACTTTTAAAAATACTTTCAAACAATTCTGCCAAATCAATTTTGCAATTTTATCCTTTCATTATAATTTGTGTGAGTGCCAGCTATACCACAATTAGTTTATATTTGATAATGCCAGTCATATATTTTAGTCATTTGAGTGGAAATGTGGTACGATTTTATTGACCTCTGACTTCACTCTGAATAAATAATTATTTTAGGAACATTTTTATATACAAAATCATCATATTTTTCTTTGTGAACTCCTGTTCATTTTTGACTCAATTCATTGTTATTTTCCTTTTATTATTCAATTTTAGAAATTATATATGCATATATATTTTATTAGAAACATGCATTATGGATTGTTCAGTATATGAGAGAAATTTTAATTCATTTTTATTTCTTCAAAGTTTTAATTTGTATTTTTATGAGCAGAAGTGTTTATTTTCTATGAAGTCTAATTGGCCAGTTTTCCAAATATTAATTTCTGTGCCTATCTGGAAGTACCATTTCTTGGTAGGGCAGAGTGGCTCATGCCTGTCAGCTCAGTTGTGGGAGGCTAAGGCAGGAGGCATGGAAGTTTGATGCTAGCCTGGCAATGTAGTGAGAGCATGTCTCAAAAACACAAATAAAATGGAAAAATAAAAACAAGATGGAAAAATATCACAGGGGTAGAGCACGCGCAGCATCCCTGCGGCTCTGGCTTTAATTCCTAGTTAAAGCAACAACAACTGGTTAAATATCTTTCAAGTGCCTGATGATATTCTCCTATGTTTTATCTTTAAAACCTTTATACTTTTAGGTTTTACATTTAGGTTTAATTTCATCTTGAATTACTTACTGAACGGTATTTGGAGAGACCTAAGCGCACTCTTTGAGGTCATGCTGGACACTTTCTTTGAGGTGTCTGTGACAGTCAAGAGCACAGCAAGTAGGGCTGTAAATACAGACTCAGGGAGGATAAGCTCTTAAGCACACTTTGAATATGAGGAACACAGAGTTTGGGCATCTGCATGAGAAAGCACAGGACTAAGGAGAGGACCTTGGAGTCACCATCGACATAGCCAGAGGAGGAGAAAAGGAAGATGGGAACCGCTTGAGAGGGTTTCACAAAGGAGCAGTGCATCCAGTAATATCAAATTCTGGCATAGCCGGAATGATGAAAAGCAGGTATTAAAAAGAATATTTTTGTTGCAAGCAATAAATCCAACTCAAACCAGTCCTGGCTAATAAATTAGGCTTGGATAGTTAACTAACAGCAAGCATAGAAGCTGGTCTCAGTTTAAACTTTACCAGTGAAGAGACCTCTTGGATTCAGTGGTTTTCATGTTTCCTCCTTGTGTGATGGCCTCATTTTCTTCTGTTACAGAGCAGCAGAGCAGCTAGAGACAATGCTGGTGATATTTATTGGCTTTAATCCTCACAGCTTCTCTGTTAGAGAGTAATTGAGCTTTGCTCTCCCACAGTTTTTCTCTCATGCGTTTAAAAAAAAAATTTAGAGCAACCTCTGAGTAGCCTGGTTTAGTTCTGGAATATTCTCTGGCCTGAACCCACTGTCTGAAAAAGTATAAGAGGATGTATGTAAGGCTGACATCTCCCAGGGCAAGGATTCTGGAGCTGCCTGCTGGGATCAACGCCCTGCTCTCACAGCTGCAGGGGGTGGGGGCTGGGGTTGTACTTCATGAGAACAAAAGAACACCAGAAGGATCTGGTACTGTATATAGTAACAGTGACATCGCAGTGCACTGGTGGATGTGGAGACCAGATAACATTGGTTTGGGGAGTGAAGGAGAGGTGGAGAAATTGACAGTGAATAAAGATGATTCTAGAAGCAGGATAAAAGAGGCAGAGCAGAGGTAATGTGGTTACAGGGGTATACAGAGTTGTAAATTTTAAAAAATGAAGGAAAAGATTTTTAGTACCCTCTCTGTAGTGAGATGACAGTGATAAAGCAGAAGTGTTGAAGAATGGATGTGAATCAAGTGGAGAGACAGGGAAGGACATGGGAAGTAACAAGAGGATACACTTAAGACCCCTATGTGGAAATATTAGTCTCAGGCAAGCTCAGCCTGAAAGAGAAAAGAAGGGTGTGCACAGGGCTTAAAGTGTAGATGGGAACCATAGCAGCAGGGAGAACAGCTTTCCTGGAATCAGAGATGGTCCTGCCTGCATATGGGCAGCTGGCACTTGATGCAGCTCTGCTTGTGGCGGGTGTCAGCAAACGTTTGTTCAGTTGGTGGAGTTCACGGCCTCTGTCCTCTGCTTTCTCCATGAAGTTCAGGTTGAGCCAACTAAGGGAGGGAGAAGAACATAGAGGAAGGAATAAAGTGGAGGGAAAGCTAAGGGCTAGCTTGATGGTGCACAGAATAAAAGCCACTGGCACACTCAGGAAGATGCTTCAATATAGGCACCTTGTATGCACAACATTAAAAGAGGACACGTTCAGGGCAGGTGAGATAGCTCAGAGAACTGAGCACTTGCTTTGACAAGCACAGGGGCCAGGGCTCTATTCTTGACACCTCATGTCATAATGGTCCCGCCTCTGGGCACACTGGGCCGGTCGTGGTGGCACATGCCTGTAATCCCTGTACTAGGGAGGCAGAAAACAGGAGGATCACTATCAGTCCGAGCTGCATAGTGAGACACTGCACAAAAATTAATATATAAATAAGAAAGAAAAAATAAGAAGGAAAGAAAGAGAGAGAGAGAGGAAAGAAAGAAAGAAAGAAAGAAAGAAAGAAAGAAAGAAAGAAAGAAAGAAAGAAAGAAAGAAAGAAAGAAAGAAAGAAAAGAGATTTTTCCTCAGAATGATTTCGGAGCCAGCAAACAGGATATTTCAGTTTCTACTTTGCAATTGGCTTCTTTTCAGACATAGGCAGATCCTCAGAGGCTATTTGGGGTTCAAAGAGGTTGAAGAGATGACTTGCACTTCATCGCTGATTTTATTTGCCCTCCCCGCTTTCTTTTCCTTTGTTTCTTATATCTCGCATTGCTGTAGCTGGTTCTTCTCTATTCTAAGAGTAACATCTTTAACCAAAATTTTAAACTCAGTGAGATAGAGATGTGATTTAAGATTAGGAGAGAAAAAATAAGATTAAATCAGAAATTTCACTTGAAATTTATGAGATGTGATTGAGTAGAGCAAATGACACACATGCAATTCTCGAGTTTCAAATGGCTCCATGACCTTTCAGCAGATAAAGTAGCAGATGGGGCAAAGTGTGTGGCTCACAGTGGCTATTAGTAATTACTTATCTAAAATTGTTCTAAAGTGCAGTAACCTTTCAAATATATTAGTTTGAATATCACAGCTGAACTACAGATGTTCTGGTTCCTGGGTGCTGTCATTTTCTATGAAAGAAATTAGGGGAAAAAGTCTCTAGACTTTTAAGACTATTTCATATGTGTGTCTATCAGCTTCATTCTGCCAAAGTTTAAAATCCTTAGGACTCAAATATTTTATTACGCAAGTAATTTATGTCCTTCACATGCTGGTAAATCTCATGGTCATAAAACATCGCACCTTTCTTTCCTTTCTATTTGAAAATTGAATTTTGGAAACCTTTTGAACACCAGGAATCAATCATTAGAAGGCTTCATCAACACCCATAGTGAACCACTATACTGGCTAATGATAACAAACTCAAACAGTTCTGACTGTGTGAAGGTGTTCCCAGCCATAACCCAATATTGGTGTCTTCCTCTATTTATTCCTGTAGCTTTCTGGCCTTACTCATCTTACAGAAATTCACATAGTGATTTATAAATTTGGTTTGGTTTTGTGTCCTTCTCTAGATTGATGGAAGACAAAGATTATATAATTTTCTTTTCATCTTTTGGGAAGAAATTTTCCATGGAATTTCTGCACAGTATGTATAAAAATTGGCATAGATTATCTTTTCAAGAATGTGTATGATAATTCAGCTGATTAAAGCACCTGCTTAGGCAGATGCGGGGACAGGGTGTTCAATCCGTGGTCTGCCATGCTGGCCCCACCCCTGGGGCATGCTGAGACAGCAATTGAGACTGGGCATGGTGGCCTGTGTCTGTAATCTCAGTGCTTGGAAGGCTGAAAACAGGAGGATCACTACAAGTCCTATCTGTGTAGTGAGACCTTGAAGGCCCTGTTCTAAATACATTTTTTTTTTAAAAAAAAGAATATGTTGCAACATCCTTACAAGGTACAGTGTCTCATTACATGGCAAATAGTAGAATTTTTTTAACAAAAATAATGGAAGTATCTCTTTTGGAGCAACAGTGGAGAGTTTTCTATTAACCCCCTTAAAAGATGAGATTTCCTGATCTGTAGCACAATCCCACTGAGTATATGGCATCTACTCATTAGGCTTCCATGTCACCTGCCCACAATTTGGGTGGATGTGGAGGTGAACACAAGAGGCTAAGGTCAGCATGAAGCTTAGACTGCGTGATGTATACTGAAGAATTATGACCTTCCCTATGACTCCAGGGTCTCTTGTCTTCCACACACATCCATGAAGTAGGGCAAGCTGATTTGTTAGCTAGCTACTACAGTGGAATCTCAAATCTGTGCAGTTCTTGGCATTATCTCTAATATCTAGCATGTTGCCTAAAACAATGTAAGAGAGATAGAAGATTTTTTTAGTTTTAAGCACATTGCATTTAATTGTAATTTTTTATTTAGTTATAAGATGAACATTTTCCTCAATTTTTAAGTACAAATAATATTATCTTGATTCTTTGTTCAATCTGTCTACATCTTGATTGCATGCATATTTACAAGGGTGAATAGAAGTAGCTGTCTTGTACGTTTGTGGGCGATATGGAGATGAACTGCCCAGGCCCCTTTCCTTGGGAGAGCTGGCTGATCAGCTGCAAAGACCACAGCCAGCATGGAGACTGCCTGTGTGGTTGGTCTGAGCTGCAGGGTCCCATAATAGGTGGTCACATTCATCCCTGGGCAGGCTGCATGCAGTGACTGAACAGTGTGTATGTGGGCCTTATAAAGGACCACCCATTTGGTCTCATAATGCACAACTTTATTGGTCTATATTTGCTGTAGATCTTTCTGATGAATTGACTGAATCTTTACAAGCTTGCATTGTAATTTGGCCTTTCTCTCTGTAAAATTATGGGTCTTTTTACAGGTCTCCTTACATTGTATAGATTTTGATTCTTAATATCTTTATTCCCCCTCCTCTGGAAGGCACTCTGTCTCAGCATCTGCTTCTGGAGAATACCACTTTCACCAGGGTTATTGTAGGCAGTAAAACATAAAGGCATTCTAGCCACACAGGGCAGTCCCCCATGTATCATTGGCATATGTGCATCACTAGCTTACTATTGTGACTGTTACCATTATTATTATGAAGAACTATTAGGAAGTATGGTCCTTGCAACTCAGAATGTTTGTGCTTTCTTAAAGGTGATGTAAAGCTGAACAGTAGGATGGTGGGTTCAAATGATCAGAGATATTTAAGAGAATGAAATCTTTGTTTACTAGTACTCAAAAAACTTTCATATGAAAGTGAGATTACAAGAACAAATGTAAGTGTCACAGACAGGCACATCTGTCCTCAAAGTGCAGAAAGACTTTAGCATGACTGCTCAATATGGTCCAGGCTCTCCCTGGAGGGTTTCTTGTCACAGGCAGTGTCAAGGGGATTCAAGGGCTTGTTGAGGACGAGAGGACTATAGACATAGGGAACCTATGATATTCCTATTGGGAAGCAAATTAGAAATTCACTGGTTCAATTATTTTTAGAAAGTAGAAAATTCATATTGACTTCTCATATGAGTATTCTCACAACAAACATAGCATCTTTGTTAACTATGTGTTATGGTTTGTGTCTAGGTATCTTCCCAAGTCCTCATGGATCATGGAGCTTGTGATTGATTATTGTGGGTGTGGATGCTGCACATGTCCTCAGGCAGGTAATCTGCATTACAGTGTAAGGAGGGGAGAGAGCCTAGCCACCTGCCACTCCCTTTGCTCTCTGCTCTTTGCTGTCACTGCTATGTAAGGATGCTCTCTGCCATGTGCAATGTCTTGGAGCCAACTAAGTATGGACTGAAACATCCACTAACTGTGAGCTAAATAAACCTTTTCTTCCTGTATTTTGAGTATTGGGTATTTATCCCAGCAATGAGAGAAGAGTAACTAAGACACTATGGAATCAGTGTGATTGAAGAATCAACTCCTAATGACCAAAATACTGACTTCTGCTTTGCCAGCTTCACTCATCTATTGTAAAATATATTCTAAAATAGACAGATAAATATTTCCATGACTTTTTTCTGCAATGAGTTACCTGCAGATGTGGAACTTTAAATGTATATGTGTGTATTTACTAAGAAATGCTGCTGTAAAAGTCTATAGGAGTTCAGGTTGTTTGGGGGAGGCCTTTTTGTTGGAGAGAAGAGGGTAATTTGGGTAGAATATTTTGCTGATTTTAAATTTATTTTGGTAATGTTGATTTAGCATCTAGGTTTCACCCCTGCCTATTCTAAACCTAAGTTTTGTCCATTTCAAAAATGATGGCCAGCTTTACTTACTTAGGGGCCATGTTTTTAAAATTTATTTTGTTTATTTGGTATAGTGTCTCAATACACAGCTCAGACTCACAGTAATCCTCCTGTCTCAACCTCTTGAGTGCTGGGATTACAGGTGTGTACCATCTTACCTGGTTTTTGTGGCCCACTTGGTGCTCCTAGGGTTCCAGGGCTGGCAGGGCATGTGGTACCAAGGATTGAACTTGGGTCCTTGAGCTTGCCAGGCAGATGCTTAGACCATTGAACTATCTCCCCAGCCCGGGACATGGTTTTATAGACTTTAATAATTTCTTTTAAGACTGAAAATGATCAAGTTTGTTCAAATATCCTATGGTAGTACTACTGGAACCAGTTTCTCATGAAACTCAAGGAAAGGAAGTAAGCCATAATTTGAAGTCTTTTTCTGTCTCCCTCTGTCTCTCTCTGTCTCTGTCTGTCTCTCTCTCTCTCTCTCTCTCTCTCTCTCTCTCTCTCTCTCTCTCTCTCTCTCTCTCTCTCTCTCAGTCTCTCTCTTTTGCAGGGTCCTGCTTTGTACTTCATACTGGTGCAAGTAATGGGGTCCCAGGCATGTACCACCATAGCTAGCTCATGATTCAAATTCTTGAACCATGAACACAGATTTGTAAAAAGGCTCAGGAAAGCATACAAATAACTCAGTGTTCCTGCTGTCAGGAAAACTGCTGCAATGGTGTGTGTGTGTGTGTGTGTGTGTGTGTGTGTGTGTGTGTAAGCAAAAATAGCATTCTTTTACCATGAATTTCTTTAGGAACACATTATATCCCTTTCTTTCATCCCTGGCAATGAATTCACTCCTCCTGAAACCCCATGGTGATGTTCTGTTTTATGCACCTTGATTGGGACCTTCTCTTCTGGCAGTAGGAAGGACAGGATGGCTTCATACTTGGTGACCATCTCCAGTTGATGTCAGTATCAATTGCTTTGTATTACTAAGGATGAGTTTACATATTATAAACAGGAATTTCTCTGTGTGTTTGAGGGGAGGAAATTCATGGTTAAAATAGATGTTTCCAATATATATCCAAAACTGATTTCTGAGTCACATGGGGACTTACAAAAAAAGCACTTCTGTGATTTTTTTCAACAGGCACATTTATATTCTCAGCTGAAGAAAATTGCAGCAAGGGCACCTGAGGATCAGGAACAGTGGCATCCTACTTCAGCTATGCAAACTAGCTCACTTTCTTTTCTTTGCTTCCACTAAGTTGATACACACAAATCACTTTTGCTGACATCTGCATTTCTTTTGAACAATCATTGCAAGGCAGTAACAGGGGCAAGGATGTTCAGTCCTTTAGAGAGACTCCCGTAGTGTTTTGAAGTGCTTTGTGTGGAGAGACATGTGACTGTGACCAGGAGGAGAGGAACTTGCTCTTTTCTACTCCTTCCTGAGAAACTATGTGGTTCTTGTGGCAACTGAGGCCCCGGCCTCTACATTATTATCAGACTGATTTTGATGGCAATGCAGAAAATAAGATGAAAAGAAAGGGATGTAGTAAAAAGGACAGATGGGGTTTCCTGGTGTCTTAGTTTGAATAACGCCCCTTGTCCTTCAACAGTTATTGTGAAAAGGGAAGGAAACACTAGCAAGGAAAGAAAGACATTTTCTGTTTAGGTGGAAGGCGTTCAAAGTGTATTGATATAAATGCTATTTTATGAAGTAGAATATTTTGTTTAGTATAAAATAGTTCATTTAGAAAAAGCCACAGCAATGCACACTATGACAACCAGAAGCCAGAGAGCCTGATGAGATTCCAGTCTGGTTCAATTTCAGACTCATATTAATGCTAACTGCCAACTCAGTAATTCTTCATGGGTTTATAGCTGCTTTGTTGGTTTGGGACCCTCATCCAAGTGATGAGTGTTCCCCTCTGAAAGCAAGACAGTCATAAAAATCAATAAATTTCACGCATTGAGATATAAGTCTTCTGAGATGATGGCAAATCAGAGACACAAGGCTTTATTTATTTTTATTTTTATTTTGTTGTTCTTATTGATACAGGGTCTCCCTGTGCAGTTTGGACTCACAGTGATCCTCTGGCCTCAGCCTCCTAGCACTGGGATTACAGGCATGTGCCACCACATCCAGTTTCAGGGCCAGCATGGCACTCCCAGTGTTTCAGGTCGGCATGTCATGTGGTACCAGGGATTGAAACTGGGTCCTTATACTTGCCAGGTAAGAACTCAGACCACTGAGCTACCTCCCAAACCTAAGACTTTACTATTTATGCACCAATAAAAAAGGAAATGAAGGTATTCTAAATAATGACATCTCCAGTGAGCTCTTCAACTATAAAGGAACCAAGAATGAGTTAAAATTCATATGTTTACAGAGGACTGATCTTGAAACCATTTGAGAGTGGGAACAAGAATCTTGCTTAGCTCTACCTTTATTTAGCCAGCTAAGGCATAAACCACTCAAGGTAGGCAGGGGAAGTTGTGCCCACTGCTCTTCATAGGAGCACATCATGTGAAGATCTGATGTTCTGTCAAACATTTTGTGGTTGCAAGCATTAACTTTGCTATATTTGGATGTGGCTGATAGCAATGATTTTAGCTTAATGTTAAAAGTGATCCCATGAACTTCCTATTGCCTAGAATTCTAGTTAAGAAGTATGGGAGAGAAAGTCAGAGAGAGAGAGAGAGAGAGAGAGAGAGAGAGAGAGAGAGAGAGAGAGAGAGAATAAAAGGAAAGACATTTCATTCAATGCAGCTTTTGTTGAGGTGTTCTTCCCTGGACAGGAAATCTTTGAGCTACATAGACTCTGCTATTGATGTAACACCCTCTTGTCACTTGTGATCCCTGGGTAACCCAAGTCAGGGAAAATAAGAAATAAAGATAATAATAGATTCAAATTCTTTGATTTTTCTCTTAGCCACTATTGAAGTAGGAAAACAGATCAAAAAATATAAAAGGGCTCACACAGAAAATTCCTATTAGTCTGTGAAGAGAACATAAGGGATTTTGGGGACTAAGACAGAAGATGTGACTGTTTTCTCACTCTCAACTTGTCAAGTGCTCTGGGAGCGTTCTATTTGACATTAAT
>NW_004524662.1:1139169-1139782 GCF_000260255.1 Octodon degus | reverse complement strand
AGGAAATAACCTAAATTTCTGCCAGTAGATGACTGATATTATCAACATTCAGTAAATAATGGTGTGTGGTCCAAATTCAGTGTGTAATCTGTTTTTGTCAAGTTTATTGGCATGTCAAAATTATCATCAATTATGTATTGTCTATGATTGAGTAGTGTGTTATGACAGACCACCTAATTCCTAAAACGTGAGATACTTACAACACAACCCTTTTCAAAAATTTTATTTTAAAGAGACAAAAATAGGAGATAAGATATTAGAAGTGATATAAAACTTCAAATAAACACAAGATGGTTGCTATACAACACTGGTTGCTATTTTGCACATTGTTGTCTTTATTGTAGTTATTAAGATTAACAACTATAAGCATACGAAATTGATCAAAATAAAAATTTTAAGCATTAATTGGTAACTTCAAAAACTGATAGAGGGCCAACCAAATAGCTCAGTGGATTAAAGCACCTGCAAGCAGGAACAGTGGCCAGGGGTTCTATCTGGGGCCCACTGTGCTGGCCCTGCCCCCAGGTGCACTGAGATGGCAATTGAGACTGGGTGTGGTGGCTCACACCTGTAATCCCAGCACTTGGGAGGCTGTAAACAGGTGGATTGTTAT
>NW_004524662.1:1133127-1139006 GCF_000260255.1 Octodon degus | reverse complement strand
CTTTTTTTTTTTTACTACATCTATTGTACCTTTCATATTTTACTTGATTTTTCAGGGTCTTACACTAGGGAGACAATATGATGTTTGTACATGTGGGTCTGAATTACCTCACTTATATATATGCATATATATCGCTGTAGTATAATGTTTTCAGCTCTTCTGGAAAACTATCCAACAGGGGAATAGCTGGTTAGAAAGGGACCTCTAATCATAGTTTTTGAGGAATCTCCACACTGATTTTCATAATAGTTGTACCATCAACAATGGAAAAGAGTTCCTTTTTCCCCCCAGCCTCTCCAACATTTGTTGTTGGGTGATTTCTTTATGATAGCCATTCTTTCTGGGGTGAGATGGACTCTCAGTATTTTTTAGTTTACATTTCTTGAAAGACCAATGTCGTTGGACATTTCACAATTTGTATTTCTTCCTCTGAGAAATATGTATTCATTTCAGATTCCCATTTGTGGATCAGTTCTTGGAATTTTGAGGGCCTGATTTTTCTTTTTCAATTCTTTATATGTTCTAGATAGAAGTCCTTGGTTTGAGGGAGAGTGGGCTATAATTGTTTCCAAATTCATAGGGTTTATTTTTACTCTATTGGTGATTATTTTTATATGAAGAAACTTTTCAAAAATATGAGATCCCAGTTGTTTATTTCTTGAAGTATGTCCCATGAAATTTATTTTTTGTTTATGAACCTTCTACTTACACCTATATCTTCAAGATTCCTATATACTTTCTTCTCCAGTAGATTTAGTTTTTCTGTTTTGGTGTTTAGATATTGAATCAATTTTGACTTTAGTTTAGTGCGTGATAATAAACATGGATCCAGTTTTAGTTTTCAGCATGTGGAAAACCAGTTTTTCCAACACCATTTGTTAAAGAGCCTATCTTTCTTCCAGTGAACATGTTTGGCCTCTTTCTCAAAGATAAAATGGCTAAATGTGTTTGTAGTTGTGTCTGTACCTTCTAATCTATTCCATTAATCTTTGGGGCT
This sequence comes from Octodon degus, assembly GCF_000260255.1. Classification (NCBI taxonomy): domain Eukaryota; kingdom Metazoa; phylum Chordata; class Mammalia; order Rodentia; family Octodontidae; genus Octodon; species Octodon degus. The sequence goes on along the minus strand of NW_004524662.1, from coordinate 1,138,009 downwards.
ACTATTTTCTAGTACCATGCTGATTTTATTACAATAGCTTTGTAGTATAATTTCAAGTCAGGGATTTTGATGCTTTCTGCCTTGACTTTGTTACCCAGGATTATCTCTGCTATTATAGGTCTTTTTTGTTTCTAAATTAACTTTAGGAATGTTTTCTCTAGTTTTGTGAGGTACATGATGATATTTCAACTGAGATTGCATTAAAGCTGCTTAACAGATTTAGGAATATGGCATTTTCACAATGTTGATTCTTCCTATCCATTAGCAAAAAATGGCTTTCCATGTACTGAAATCCTCTTCAATTTCATTCTTCAGAGTATTGTAATTATCACTGTATAAATTTTTTACTTCCTTTGTTCTATTAAGTCCTAAGTATTTCATTTATTTGGATGCTGTTGTGAAGAGTGTTGTTTCCCTAATTTCTCTCTCAGTGAGTTTGTTGTTTGTGTACCGGAGTGCTATTGATGTAAGAGTACTGACTTTATATCCTGATAGGCTGCTAAATTTGTTTATTCATCCTACCACTCTGTTGGTGGAGATTTTGTGTTTCCCATGTAGAGTATCATTCATCTGCAAATAAAAACTATTTAGCTTTTTCCTTTCCAATTCTTATTGTTTTTACCTCTCTCTCTTGTGTAAGTGCTCTGGCAGATCTTTTCAGAATTGCATTGAATGCTGATAGTGCTGATAGTGGAATCCTTATCTTCAACTTGATTTTAGAGTGAATGATTTCAGTTTTTTTTTTTCAATTTAGAATGATGCTGGCTATTGGTCTGTCGTAGATGGCTTTTATCAAATTGGGTAAAGATGAGGTAAAACCATCTATTCCAATTTTATTATGATTGAGTATTGTACTTTGTCAAAGCTTTTTTTTTCTTTTGAGCAGAATTGGGGATTGAAATCAGACCCTTGCACTTGCCAGGGCAGTGTTTATTCTACTGAGATATCTCCCGAGCCTTACTGAGCTATTTCCCCAGCTCTTGTCAAAAGCTTTTGATGTGTCTGTTTTTATGATCATAAGGTTTTATTTTGGGCTCTGTTGATATGGTGTATTACATTTACAGATTTGTACAAATTGAACCATACCTGCATCCCTAGGATGAATTTCATCTGGTCATGTTGTATAATATTCTTAATGATTTACTGCATTCTATTTGTTGCATTCTATTTTAGTATTTTAACATCTATGTTTATTAGGGAGATTGGCCTACAGTTATCTTTTTTTAGTTGAGTCTTTCTCTGTGTTTTGTAATAGTGTGATGCTTGCTTCCACAAATGAGTTAGGGAGAATTACTTCCTTTTCAATTTCATTGAAAAGTTTGAGAGGTATTAGGATTAATTTTTTTCTACATTTCTTGTAGAATTCAGCTGTGAATCCATCAAGACCAGGGTTTTTCTTTGTTTTTAAAATTTTGTTTCTTTAAGATTACATTTTCAATTTTATCGTCATATTTTTGGTTATTCAGAATTTTATATCTTCTTTATCCAGTTTTGGGAATTCTTTGTTTTCCATCCTATGTGAGTAAAGATTTTCAAAGTAGGTATTGATGATCTGAATTTCCACAGGATCTGTAGTAATTTCACCATTTTCATTCCTTATTATACAAATTTGTGTTTTTTCTTTCATTTTTTATGAAGTTGTTTTCGAGTTTATCGATTTTATTTAATCTTCCAAAGAACCAACTCTTTGTTTTAATATTTTTAAAAAATTCTTTGTATTGTTTTCTTTGTTCTCAGTTACGTTATTTTATGCTGTGATCTATATCATGTCCCTGCCTTCCTTGGGCTTTGGGTTTGATTTGTCCTTCCTTTTCTAGATGCTTGACTTGCAGCATTTATTTGTTCTCATTCTGCTTTTCCAATGTGTGAGTTCAACCACTATAAATTTAACTCTGAGAGCTACTTTCATAACATCCCACAAATTCTGCTAAATTGTGTTTGAAATTTTGTTTGATTATAGATATTGTTTAATTTCTTCTTTGATTTCATTTGTGACCCATTGGTTGTTCAGGAGGTTGCTTTTTAATTTCCATATGTTTATGGTGTCATTACAGTTTTTTTGTGCTTAATTTCCACTTTCATTTCACTTTGGTCAGATTCTGTCAGTGGGATGAGTTCAACTCCCTTGCATTTACTTAAGCATACCCTATGCACTAGAATTTGGTCTATTTTTGGGAACATCCCATGTGTACCTGAAAAGAATGTGTATTCAGATGTTGGGTGGAACACTCTGTGAAACACCACAAAGTCTACTTGTTGAAACATTTGGTTCAGTTTTGCTACCTCTTTGCTAATTTTTTGCCTAGTTGATCTATCTGTTCAGACAATGGGGTGTTAAGATCCCTGTTAAGATTGTGTTCTTGGTTACTTTATTTTTCATGTCTTTTAAAATGTGTCTTACATAGTTGGGTGCTTCCATATTTGGTGCATACATATTTATGATTGTTATCTCTTCCTCTTGAAGTTTTCCCCTACTAAGTATGTAGTGACCTCCTTTATTTCATTTAATTATTGTTGGTTTGAAGTTCACATTGTTTGCAAACAAGATAGCTATGCCTGCTTTTTTTCTGAGCTCCTGCAACATGGAGTATTGTTTTACATTCTTCAACTTTCAGTCTTTGAATTACTTTTGAGTTAAATGTATTTCTTGTATAGAGAATATTGTTGCATTTTGTTTCTTGATTCACTCTGCAAGTCTATTTCTTTTAATTGGTAAATTGAGGCCATTTACATTGGTAGTTATAAGTGTATATATTGGCTTATCTTTGTAATGTTATTTTCCTGCTGTTAAAAAGTTTCCCACTTTTCCCACGTTTAGTTGCTTGACCTGATTTATGGTTTCTTTCTGTTGTTGTTTTTGCAATTGTGGTTATATTCATGTCTTTCTAGAACATCTTTCTGTACTCTTTGTAGGGTTGGTAGGGTGATCATGAATTTCTTTAGTTTTTCTTTGCCATGGAAGTATTTTATTTGTCCATTTTTTAATTTTGAAAGATAGTTTTGCAGTGTATATCAATCTAGGTTAAAAGTTATATTCTTTCTGGATTTTAAATCTCTAAGTTCTCCTTTATGTGATGATTTGAATTTAGAAACATTCTCTGATTCTGATGTGCTTTCCTTTATATGTGATCTGCTTTTTTTCTAGAATAGCTTTTACTATTCTGTTCTTGTGCTGAATTTCTGCGATCTTGATTATTATATGTCTCAATGTAGATTTATTTTTGTTGATGGTAATTGGAATTCTATATGCCTCAATTAAGTGTATATGATTCTTTTCCCATGCTTGGGAAGTCTTCTGATACTCTGCAAATAGTTTTTTTATGTCGTTTGTGTTGACTCCTTTTTCAATGACACATGTTAGTCTCATGTTGTTCATCTTTGAATCATCTTGTAGCTGTTGAGTTATTATTTCTTGGTTCCTTGTTATTTTTGAGGCTCTTTCCTTAGTGGTCACTAGTTGCAAGGGTGTCTTAAAGATTGGAAAGTCTATGTTCAGTTTCATTTGAACAATTGTATCAGCTTTTAATGGGATTTGTAAGTTTTTGGACATCTCTTTGAATATGTTTCATGCATTCTAATTTTTTTTATATTGTTCATTCAAAGTTTCCATCATTTTTATATGCTTCTCTATTTTTTATCTGTGTCTTTTTAGATATGCTCAGCAATTCTTTCTTTCTTCTTCTTTCTTTCTTTTCCTTTGGTATAAGGGATTGAACTCAGGACCTTGCACTTGCCTATTGTCAAGCAATTTGCCTGTCCCCAATTTTTTTCAGCAATTCTTTCGTTATGGTTATTATTATTATTTTTTTACTTGAGAGATGATATCTGATATGATTCCTTCTATACCTGCCTGGAGTCGTTTCTTTATTTCAGATGCTATCATTTTAGAGATTTCTGTTGTATCACTTCCAATTTCTTCTATGTTTATGTCTCCTGGACTTGTTCTGGGTGGACTGGAGCCTGAGATTGAATTTTTCTCCTTCATCTTTTCATTTTCTAGTTCATAAATATTCTTTATTTTGATTTCTGTGATAATCCTTGCAAAATTTTAATAGTAGGTAGCTGTACCACTGCTATCAAGGCTGCTCTAGGAAAAGTCTGTTCTTCAGGGATACCTTCTGTGTGTTGGAGATTCTTGGTTTGTGTCTGTCCCAAGATCCTGCCTTTCCAATTAATTTTAGCACAACGTTGGCTTCCATTTGTTGTCCTCTTTAGATGTAGAGCTGTTGTGAGTTTATTACCCCCATGTTTCCCAATATTGTTATATAAGGAGAACAAGTGGTTAAATCAGATATGAAATCCTAGTTATAGTAGTAAAATTAGCAATAATGATAACATCAAGCAAAATTTAGAAGAAATAACAGAATAAATCATAAATTGGGAGTTTTTATGCAAAGTGTTTCCCCTTGTTAGAGTGGATTTACTATGTGGTCCTCTGGCCAAGCCAGGTGCCAGGTTCTGGTCCTTTACTTCACGTAGGGGGATGTGATGGGTACCTTGATTTCTCTATCCAAGCTAGTTACCCAGAGTTCTGAATGCTTATGTGCTGTTTGGGGGTCACACTGTGCAGGGTCACAGCTCAATATTTTCAGAAAAATATTGCCAACCTCTGATATAAATGGTGGCACATAAATAGAATATTTTGTTACCATTTAAAATGCAAATGGGTGTATGATAATATAAAAGGATAAACCATGCTAGAAGAGTGGTCAAAAACAGTAGGAACATACATATTTCAGGATTCTATTTGCTTAAAAACAAAGAATGTACTTATTCATTGAACTTTTCCAAAAGAGTATGTATACATGAAAATTTTCACAATATTTGCCTCTAGGGACTGAATGTAGGGGAGAGGCAGGCCTGAGGAGAAGGTATACGAAGG
>NW_004524662.1:1101729-1132337 GCF_000260255.1 Octodon degus | reverse complement strand
CTTTCCTTCCTTTCCTTTCCTTTCCTTTCCTTTCCTTTCCTTTCCTTTCCTTTCCTTTCCTTTCCTTTCCTTTCCTTTCCTTTCCTTTCTTCAGTACTAAGGATTCAACACATGATCTTTGAACTGAGCTACATTGCTAACACTTTAAAAACTTCTCTATTTTACATACAAGGTCTCAGTAAGTCCCCATATGACTCAGGCTGTCCTGAACTTGTGATAATCCTCCTCTTTCTTCAACCTCCCAGATTGTTGGGAGTGGAGGTGTGCATCACCATGTTTTTTTTTTTTTTTTCTTTCTTTCTCGTTTTGGATAAAGGATCTTACTGTGTTGCTCTGGTGGTCTTGAACTTCTGATCCTCCTGTCTCAGCGTCCAGAGTAGTTGGCATTACAGGTGTATGATCCATTGCTTGATATAGTGCCAGTTTTTTTTTTTTCCCTTATGGACATCTTTGTTGAATGCTTATATGATATGTCTTAATTCTTTGACTAGAATATAAGATGAGTGTTCTCATAGTTAAGTATCTATTTGCAATTTGAGTTTTAATATTTGCTTTAGATGATTACAATTTACTTCTTTATCAACTTAGTAAAAAAATTAATGCAGGCCTTTTTATTTTTTTGCCTTTCCATCTTTTATTACTCCAACAGCTTCATCTTTTATTTAGCCTTCTGACTCTGTGCCTTCAGCACTTTCACCATGATTTTCTGCTTTTCAGTAAGGAAAGCGCGTTTGATCCTGTTGCAGACACACTCGGCATACGTGGAGCCCCCATAAGCCCTGCTGATGTGCTTTTTCATTTTAGATGATCTTTTAAGAACTTTAGGCAGCACAGCTCATACCCCTTGAAGTCTGCCTGGGCAAACACCACGAGCAGATTTGGGGGCCTTCCCAATCTTCTTGGTATAGAAGTAAACAATTCTATCCCCTGAGATTCCGGACAGCCTAGTTTTGTTAGAGGTAACGTTGTAGGAAAGCCTACAATGGTACGTCAGGTGCTGGACCACTGCAAAAGCCTCTAGACACCATCAATGAAAACATTTTTATCCCAATTAAAAATTATGTATTTTTAAAAGGACTGTCAATCTGCAGAATTTTACATAGTAATATTTTCCAATGTGACTTAGAAGGCACATTTTTCAATTCCTCTTGATTTTGAAAAAAGTTAATGATTTCTGGGGTTTCTTTTTTTTTTTTTTGGTGTAACCGGGGATTGAACTCAGGCCCTTGCACTTGCCAGGCAAGCACTTATTCTACTGAGCTATCTCCCAGGCCCCTGAGGTTTCTAATTTTGTAAAGTAGTTTGATGTAACAAATTATTTAAATATCTCTTGAATTTTTTTTATCTGCAAAATAGATAAATGTTGCCTGCATTACCAAATAAAATTTTTGTGTCATGAATAATATTTCAGTGCTTAGTAAATCATCAATTATTTCAAGTTATTAATTTTTGGCACAGTTTTTGTGCACCAAACATGTGGAGAGTGACAGGGAGTTTCCCTGATAGTAAAAATGACTCAATTAAAAGAGACACTGTTCTGGAAGATCTGAAGTCTTAGATTCCAAATGACTTTGGGAAAATCAAATATATACTATGAATAAACTTAAAAATGTAGAACTTAAATTAAAACAATGTGAAGATCTTTTCAGTACAGAAATATTTTCTTGGAATCGGTGTTTCTCAACTCTAAAATTTGAATGGTTATTCCTGCTTTACTTGTTTCACAGAATATTATGAAAATTAGATCAATTAGTGAATGTTAGAGCTTTATTATAAACCTCTATGGAAGAATTTTCTAAAATGTAGTATGTAGCCCTGTTGGTACAACAGATACTTTTCAGAAGCAATACAATTTTTGTGTTTTAATGATTAACCTGTATTTTATAACAGTTTTTATTTATAATGAGTGATATGCCACACCTGGAGTATATTCCTTTGACATTAATTTATGGAAGTCAAAATGTGTGTCTACTTAAAGAAAACTATTAATGAACTAATAATATCAGTGAAATAGGTGTAACACAAATTGTGATTCTAGCACATGGATGCATTTCAACACTGCATCATGGAGATATAAATTGGACTTTGATTTTCATAGTTTACCATATGGTTCTCAACTAGCATTGTTTAATCTGCTTAATTGTTGAAAACACTGATAAAACAAGACATAAGGGGCCATGTTTTAAACAAAAGAAGAAAGAAAATAAGCAGATTCCTAAGGTATTACAGAAAGGAATCCCACCATACCCCAAATACTGGCCACTGTGGTGTTCACAGGGTGAAGCTGGTGACAGTGGAACTGATTTCAACAAAGGAGACTCAAAACAACTGTCAGAGAATCTGAAGATGTAGTCTCTCACTTTGTCCAGCATCCCCATAGATACCCAACCCCAAGGATGCTTAAGTTTCTTATATAAAGTGGAATATTTACATAGAACCTTTGCTGAGTCTTCTGTATACTTGTACTTTAATTCAACTCTAGTTGAATTACTTTTTGTATCCACTACAATGTAAATATGCGAACAGTTGTAATGCTATATTGTTTAGGGAATGTTGACAAAGAAAAATGTCTGAACTAGTCAGTACAATGGAAACAAAAAAAATTTGATTAGCTATTGATTGAATCTGCAGATGTGGAACCTGGAAGCTGTGACTACAGAGGGTCAACGGTAACCTCTAGACAGAACTGGCAACTTTCTTGAGGAATTAACAGTAGGTACATTAGAGTGGAAAATGTTCTGGAGAAGTGTGATGCCCATGAGAAGGGAATCCCTATGAGTCTGATCTGACTCCGAGAGACCTGCCAGCCCAGCAAGTCCCCCTAATTAACATTTATAGAATTAGGAAGGAAACAAACAAGAAAGAGGGACAGTTAGTATAGGAAAGTTACCTCTGAGCTCATATGTATACCAGGTGGAATTCTGCCTGAATATGCTTTCAAAACTGGAGGTCACAGAGTTGTGCCAGCCTCAGGAAGTAAGAGTTGGGTCAGCAGTGCCTGTCTTCCCCTGCAACCCCTGCTAACTATGTTGGCAGAATACAATGACATCTCTCCTGCCATGCCTTGGCTATCATGCCCAGCAGCCTGCTCTCAGGGTAGGAAGCTCTTCTCAAGGCACTTATACATCCCCACTTGTCCTCAAACTTGGGTGCTACCTGAGAAGAATTGCTCCTTCATTTGATTCCTGCTTTCAGTACAGGAGTACAAAAGCCCACTACTGCATTGAGAGTTAAGCATTCTCAGTCTCTTAAAAGTCCTGCTACAGAGTAGTTCCAATTCATGATGATGAGAACTTCCTGTCTCATGTGGTACTGATTTTTTGTGCTTGTGAATTCAGCAAGGAATTGCTTATGCAGCAGTTCAGAGGCAAGAGGGAACATCTCTCGACTATTTATTTAAAAAATTCTTCGAAGCCTGCCATTTAACCTCAGCAGGAGAGTTGGGAGTATTCAGTCGCACATAGTGATTTTCTTCCTTCGGAGCCTTATATGAATTATTAAGCTTTTTATAAAAAAAGCAAATAGAATTCTGCAAGATAATCAAAAGCAAATATGCTAATTTGCACCTGCAGGACAGCATTTTTATCAGAAAGAACATTAAGTTGAGAGCAGTTATTCATCTGAATTAAGACAATAGAAGGAGAGAGCAAGGCTAGCAAATTACCTTTGCTGATGGTCGAAACCAGCCCTATCTTGGACTTTTTCTTAATTGCGCTTCTCGGTGTAAAACCTAGTTACTAGGATACAGCTGTGCAGCAGTATCTTTACTAGAAATGTGTGGGAGAAAAAAGGTCAGAGGCTCTTTTCCAAAAATGTTTTGACAAGTGATAAGGAGAAAAGGGCAGGAAGGAATTGAGCTTTGTGATAGTTCCTTATATTAAGATTTTGAGATAATGGCACTTATGAGACTAGAAGACCTCCAGGAATACATCTTGTCAATCTCATGGTTCAAAACAAAGTAGGTACAATGTCAGGACATCATCGTATCATCAAAATTAACATGAAAATAAAATACATCAATTTTAAAACATTAAATAAATTCTAAAATAAATATCGAATAATAAACAATAATCTCATTTTCTGTGTCTGATGAAAATTATCTTAATTCTGGCCAAATCCAAGAGCACTCCAATTATGTAGGAGGAAGTCTCACTTTTAGGTATTACTTTTAAAATAAGTGGTCAAAAAAAAGCAGTGTATAAAGTGTTATAATATCCAGGTGGCTTTCCATGAGAAAATGTCCAGAGCAGTCTGTATTGCAGATCCTATCTTACTTATATTTCAGAATTGTGTTTCTTTCGGAATTGAGATATATTTGTAAAGTGAATATTTCTTTGATTAGACTTATTTTCCACTGTCTTCTAACATGAGCACAGATATACTGATGAACTAAGCAGAGTTATACTAATTCAGGGTATACTAATCCACCTTGTTTTCATTTTGGAAATCAGAGATATACTAATAAATTACTGATGTCTCAGTTACTCTTCTCTTGTTGCTGGGACAAACTCCTAACACTCAAAATGAAGGAAGGAAAGGTTTATTTAGCTCACAGTTACTGGAGGTTTCAGTCCATACTCAGCTGGCTCCAAGGCAGAGTGGCACAGGGCAATGAGCAACCTTTCATGGCAGTGGCAAAGAGCAAGAGGAGCCAAGGGAGGAACAATGACAACAATGGTTACGGAGAGGAAGTCTGTCTCTCTTATTGTTACATTCAGGCTCTCTGCCCCAGGCTGGGAGTAGCACACACTCCCATAATCCCAGCAGTACTAAAACCCATAATCCCAGAGGGTCACCCATAATTCCAGTGGCTCATGAGTTAATCTCAGACTCTAGAAGTCCCCACCCCATGATTGCATGAGGCTTGGGGGGACAACTAGACACAAACCATAACAACTGAAAATGAATAAGTTCTATGATTTAAAAAGGTCTAAATTGTTAACAATATAGTTTGCTGAGAGATAATCAGGACAATAAACATTTTGGACATGACAGACACTCTTCCTTACTTTTTTCTGCTCTGCATGCCTTCTGTGTCATCGCTGCCCACACAGGGAATGTAGGCCATGACAGGACTTGTATATTCCAGTTTCCATTAATCTTAGCATGGAGAGCCAAGTCCATTGATTTATTAGCTGCCTGACCTTGGGAAGATCTCCTGTCTCTTTTGAGGCTCTTGTTCAGCTATAGATTGGATGTCATTTTCAGACTCTATAATAATTAATTGTGATTTTATTTAAGCTATAGGTCTTTAATAAGTATTAGCCACCATTGCCATTAGTATTACTAGACTTCTGACCAGGAGTGAATGAAGTTACTCCTGTTTCTTGCCCAAGGGTGGAACCAACTTAGAAATGTATATATCGTTACTTCTGGCTGAGATGTACCCATAAAGTCACTAGCACAGTTGGATGGAGACGAGTCTCTTACCTCACAAACCTAGCAGCCCAGAACATCTTCTCCTGCTAGACAGGGTTGCTTCAGAAGAGACTAGCCCAGAGGACCTGAGCCATGCCTTCCTGGATGCTTTTCCACTCACCAACTGCTCTTTTGTCCCCAAAGTTTAAACAAATGGGCTTCAAGAAGCAAAAACCCCTTCCTATGAGAACCTTGAGGTATCTCACTATATATGATTATAATTTTGGTGCTTATAATTTTTAAAACTTGATATTTTTTTAGCTTTAAGTTTAATTACTTCAGTACTTAAAAACTGATATGTGAACGTGTATAACCATGTGTATATTTATATATACTTTGTATTTTTTAATCCTATAATATTTTTTCCTACTTTTAAAAAAAAAATTATTTATTTATTTTTATATGTGTGTGTGTGTGTGTGTGTGTGTGTGTGTGTGTGTGTGTGTGTGGCCAGCTCAGCCCACCAGGGGGCAGGGCTGGCTGGCATGTGGTGCTGGGGGATTGAACCGCGGTCCCTGTGCTTTGCTAAGTTTGTTTTAAGTAGGTGCTTCAGACCACTGAGCCATCTCACCCAACCCCCTACTTTGGTAAATAGAACTATTTTGTTTCCAATTATTATCCTCTTATCACTAAAGAAAAGAATGTGTTCTTCCTTTGCCACAAAGTTTGAAGTATCTTCTCCATAGGGGGAGAGATCTTTTCAGTCCCACTGACTGAGATGGCCATGAACATGTTTTGGTGGATGGAGTGATTGCAAATGAGAGGAGAGCTGCGTCAGTGGAAATTTTAAATGAGTCTGCGTGATTTGTTTCTGTCCATTCTTAAACATTACCCTCCTTCATGGGCACATCACACTCTAGGCTGTAGCCACTTCTTTTGTCCTAGAATGAGTAGCTACCATGGAGAGACATGGAGATGGATCCTGGAGTGTGGCACAGCCTAGAAGATCTCATATCTGATTCCCTCTATACCTACATCCCTTATGTATTACCAAAATATGGAAGTTGTTGCCCAAATACCTACATCTCTTATGTAGAGGGACAAATATTATTAATAAATAGCCATTTTGGGAGGCTATTAGCACCCAACTCAGCTGACTAGACAGTATACCACATGTTTCCATTAAGTCTTGACCAGATAGTTCACAGGGTCATTATCTCTGATAAGAGGCCATGACAGCAGTCAAAGCTCAGGATTATCCTGCATAAAAGCCTCGAGCAGTGCTGAACCAGCCCGACACCTGTGCATCTGTTATTAGCATAAAGGTTTCAAACTGGTGCTGTTAGCACTTTTTGAATTTGGCAAAGAATAGGAGAGGTTTGGGTGCTGTCATGTTACATGACAAAAGCCAGCAACAGCCAAATGGGGGTGCTCTGGCTCCCCATCTGTACATCAGAAGGTATCTTTCCTTAAAGTGACTCTTTATTTCATATTCTAGTAAGTGCATGCCAGTGAAAGAATACAACAGGCTGTCAGCCCTCTTGCATAATGGAATTCCACATGGAAATAGTCCAGCGTGAAGTCAGATCTGTGAATAAGATTGTGTAGTGAAGTGTTTATGACATAAAATATTTCCGAAATCTAGCACTTGAATATATTTTGAGAAATGTCCAAATAAAATTTTATTTTTATTTTTATTTTTTTGGCTTATGCAACAGTACTGCCATGTGAGCATTTCTGCTATGGAGGGGTAGCGCACTACAGGGTGGCTAATGGGAAGCTTCCTCGGCCTTTATTATTAGCACACGGTTGTGGTGCATAATGTTAATATTCCTTGTGCGGAGCTGGCACGTATATACATAACATCTTAATGACTTTTCCATCCCCTTTCCCTTCCTTTCCCTCCTGCATTCCTCCAGCTCTTAATCGCCTTCCAATTGGAGAAAGATCTAGCTCCCTACTTCATATTATCTAGCTTTTAATTTCTAATTTGGATTTCTCCTTTAAGAGAAACCACGCTGCATTTAGGCTTGTGCGTCTGATTTGCTTTACTTAACCTCACAGTCTCAGGGTGCATCCAGTTTCCTACAAATGACTCGATTTTATCTTTCTTTATGGCAAGGCAATGCTCCAACGAGCTCCTCGTTCCCTGTTGCTGGACATGCAGGCTGCTGCCAAGGTTCAGCTGTCGTGAGTTGCACTGCTGTCACGGGGAAAGCTTTTAATGAGCTCACAAGACTCATTTCCGAGCCTGGACACCCCATGTTCTGCCTTCTGGTTTTGTTTTTTCAGTGCTGGGCACAGTGCTCAGGGCTTCTCATGTGTTAGGTAAGCACCCCACCCCTGAACTACAACCTCCAGCCCTCATGTGCTACCTTGTATTATTAAACACTTGATTGAACTGAGCCTCCTTTTCTCATCCTGCAATAAAGTAATTGAGCCATACAATAAGGTTTTAATAAAGATTGTATGAATTTATATATTTAAAGCACTTAGCCCACTGCTAGTATAGTGTAAAAAATTGTATTTTTAGACACATTTTTCACTGTCATTCTTGCCATAAATAGTTATGGATAAAGCATAAACTCCATTCAGTATTTTAAAATGTTTCAGCTTTTGATCCTAGTAAATGATTAAAATATGCATGAAATTCTTCAAAATGGAAATCTACTATCATGATAAGGCAGGAAAAAAGAAGAAAAAGAAAACTGCCTCTTTCCTGACTCAAGGAAGAACAATTTCCATATTGACAGCTAACAGGTTGTAGAGCACCTGCTCTTTTCAAAGGACTTTGCCAGCTGTTTTCATTAATCTTTCCAGCTATGTTAGCATAAAAGTTACTTACATATTTTATATACGTACAATTCTTTTTTATCAAAGACAATGCATTTCTGTCAACAATGAATAGTGAAAATGTTTGCATCAAAAATTCCTAAGCTTTCATTTTTCTCTCTGTATATCATTTTTTCTAGAAGTTTGTTTCTTTGACCAAAACAATTCAGGTTTATAGAATGTGTCATTTTCTTAATAGATTCTTATTGTGAAATTTCAAACACAAAAATAAATATAAATATGGTACTATGACTATTTATGTGTCCACACTCAGGGGTTTTCTACTTGAGAGTCTCAATATTTTTTAAAAAACAAAACACTAGAGATAAAGCTAAAGTTTTGTGAATAACTTTCCTTTTTTCCGCTTCCTGTCTTCTGAATGCAGCCACTATTCCTGAATTTGCTAGTTTTACATCTTTTAAGTTATGTGCAAATGTTCCTTGTTATAATTGGCAAAATTTTACCAATTTCCACTCAGTGTATTTCTAGTATATCGAATATTCACGTTGGCTAATATAGGTTTGCACCGTCTATTTAAACTTTCATATAATATGTGTTCAAGCAAATGACAATTTATTCACCTTCAGGTTCTCATTGATAAATGTATCCTATTTATCTCTTGGTTTTGCTTTTGCCCTTAGAGCCTTGACATTTCTCAAGCTGCCTGCTGGGGATATTTGTGACTTCATGCTGGAGGGATTGAGTTCCACACCTAGAACATTTTTTGCAGGACAAATCAGAAGCCAGAGAGTCTAAGGCAGCCCCCATTCAACTATCACCAGGAATTCAGTGGGTAAGTACCTTAGTTCATGTAACTATCCTGTGAGAGAATGCTGTTGTGTTCTTTATCAGCATTTGCCTCAGGTTCCATAGGAACTTGATAGTGTATCCTTGGGCTTCTCTTCTCTCCCTGTCTCATTGCTCTGCTTCTTAACTTGTTTAACTTTGGGTCATGGAATCATCTTCCAAATCAACCTCACACTCAATCTTTGTTCCAAAATCTATTTTGGGGTACCCAATCTAATACTGCTGTTACAAAACATGCTTTCACCCAACACCTTGCAATAGTATATTTCTCCTTATCTATATGAAGATGCCTTTCACTAGGGCAGGCTTAGCATGGTTTGGAGCTCAGGGGCTCCAAATCCATTCTTGTGGGCTAAAAGGTTGAAAAAAAAACCTAATATTTTGTAATACATAATATTCTGTGTTATGGTTTGTATCTAGTTGTCCCCTCAAAGTCTCATGCAATCATGGGGTGGGGACTTCTAGAGTTTGAGATTAACTCATGACCCACTGGGATTATGGCTTTTGGGAATCTGGGTGTGAGTGCTACACCCAGCCTGAGGTGGCTAGCCTGAACTCAAGAGAGAGAGAGATAGACTTCCTCTCTTGTTGCCATTGTTGCCACTACTCCTACATTTTCTGTCTTGGGCTTTGCCACTGACATGAAAGGACACTCTCAGCCATGTGCCACTCTGTCTTGGAGCCAGCCAAGTATGGACTGAAACCTCCAGTAACTATGAGCTAAATAAACCTTTCCTTCCTTCACTTTGGGTGTTGGGAATTTTCCCAGCAATGAGAGAAGAGTAATTAAGACATTCTGTAAAATTCAAATTTTTCTGTACATGAATAAGTTTTTTGACAAGGCCCAGCTTTTTGCTTAGTTTTGAGTGGATGGTCAATTTGGAATCTGCAGTCCCCAGCTGAGCACCTGTTACAGAGAGAACCAACTTGGTTTGCCAAGTTTGAGCCATCACCTATCTCGCCTTTTACAGAAAAAAGTTCATTGACCCCTATCTAGAGGGACAATTTCTTTGTTCAAGATAACAAATACAAATAGATAAATACACACTTCATTATTGTCTACATAGTGTAGAAGTGATTTTTATTTATGACACATACATATGTACTTTAAGATGTATTTTACCAAATTGCTCTTCAAAGCAGTTGTTCCAAATTATACTCCCAGCCACCAGAGACATTTCAGTGTTTCTACTTCTTTGTATCTTCAGCAGCACATTTTAAAAAAACACTTGTCTGATACTCATCTCTGACAGATATGTTCACATTTTAGGCTTTTTTTTAAGGTAAATTATTTATTTGTTTGTTTGGTACAGGGTCTCACTACACAGTGCAGACTCATAGTGATCCTCCTGTCTCAGCCTCCCCAGCACTGAGATTACAGGCATGTGCCACCATGCCTGGTTTCAGTGGCTGGCACAGTGCATCCCGTGTTCTGGGGCCTGCACAGCATGCAATACCAGGATCAAACTCAGGACCTTGCACTTGCCAAGCAGGCACTTACACCACTGAGCTATCTCCCCAGCCCATGTTAGTCTTTTTTAAAGCCAACTGTTCCTAGAAATGTTTTGTTTGCAAAGTACTTATTTTTATAATGACCTTCAGCTTGTAACTAGCAATGTTTGTTTTTCTCTATGGGGCTACATAAAGGCTCCTTATAAAGTTTTTTGAGGAAAAAGCATAAGTGGATGGAATGATAAATGTCACATGTATGATGAGAAATCATAGGTACCTGTGGCCAAATCATGAACTGGATCCAGCAGGACTGAAATCTTTGAATCAGTTGAGCAGTAGAAGGTTGCAGTGTGTGTTTTAACGCTGGGTTAGTCATTTGTATGTCCTTGAACAAATTATTTATTCTCGCCAAGAGTCGGTGAAATAGACATATCTGTGAAGTCTTCTTTACCTCTCTCACAGTATTATTTTACAGATCAACTGAGATAAAAATTAAGGGGCAATAAAAGTGAAAAGCATTATATAAATGTAACATTGCTGTGCAGGGTCATCTCTGTGCATCCTTAGAGCACAGCCTCTTGGGAGTTTCTGCTTTTGTCCTCCAAGGTGATTGACAAGGTCCAGCTTGGACTTTGCTCAATGGATGCATCTGCCAGTAATACCAACCTTATTCTTTTGCTTCTGCTATTAAGTTTTTCCCAGATTCCATTGTCTTTTGATCTTGCATATCTTCTTCTAGCTGATCTCTGTATTATTTAGAGAAGCTCCTGCTCAACATGGGCTATATTTCACTATGAGTTGGAATGCTTATTTATTATGGATATGCATCCTGTAGTCCTTTTGTGTCTTCCTCTGCATCTAACATGATTCTGTGCACATAATAACAGCACGGCAATATGTGTTGACTTCCATTCTTTCTTTTTAGCATCCATTACCTACTTTTAAAATTATGTAGCCTGATTTTGTCCCCATGGCCGAGCATATAGGCCTATAATATGCTGTACAAGGCTCTGAGGAGTGCCTCTTATGACCTCTTTAGATTTATCCTGCAATACCCTTTCCTCCTTCTCTCCAACCACACTAACCTTCCCGTGCCTGAACATGCACTGTCATTTTGCAACAGGGCTTTTGTACATATGGACATGGAATACATTTTTCAGACTGGATTTCAGCTGTGTCTTCTTCAGAGAAGAGAGAAGCCCTGCCTTATCTCTTGGACTATACCCAGGTTTTCTTCCTGTGTGCCCTGATAGTACCATAGACTTTTCACTGGCAGTCTTTATCATTGCAACAATGTTACTTTTATTCATGTGATTATCTGACTAATGTCATTCTTACTCATTAAGCTGAAAACTCTTGATGTAACATCACATGTTTCCCTTCACTTTTGTATTGCTCTCATATAATATCATTGTATGGGGGCACTGCAAATGCTTAATGAGTATTTGTTGGCTGACTGGGCTGAATGAATAAAGTACTGTTCTGTTCCCTGAAAATCAAATGAATCACAGTCTTTCTTAAAGTTCATCTTCAGTGATCAGCAGGGAAATACAGTTGACAAAGGGTATAAATTCTACTTGGTCTGCTTTAGCCAAATAGTCTGGGAAAACTTCCAGGGTATGGAGACATCTGTTATAGTTTCCAGAAATCAGTGACTTCCTGTGGCAATTCTTAGAGACCTGCTGCTACAGACTTCTTGCCCTTTAAAAGCTGTATCTCTCCCAAGCAAATGCCAGAATGTTCTCTGTGATCATTGGACTGCAACTGCTGACCATGCTTACTACACCCAGTTGCCTTTTTACCTTAAATTTATATCTTAAAAATAATCAGGTTGTTGAACCACAGAAGAATAATACACAATTTAAATCCGGGAGCCAAGTGGCACATTGATGTTTAAGAACAGGCAATCTTGCATTTGGTATCTGACATTAAAAGTCCTGCCTTCCCCTGAGGCACAAACTACAGATGACCCTGTAATATACACATCTGACACCGAGGGCAACTTCCATTAATATAAGCATATATGTATAATTATTATTTAATTTCCTTATTTTAAATGCTTATTTTATGGGCAGCAACTCCGGGCTTTATTACCATTTATTAACTTTAATTAGTATGGCAATAGAGTATAGCAAAGGATTTTTTTTTTTTTTTTTGCGGAACCAGGGGTTGAACTCAGGCCCTTGCGCTTGCCAGGGAAGCGCTTATTCCACTGAGCCATCCCTTCGGCCCATAGCAAAGGATTTCTTAAAGTTCCTATAGTTTTGCCACTTCAGTAAGGCAGACTCTGCTAAATTTTTTACTATTTTTAGCATTAAAAAATGATTCAAAGGTTGTATTCCAGTGAAGATGTGTTGGCTTCAGGGGGCCGTACTCATGCAATCTTATTTTAAGAGCCTCATGGTATGGCTCTGGCAAGAACATGGTCCATGAACAGATGTTGGCAGCTGGCATGACACATTCAGTAGATTCACTTCTCATGTTGTGGCTCAGTGACTGCTTCTTCCAGCAGCATTATTTACTGTCTCACCATGACCCCACATATATACCCCACATATGTGTTACTTAGGGGTACACAACTGAACCACAGGGAAGTATCTTGTCAAGATTTCAGTGTGCGCTGAGCTTGACTTGTTTTGATCTCATCGTTTATAACTTTTAGAGCTTGAGTATGAAAAAACAAGGGCTTGCTCTTAACCAGAGGAAATGATGAAAACAAATGACCTGAATAATCTGGCCATGAATACTTGTTTAGTCATTGACTTAATCAGGGAGTGAAATTATTGCAGAAAATGTTAATATGTAGTCTTGGATTTTCTAAATTAATGAAGACTCTCATTTCCATTTTCAGAGAGCAATTGGGTATCATTCCCATTCCATGCCACACTATTGCTGGGTTGTTACTGGGTTGACACTGAAATGAGAGAGAGAAAAGGTGCCAGCAAATGCCAGAGTAGCCCAGGAAGAAACAGCGCCAATAGAACATCTGGGTTAGAGATACAGCTGTGCTGGGGAAAGCTGTTATCTTTGTAGTTTGGGTGATAAAATTCAGTGAGTCAGAACTTATAGGCTCATGTATTTCATAATAACTTTCTAGCACAGTGTTTGAGTGGAGAGTAGAATTGCTATTTTAGTGGAAGCATTTGTGTTTCATCTGACTTACTTGATTGCTTCCATTGCGTTGGGATGAAACTTGTGCAGACATTTTGATAAGGAAAACATTTTAGTATTTTTAATAGTGAACCTTAAGAATGATATTAAAATTGAATTGCAATAAAGTAAAAATCATGTTGCATTTAATTTTGTTTGGTGGAATAAACAAATATAGATATGAAAGAGTTTTTTAATGACAAAATGCTCTAATCTGTCTGAAGATATGACCGGAGGGCTTGAAATAATGGAAAATTCTTCCTTTGTCACTGTTGCTATCTTTTAAATGCTTTTTTAGTATAAAATCACACACACACACACACACACACACACACACACGCATGAATCTTTAAGATAGGGCTATTACTTCAAAGGAACATGATATTTTCATTCTCTCAGATTGTCTATTACAACATTGCATTTATGAGGTAGAGGGATATATAGAGATGGATGAGAAAAGGTGGGATACAGAAAAGGCAGAAACTTCATCTAGGAGAAATAAAGTAGGGGATGAGAAGGGGTGGGAAAGAGAAAATCAGGTAAATTCATTGGTCTGTAGCTGGTGACTGGAAGTGGGTTTGACTACTCATTTTCTTCCTGAGTCACATGGGGCTTGGTTATAAGATTATAACTTTCCCATGGCATGATGAATGGGAAATTCAGTACAGGTGATGCCATTTGCCTAGCAATCTAATGAATTTCTGTAGCCATGTGCTTCACTGCTTGAGGGTGAAAGGACCTTCCAAATGTGTACATCATGAATTTTCTCTGCAATATGGGCACTGTTTTTTCACCTACAGAAGTGTCATCTTGTCTATTTCACCTACATCCTTGCTAAGGAAATCCAGTGTTTGTTCAGTTATTGGGTGTCCATGTTTCAGTGCAAATAGTGCATACCATTGAGTTCAAAACACTTGTGGCAGTCCTGTTCCCCTTACCAGTGATTTATGTGTCACAAAGTGGGGGACAATTAGAATTGAGAGTTCATTGAGGGGGGATTTTTGAACTATTTTAGCACTAAAACAGGAATATATAAAACTATGACATGCTTTTCTTTTTTATTTGATGGTTGGTAAAGACGAAAATCTGGAAACTACTGCAACAGTCGTGTTAGTATAGCACAGTGAAAGATAAAGTGCCCTCACTGAAGAAAGCAGGTGAGAAAGGTGGATGGATAAAACCCGGGCTGCTTTTCCTGTTGGGAGACATTGGAGTGCCTGATTGGTTTATCTGCCATCAGTTGAATCTCTGTTGCAGCAAACACCGTTCTGACTGGTTTAACCTATAATTGTATTTCAAAATGAGTTCTTTTTCTGTCTGTAGGAGGTAAGTGATTCAAAACAATTACAGTTGTGTGACTGGGATAAATGTCAGTACCACCCATATAATGATTCATTTTAAGAATCTCACATATGTACACACACACACACACACACACACACACACACACATACATACACACACTGGAAGACACTTTAAAATATTTATTGCTTTGCCAAATTTGAATTGAGTTTGTAATAAAGTACCTACCAATGCAGAAATAGTTGAGTATATTGTACGCCAGATAATGAGGTGCTAGTCAATGATTAAAAACAATATGGTAGAACTATGTGGAATTATCTGGGAAAAAATTTAACATATATTTGTCATGAAAAAATAATCCAAGTAGTGTACTTATACACGCAATAGGCTATTCTTACATTATGCATGTGTGTGAATGAATCTAAGTAATATTTTCACTTATGGAGATTCATCATTCAGCAAACATGGAAACTTACCCTCAAGAAAAGGATCAGAAAGGCTGGGGAGATAGCTCATTGGTCTAAGAGCCTACCTGGAAAGCACAAAGACCCGTGTTTGATCTCTGATTCCACATGCCATGCTGGCCACTGAAATCGGGTGTGGTGGAGCAAGCTTGTAATCCTGGTGCTGGGGAGGCTGAGATAGGAGGATCACTATGAGTCCAAACTACATATCGAGACCCTGTATGCAATAAATAAATAAATAAATTTAAAAAAAGAAAAGGATGGGCCGGAGAGATAGCTCAGTAGAATAAGTGCTTGCCTGGCAAGTGCAAGGGCCTGAGTTCAATCCCCAGTTCCGAAAAAAAAAAAAAAAAAAAAAAAAACCAAACAAACAATAAAAAGGATCAGGAGTGGGAATGTCAAACATGATGTGGTAATGTACACCTGTAATTCTAGCACCTGGGAGGCTGAGGCAAAAAGATTTCAATTTCGAGAATAGCATGGACAACTCTATAAAACTTTATCTCAAGAAACAAAACAAACAAACAACCCCAAACAATCATGTGCACCATAAGACTATAATTTTATGTGAAATAAATCAGACATATAAGCTGATGTATCATATGATTTTTTCATACAAAAACCCCAAGATATGAATAAAGAGCAAAATAAAATGCAGTATGAAATAGAAAGAAAGCCATTTGCAAATAGAAAGGGACCAAGACTGGGACGGATGGAGGGGGAAGAACAGGGGAGGGGGATGAGAAAAAGAAAGATGCATTCTGTACATGGACCAACTCTCCTGGGGAAATGTAATAATTATGTACTGAGAACATGTTCTAGGAGAAAATGAAAATTCAAAGAAAAGATAAAAATGTAAAAACTAACATAAAAGTTATATATAAAAAAACTAAAAATTCATTGAGAATGCAGAAGTATATTTTTACTGTATATTTAAATAACATTCAAATTTTTACTGAAATAATTTATTCATATATATTTATGTAAATCCAATTCAACGTCATGTTAAAGGATTTGTCATTGCTTTTAACATTGTGATGATCACATCCCATCTAATGCATTCTGCTTTTTTTCTCTGGCTGTCGAGTCCTCCGCACTTTCCCACCCACCCGGGTACACCACCTGCATCTCCTTCCCTGGGACTTCAGCACGTTATGCTCAGGAAGAATGTGTGTCCCTGACTTCAGGCTCCCAGTTCTCTCCAATCTGAGGCTCTCAATCCTGGGTTTGGCCAGCGTGGGAGCTGCTTGCTTCTGGGAGCCACTGATGTGAGTGATTTGTATGGAAAAAATAGTTTCAGGTCAGACTCGTCACAGAGTGGTCTCGAGGACCAGAGTCTTCCTGTAGTAGGACGTGATCCTGCCTAGGGCCCTCCGCAGCCTCCAGACTTCTGTGGACGTTGGTCTGCCCTCGACCTGATCCTGAAAAATTCCCAGGATCCTTCCACATCATTCCTTTCGAGTTCTGAACATCCAAGTGTACTTTTCTTGCTTTCAACCAAGAACTGATGGATGCAACTAATATTGACTCAAATTGATAGGCCTCTTTTTCCCTGGGTGATAGTCAATAATCACTAGAAACGTCCTATGGGAAAAGACTGCAGTACGAGTGTGCAGAGCACAGTTTTAATTTGTGATTTTTACAGTAGGAAGCCAGTTCTGGTTTTTTCTCTATTTAATCATGGTAATGATGATACATTGTTCTTCTGTATCCTTCAGGCTGCTTTCACTTTTGATTATGTGGAGAAGGAACAGAACTGCTAGCGACATAATGAATTGAGGGTTAGTTTTTTTTTTTTTTTTCAACCTGGAGTTTGACTCCTTTAAAAGTTCTATATAATCACTATTGAATTTAATCCCTGAAGGGAATTTGATAATTGTATGGGAGCACACCTTCATTTTGTAGGTAGAAAACTGCAACTGCAGGCAGAAAGAGATATTTCTCAAATTTTATAGCTCTTTAAAGGCAGGATTGGATATAAAATTCAAGATTTCTAAATTTTAATCGAAAAATTTTTCTAGCCTTCAAGACTTTCATGATAAAAACAGAAAGATACAGGAATTTAAAAAAAAAACATAATTCTTTGAAAAGAATAGCAAATAAAATCAGAATAATTATTTTTTAAAAAAATAGGGCCAAATAATATCATATCTAGTATATTCCTAACTCTGCTTCCAAGTTGTTGGGATTTTTTTAAACAGTTTTATTTTATTTTATTTTAATTGACTAATAATAATTGAACATATTCATGGGGTATGGGGTAATGTTTCACTCTTTTTTTTTTTTTTTTTTTTTTTTTGGTGGAACTAGGGACTGAACTCAGGCCCTTGCACTTGCCAGGGAAGCGCTTATTCCACTGAGCCATCTCCCTGGCCCTGGGGTAATGTTTCAATATGTGTATCAATATTGGAATGATCAAATCAGATTAACAATCATTTCTAGTACATTTATCATCTCTGTAATGTGAATACTTTAAAAGATCTTCAATGGCTATTTTGAAATATTCAATATATTATTATTAATCACAGTAAGCTTGCAGGGAAGTGCAACATCAGAAGTTTCATCTTGCCTATCTATTCCATCGACTCACCTCAAACTATGGTAAATCTACTATCCACTTGTATGAGTTAAACTTCTGTAGAGTCTACCAGTGAAACCTTACAGCATTTCTCTCTCTATAGCTGGCTTATCTCACTTTACATAACGTCCTCTAGGTTCATGCGTGTTGTTTTGAATGACAGCACATAGTAGATAGATCTTTCACTCCCCAGATTGTTTTTCCTATTTAATTACTGTTTAACTATTCTAAATGAATTGTTTCTTAACTTTCAGGCAACTTGTTATTTATATATAAAAATGCTACCCCTGTCCTGTTAATTTACTGGATTCACTTATCAATTCCAATAGAGTTTTGGTAAAATTTTGATCATTTTCTACATATAAGATCTTGCCATCAAGTGAGTAGAGAAAACTACTACCTTTTTACTTATCTGGATGCTTTTTATGTCTTTCTTTTTTTAAAAAAAATGTATTTAGTACAGGGTTTACAGGGTCTCACTATGTAGACTGAATTTGTAGTTGTCCTCTTGTTTTCAGCCTCCCAAGCGCTGGGTTTACAGGCTTGCAACACCACACCCAGTCTGAATCCCCGTCTCAGTGCTCCCTGGGTGCAGGACCGGCACAGCTTGTAGTGCTGGGGATCGAACCCTGGTCACTGTGCCTGCCTAAGCAGACACTTTATTCTGCTGAACTGTCTGGCCAGGCTTATTTATCTTTCTTTTATTCAATTGCTGTGGCTAGGACTCCTGGTACTATGGTGAACAAAGGGGTAAGAGTAGGCTTCTCTTTCGTTCCACGCCCTAGGGGACAGGACTTCAGGTTTTCATTGCTGAGAGTGACATTAGCTGTGAGCTTGTCATTTATGGCCTGATTTTGTTGAGCTTCATTCCGCCTATATCTAATTTGTTGAGAGGAGTTTTTCTCATAAGATGATGTTTAATTTCATCACTTTTTCATTTATTGAGATGATCATATGCTTTTTGTTCTCCATTCTATTCTATGGTGCTTATACATTGATTTGCATATGTTGAGCCAAACTTCCATTTCAAGGATAAATACTGCTTCATCACACTGAATGAGCTTGCTATATACTTTGAATACAGTTTGTTAGCATAATGTTGAAGATTTTCACATCTGTGTTAATCAGTGGCTTTTGCTTCTTATCCTTTTTTTTTTTTTTTTTTTGGTAGCATCTTAGTGTAAGTTAATGCTAGTTTCATGAAATGAATTTGGAAGTACCTCTACCACTTCTCACTTCTTGAGAGAGTTTGGGAAAGATTGCCATTAGTTATTTTTTAAATGGTAGAATTTAGAATTTAGCCATGAAGCTATCTGCTCTTAGACTTTTCTTTGATGGTAGAAATTTTTTTTGCAATTTATTTTGTTGTTGTTGTTGTTTTTGAATTTTTTAGGGAAGGATCTACAGGGTGTTCAGGTCTCAGTACATAGATCGGACTTGTAGTGGTCCTCCTGTTTTCAGCTTCCCAAGTACTGCAGTTATAGGCTCACACTCTCAATCCCATCTCAGTGGGCCCCGGGAACAGGGCCGTCATAGCAGGCCTGGGGATCAAACCCCCGGCCCCTGTGCAATGGGTGAATTTTAATTACTGATTTAATCATCTTATTCATTATTGCTCTGTTGTGATTACCATTGTCTTCACAATTCAAAATGTACAGGTTATATGTATTTCTCTTGCCTTAGGGAACCCACGTTATTTTGAAATTAATGTGTATTTAAAAATGACAAATAATAAAGAATATATATTCCAACACTGTTGTACCAAGCTCTTTAAAAAATTTTTATTATCCTTAAGAACACAGATTAGGAAACTACTAAGAATGTATTTGGGGGTTCTATAGTAGCCCATGAAGACAACTGTACAGGTATAGTGGACAACAATAAAATTATCTTTAATATAATAAGTTGGACATTTAATTTCTGTTTTCTCTAATTCAGAATGAGTGTAGTTCTTCATATCTGTTGGGGTAAGGGGAATTGATTCCACAAACCTCTTAGAATAGCAAAATCTGGAAATATTCAAGTCCCATGTAGAAAAATTGGTACAGTATTGCATATAGTGCACGGTCTCTTATATGCTTTAAATACTCTTTAGATTATCTGTAATGCATACTACGAGGTGAATGCTGTATAAATAGTGGCTGCACTATACTGTTTAGGGAATAATGACATGGAAATGTTCTGTATACATTCAGTGTACCATCAATTTTTTCTTCAATGCAATATTTTCAGTCTGTGGTTTATTGAACCCATAGATGTGATACACACACACACACACACACACACACACACACACACACACTCTGAAGGCCAAACTTTATATTTTTAATAAGACTATTTTAAAAAATGCTTAGAAAAGATCAACATCAACCAAATGATGACAAATAAGCCTAAAAGTGTAAAGAATGAAGGAGGTATTTAGTACAAAATTTGTACAGTAATAAGGCTGACATTTTAGGTGAGTGGTAACAAATGTATGGCACATGTGCTTCAGAAGACTGTTAGTATCATTGAAAGCTCTAAAATGCTCACCATCACTGTTCTAGGTCCTTGAAATGACCTCTGTCTTGGCAATGATATTGTAAAGCTATGTGCTTTCTTTCTGAACGGATACTTTCATTCATGCAACAGATGTATTTTGAGCCCAACTTTTGAACAAACACTGGTGTAGACTCCTGTGGCACATCAGAACAGACATCTGACCATGTGGACCTATGCCATTGTTGTAAGAATCCTGAAGATAACAAAAAAATACTGGTTATGTAAGTGACATAGAATGTTGGAGGAATATAATACACAGAAAACAAAAGGAAAATGTCATCCATAGATGTGAAACACACACACACACACTGAAGGCCAAATAAGTAAGTGGTGAAGAATTTTTCATAAATATTCATAACAAGTTTTATTATAAAAATGACACTTGAGCACAGACTTGTGAGTTAAATTACATAGAGAAAACGTCCTGGGCAGATATAAGAAGTTGGAAGAAAGGCATGGAAGTGCCAACTGGCTGTGAGGCGGTGAGTCAGGAGGTCATGTGTTAGGAGCTAAAATCAAATCGTACTACAACTTCTAGTATCTTGGAAGGTCTTTTCCTTTTGCTTGATGAGATGAGGAGTCACTGGAGGCACAGGAGCAAGGAATTACATGATTTGACTGGCACTTATAGAGGGTTACTATGGTGACTGTGCTGTGGGTGCACTGTGGAATAAGGGTAGGATCCAAGGCCACTGAGAAGGCTGCAGCACCAATATAGAAGAAAGAGGAGGGTGATGATCCGAGAGGTAGCATTTCAGCTGTCTAAGAGGATGAGTCCATTTACATTTTGAAGGCAGAATCAGTAGGATATGATGATGATGTGTGAAGTGAAAAAAAGCATCAAAGATGATCCTTAAGTTTTGTCCTGAGTAAATAGCAGGTTGTATAGTTGTTATCATTACAGATGGGAAATTGTTTTTCTAGTCTCATGGAGCAAGCACAAAGGGGATGATGAGGAGGTCGGTTTTGCATATGTTGAATTTCAGATGGCAGTTGAATATCTAAAGGAATGTGTGGGATAGGCTTCTGGATGTGCACCTTGGCATCAAGGAGAGATAGCTGCGAAGGAGAACAGTTGGCTATCTATATCTGTGAGTTCTGCCTCTGTGGGTTCAACCAATTGTGAATGAAAATATTTGGGATAATTTGTGTCTGTACTGAACACATGCAGCCTCTTTCCCATTCTCATTATTCCCTAAACAGCATGTCATAACAACTATTTGCATTGCATTTACATCAGATAAGATTTGTAAATAATCTAGAAATGATTTAAAGTATACAGAAGGATACAGCTAAGTTAAACACAAATATCATGTTTTCAATGAGAGCCTTGAGCATCCAGGTTTTGTTATCTATGAGAGTCCTTTGGGGGTTATCACACAGACGCCAGTGGAGTGCAGTCTAAATTTATAAACTGTTGGCATTGAGAATGTTTCAGGCAACAAGACTGAATGAAATCAGAATAAGAGTGAACATAGATAAAGAAATAATAAGCTATGAAGCATTTCAGCATTAAGAAATTGAGAAGCATGTACAAGTAGAAAATAATAAGCAAGATAGAGATCAAGGAGGCAGAACAAGAATGTGAGAATCCTGTAAACCAGAGTGCTGCTTTCTGAGTCTACTGCAATCAAGTGTAGATGGATTACTTTATTCCAAGAGTTTGCTCAGGCTAGTCATGTATGGATAAAAACAACTGGAGCTCACCTCCAGATAAATGATTTTAATTTTTTTCTCTTTCTTTTCTTTCTGACTTCCTAAGACAAAAAAGGAATGGAATGTTTTATCTACTATCGCATAGCTTTTCAAAAGAAATTTATATATGTTTTGTGGAACTCTCCCTGCTCATTGAAAAATTTTAACAAAATAAGCTGGTACTTTGGAACACAGACTTGATTCTTCCCACAGTTTTGGTCACAAACTGGGTTGGATGGGAACTGAATCAAATTTCCCCAGAAGGTCAACATTGAAGCTAACCATTGAATTTAATTGGGTTCTCATCTAGCTAGATTCATGACCGAAACTGTGGACAAAATTATGTCCATGAACTGAGGCACCACTATAACTACTGTTGATTCCACTGATAACAGAATTGTTAATAACTTCTTTGACAGGGGGTTGCCTCTGATTGAATAAGATGGATTCCAGTGACACCACAGACATATGTAATAAAGGGAACAGAAAGGAGAAGTTCAGGATGTTGGAAAGGATGTGTACATATGAATCTGGGGAGCAAAGTGGGGAATTATTAATGTGCAGAGGATGATGTATTATATGAACATACTAGCTGAACTGTAGATGGGGTTGACATCCTTAACATTGTGCCCAAATGTAGGTCTTAATAATTCAATGGACTGGTACTACTATGTCATATCACTGATTCTGTAGGTGAACTCAGTTCCTTCTGCTTCTACTTAATATTTCTAAGTTAGATAGAAAAAAATTATCATATGTCATAATCCAGTAACACAAACTCTAGGGATTGTTTTCTTGAAAAATACTGCCCATTTTGTAGAAAGTTAATGTCCCTTGAGGTTGTGTTTTGAAGCTGTTCCTCAGAGCTATAGGTCAGTGAATGAAGTAAAAGGAAGGAAAAGTGTTTCAAGATGTAGCAGCATTCTTAAAATATGGTATTATAAAAATATATGTAACTGTTTTGTAATACTCCAGAGTATGTATCTGTATTTGCTTTAGTAAATGAATAAAATTTCAATGCATAAAATTGACTCTTCAGTAAGGGCTGGCTTTCATTATGAAGTGGAGTCTTCTTACCTTAGACCAGACAGTATGGAATTAATTACTAAATGAGGGAAAGCAATCTTCTACACACCTGACCACCTCTTTCCTAAACAACTCCAAAACTGAAACAAATATACGAGACAACTGGTTTTAGATACTGAACATCAGGCAGTGTAGGATGTGATCTCTGAGGGAAGGAAAACAGATTTTGCCTTTTTGCTTATAAGCATTTCTGGATCCCTGTATGGGAGCGGGACCGAAACCATTACAGTGGTTTCAGGGAGCTTAGAAGTTTAAGATTGCTATGGAAGAAGGCTGAAATGACTAGAATGTGTAGGATAAACAGGCAGAAAAATAACTCCAAAAATTTGCATAATGGTCTTTTTGTTTCTATTGTTGAATGCTAAGTCATGGGAGAGAGAAAAAAAAAAGAATTTTAAAAAAAATGCTAAATGGAAGCAATTCCCACAGCTCATGCCAGCCTGGGAGAATTTGAATATCAGCCAATCAGAAAACAGACTCCTCATTGAACATTCAGAGCATTCAAAAGAACCTCAAGAAGAGCTGTGTCATGATAGTCTTATCCCTAACAAAACTTGCAATCAACTTTGAATAATCAATATAATTTTCAAGGAATTTAACCACTTGCTAGAAAAATGTATAGAACATTGAAAGGGAAACAAAACAAAGCAAAGCATGGAATTTAAAACTTCAAAATATCAAGCTTACAATTTTAAAATTCATAAATATAAGGAAGAAATAAAATGAGATTCATTATTAAGAACAAAAGACTACAATAGGCAGACACAGAACTATTAGAGACACTAATTTATAATTCCAAGGCTTTAAAAGGACAGACTCAAGGTTTGAAGGTAAAAGAAAACAGGAACAAGATGAGGGTACAATAGAAACTAGACCTATATGGAAATTAGAGCTGAAAAATGCAGGGTCAGATTTGAAAAAGTCACTAACTGAGATTAAAGTAGGTGAATATGGCAGGACAGAAGATCAGCAAACCTGATGACAGAACAATATATAATATCCAAAATGACTCACGGAGATAGAAACATCTAAAAGAATGTACAGAGTCCCAGTCACCTAGGCAATGATATTAAAAAACCTAAAATATATTAATGGAGTCATAGAAGGAAAAGAAAGATTGGGGAGCTTAATCTATTGGAAGGCAGCTATGCTCACCACTATACGACCAATGCTAATCAATTGGAATAACAAGTTTGACAATTTCTAATTTATAAAAATAATTAATTGACAGGTCCAATAAGCTCAATGAGATACCTGGAGCATAAACACAAAGCATGTCAATATTAAATTGTTGAAAATCAAGAAGGAAGGTAAGGAATAATGAAAGACACACACTAATGAATGAAAAATGGTGAATTCTGTGGGTGTCACATCACAGTCAATGTAAGCCAGAGGACACTGGAATGGTACCCGTATTAGTCAACTGTCCCACAGCTGATGCTCACAAAGCATTAAAAGAGGAGAGATTTAATTTGGATCAGGATTTCAGGGACTTCAGTCCATGGTCAATAGGTGCCAAGACATAAACATCTTGGTATAAAAATGTGTCCGAGGAATGGTTCTTAGCTCACAGAGTCATGCCAGAGAGGGAAAAAAAGCAAGAAAATATATGCAGTAGCCAAGATCATGCTTCTCTAATTCACTCAGATGCATTCACACATGTGCTTGACTAATCTTCTAGGTGTTTCCTAATCCAATCAAGTTGGCATATTGCCATTGATGATCACAACCCATTCCTGCCAACTTGATACCCAGACTTCTGTCCTTAAGCTATGCTTAACCTCCAAGCACAGTAGTAGTAAGCAAATAATTCTGTCTAACATGATATAACTATCCTGTGAAATACTTAAACACAATAATGCCTTCTTCAACATCTCAAAATACTCAGAATTACTAAAATGGCTAGTCAAAGTCTCCTCTGAGATCTGAGGTAAACTCTTTAGCACACGATCAACATTGTAATTCTAAGAAGGAAAACAAGGGAGGCAATGAAATAGAGCTAAAGTGAGACTGAAACACAGGCGGCTCAACATTAAGTCCTACAGCTGAATTTCCAGTATGCTGGGAATATGATAGTGAGAAGGACATTCCAGAGGGCTTGGGTGGCCTCACCCCTGCTGCCTTGCTGGTTGTAGCCCATGTGTCTCTTGTGGGGTGGCTCCAATCACAGCCTGAAGCTTTCTTCAGCAGAAACATGTTCCTGTCACCACTGCCTTCCTGGAGTTGTCACTGCCTTTGGCTTTACTCTCACAGCTTCACATACTACCCTTAAATGACAAGGTTAAATTTGTATCTTTGAGTTTGCAATAGATAGTCTGATTTTCCAGAAGCTTTCATAGCTCCTTGCTTCCTGTCTGTCTATAAGTGCTTGGCTTCTTTTTAATGTTAATAACCTTTTCAGCGGACCTCCTTCTCTGGCTCCAACATTACACATGGTTGCTTTGGAGCCAAAAGTTATTTTTTCTTCAAAATTTTCTGCTTTTCTTTTTGCCTTTAATTCTCACTATAAATTTGGCTAGACCTACCCAGCAGTACTCATACCACACCTTGAGAGTTGGGCTGTCCTGAACTTCCTACCATCAGATTAATTAGTCTAGTTCTCTTAATCTCAGTCTTCTGCGGAGTCTTCAGACATGGGTACAATGTAGACAATTTTGTTTTGCCTTTGACAAACATGACTGCTTGTCCACTTGCTAATGGAGTCTTTGTTCCTACCTCAAATGTTGGTGAGCCTGGCCTTTCCTATCCACATTCCTATCAGAATTCTGCTCTTCCTTGTTCCAAAAGCTTCTAAAGCACATGGACAGGTACAGGCATAACTTTCTGTATCAATGAGCTTCTCATTGCTCAGAAACCGCCATCAGCCAGCCTCAAGGTGGAAGAGTGCAGCACAGCAAAGCACATTTAGTTCACGGTGGCTGAGAAGCACCGGAAGGAAAAAGGCCCAGGGATCATATGTAGTGCCCTAGGTCAAGCTTCCATGATTAGTCAGATAAACTCAGAAATGCGATCTACCAATCTTCTAGACATTCTGATCTAATCAAGTTAAAATATCATGATTAATGCTCATAACATTTAAATTTTCACTGCAAAAATTTGTTTAATCTAGAATTCTACATCCAGTAAAGCAATCTTATTTTGGATAAAAGAAAAGTTAAGGTATTTTTACATAAACAAATATTGACAGGAGTTTGCTGCTCAAAGACTTATTTCAAAAGTAAGGTAAAAAGATTTCTCAAGCAGTGCATGCAAAAAAAGTGGTTATAATATTTGATCATGGAATACTGAGTGAGGGAAGAAGAGATGATGTCACATCACAGGATATAGGTAGAAGGGTCAATAATTTGTTAAGTTCCACTATGAGATTGTTGAAATTGGAGTTCTAGAGGGAATGAAGTGGAGCAATAGTGTTTTCAAAAATAAAATGCATGTAACTCAGAAAATTAAGAGACTTGTAGTTATTAGTAATGATAAGGCTCATGTACAAATCATAGGAATGTGATTTCTATTGAAAACAGGTGTTTTAGGAAGCAATATGTAATTGAGAGATATTTGCACAAAATGCAGTTTTAATTATCATGAGAAAAAAAGAGATCCAAAATATTTATTCCTACCTAAACAACTACTGGTTATTTTTGCAAAAACTTCTTTCTGGTTATCTATTCAATCTCTTTATGTGTTAAGGTTAAATGACAGGCTGTCTTTCAGTTCTGACACTCCTATACCTATTTTCCAATGAGTGATGTGCTCAAGAAAGTAATATAAGAACAGAATTATGTATCATCAGATTAACTGAAGTATTACTAAAATAAAATGTTTTAAGAAAGTGAGTAGTCAGAAATGGAAGCAACCTTTAAAAGCTCTTTGGGTGCAGTTGAGGTTCCAATTATATCCACAATCTGTCACCCCAGCAAACCTGTGGCCAGCCATTTGAACATCATGTCACCAGGAACGCGCTTGTTGTCATTTTGGCTAAGTGGTGCAGAGTGACTCCTCTTCGACTGCAGGTCATTGTGACTTTTTGTCTGAGAAATTGATGGGTTGCTGACATTGGCCAAAACAGGCAATGCTGGCATCGTAACTGTCTCTGTTAAGTGTTGCTAACATTCTCCATTTTCAGAATTCTTAACCTTAGGCTTTCTCAGAATTTATGTATTTTTTATAAGCAAAATGTCAGCATAAAGTACCAAGATCCTATTATAGGCTAAAAAGAAAGCAAAGGAATATACTTGAGAATTCAAAAGTTGATTTTAAATTGACTTAATTAATTTCCCAGATTATAATTCTAATTTGTCTAGAAAAGTTTTTTTAAAAAAATATATACTGACAGATGGGTCTCATTTCAGTAGCCCACAGACAATTCCTTCTAAATATGATCAGTTTAAAATTTGCCCTTCCCTTAACAGATTACTTAAATTTAATGTCTTCTGTAAATCCTTCTATGATTGTTCTAGTCCTTACTGTTCTTTCATTTGAGAAATAGGAATAAACATAATCTGCTATGCATAGTTATGTATTTTTAGATTCATTTTGTATTGTTTTTATCTATTTTTTTAAAAAAATTGCCCTTGGTTGTATCAGTTTTATCCTTCCAGATTGAAGCTGGTCTTCCTGAAGACATAGCAGAATCTAATTCTATCTGGACATATGATTATAATTCAAAATGCATTCAATTCATTTTTGGGGAATCTTGATAGAGATTTACCATTTGATTTTGGTATCAGGTAGCTAACCAATTGAGAATTCCTTTAGGAAGAAAATTCTATGTTTGATATAATTAGTTAATGTGTAACCTTGAATTGGTCCTCTGTGTTGTCAATTTTAAACAATTATTTATTTGTTAGGCACCATGTGAGACATTTGGTTTTATCAGAAACAAATCCTTGATCTTCAGGACCGAATGACCTAGAGTGAGAGACTAACAGATCAAGAGGGAATTTGTGTAGTCTGTAATGTGTCAAGAATAGAATATCATTGGAATATAGAAGAGATATATAATCCATGTCTGGAGGCTTGGAAAAGCTCACAGGAAAAATGACAGTTTGAGGTAGTTGAACAGAGGTTAGGGGATCACAAAAGCAGAAGAAAAAGTATGTACAAAAATTTGAACTTTGGACCTAATATTTTTTCTTTCTTTTCAGGATTTCAACATAGTTATTCGATGGCTATGAGAGAAGGATGTTAGAATCTGGTGAAACTAACAGGGGCTGCTGCATTATGTAGCTTTTATCTTGAACACAGGAAAAATAATTTGAAGTATATTAAGCAAGGAAAACTGTATATGATTGTACTCCAAGAACATCCTAGATGCAGCATAAATGGGATGGAGGGTAGCAGGAATGGGTGTAGGGGCAATAGCAGGTTGAAAGGCACTACATTTCATCACTTTTAAGACATATCTATTTTCCTTCACATTTTATTATCTCTGAATTTTGGATTTGTCTTATTAGTGGCATGTTATAGGTTAACTGGCAGCTTTCATTTTCTTGGTATATTAATGTGGTTTTCTTAGTGTTATATTTTTTAGTATTTCAAGACATAATAGTACGGCTCACAAAACATGCCAACTTAGATTCCAGTAAGCAAGGTCAGGAGTTTTATAGCCTCAACTAAAGTAGCAGTTGAAGAGAAGCAATTAGACAAGTGGATGTGAAATCCAAACATATTTCCAAGGTTGAATGATTAAGATCTGATGACGCTGCATCCCTGTTTCACAGAGTTGGAACTAAAGGTTCACAGTGATTTTTCTCTTTTTTGGATGGCAGGAGCTAGAGATGTGTTGACTTCATTCATTAAGAAAGAATGTGCTTGGGCTTGTGGTGAGAAGGGGAAGATATGGGATGTGTGGGAGAATGGGTTGCTGTTCTACGCACAGGAAGGTCTGGGGACCATCCCGGTTAGAACACTCCATCATCAGTACAACTCTTGATGAAAGGAATCTGAGCAAAAGCAAATTCTTCTGAGATGTTTGTTTACCAGAAAAAACCTATAAGGTAAGTGCACCTGGCTTGGCCTGCCTGTGAGAGTTTTCCTTAGAAGTTGATTATAGTATGGAGTCTCATTCAAGTCATATTAACACATAAGCTTTACTTATTTATTTATTTATTTTTGGTACCAGGGATTGAACTCAGGGCCAGGTCACCAGGCAGGTGTTTATGCCACCGTGCTATCTCCCGGACCCAATAAACTTTAGTACTGAAACAACTCTCTTCTGTTTACTTTGTTGATTTCTCTTGAGAAAGCTCCATCCTTTCTCCTGGATGCAACATGCCTGATGGTATTTATTTGAAGAATAACCTCCCTGTCTCATGAAAGTCCAAATACGCACTCCTCCTACCTGGGTTTTAGAACTCTAATTTGAGAGAAATAGGCTGTAAAGTCATATTTTTCTGGCTTTCAAGATTAAAACCAAGCATATAATTACTATGGGAATAGAGGAAAGGTAAGGGAAAGAGTATTCTCATCATGATCTGCCACTTCTTTCTCCATAAAATCATCCTGCGTCACCAGCATCAGACTCCTCCTGATTAGACATGTGCTAATGACTCCGCCGAGCACTGCATCTGCTTTCCATGTGGGCAGCTCAGAACCACAGAAGATGCTGCAGGGGTACCTGCATAGACCTGCTAGATGGTGCCACTGTGTTCTGGGCTGTTCTTCTGGCTGTTTAAGACTTGGTGGTTTTGCAGTAAATGTTAGAGAATACGAAACAGTTGTGGAATAGTATTTCTGCTGCACTTATAATCATGGGACTGTACTTATGCTTTATCAGAAGCTTCTTATACATGATCTTATTTATGCCTTGTAAACATTCAGTGATTGAGCATTTTTAAGCCATTATGTCTCCAAAGAGGAATGTCATGATTTGGACCTGGATGTTCCCTAAGGACCTCATGTGCTTAGAGATGGGATTTGGGGAGGTGACTGAATCAGCGCTCCACCACAGCTGACTTGCTGGTGGGAGGCGGGGCCTGATTGGAGGTGGGTCGCCTGGCTTCTCCCTTCTTTCTCTGATTTCTGGCTGCCTTGATGTGAGCAGTGGTCCTCTACCA
Organism: Octodon degus; assembly: GCF_000260255.1. Classification (NCBI taxonomy): domain Eukaryota; kingdom Metazoa; phylum Chordata; class Mammalia; order Rodentia; family Octodontidae; genus Octodon; species Octodon degus. The sequence continues at coordinate 1,102,020 of NW_004524662.1, read as the reverse complement.
GGTCCTCCCTTCATGTCTCTCTGCCTTGGAGCTGGCTGGCTGTGGACTAAACATGAGCCAAAGAAACAACTCTTCCTTTAATTTGAGGGTATCAGGTGTTGTGTCTCAGGGACAAGAAAATAACCAACATGAAGATCTGAAATTTCTGAAGAAGGAAAGTAAAATCCAGATAGGGTTCTGGTAAATTAGAATCCTGGTTGCCTGACTTTCAATTAAATCATTTTATCATTTACTAGGGATGCTAAGGACATGAGGAAAGACTTTTATTTATTTATTTATTTATTTATTTAT
>NW_004524662.1:1093637-1101629 GCF_000260255.1 Octodon degus | reverse complement strand
GGGATTGAACTCACGCCTTTGCGCTTGCCAGGGAAGTGCTTATTCCACTGAGCCATCTTCCTGGCCCCGAGGAAAGACTTTTAAAAGGTCTTTTAAGATCCCTCACATGATACAGAAAGGAGGTCCTTCAGTTGGAGGCCTACTATCAGGGTTGTTCAGTAGCCCAGGACTACTTTAGAAAACCCCATCACACTTTAAATTAAAGATGAAACTGGGATGTTTTGCCACTATTTAATACCGTCTAATAGAGCAGAGAATTTGCCAAGAGTCTATGGATGCTCTCGGGAGATAAGGAGTCATGACAGTGCTAAGTTTATTCTCTGAATCAAAACACGTTGTGCCTGGGATAGTAGTTTTGAAACTTACATGTAGTTTGACTGTTTTGTCCTATGCTCAGAAAAACATACACGTAAAAAAAAGGACATAGAATGTTGGTCATTACCAATATTGGCATCATGTATTGAATGGTTTGTTCCTCAGGAATGATGGTTTCTAGGTGCCATGAGTTCATATTTGCAAGTGTCCAGGTAAGAAAATATTGAACTTCCTGTGAGAGATAGTGCTGAGGAGTGAAATTATAGAGTTCAACAGTGGAATATGTTAGAAAGGAAAACAATTTCTGATGTGCAGAAACATGCCCCTAGGCAAATCTGTTAAATTCATTTTTAACCCTGAGCCTTTTCTCTTTGATGTGATAAAACCTCTAAAAAGACCACCTTTGGTGAAAGGGTCTCTTCTGTCACTTACACTGGTGGGAGATTCACTCTGTAAGTGAATTACTTTGATTTTCAATAAAAATGTTAATCAACTCCTTCGATGTGAACAAAAGACACTTTGACATTCAATAATAAGATGTTCAAACTCACAGAGCCTGACCTTCAAAGAAAGATGAAGAGGAGGAGAACCATACAGAGAGAAGATTTGGGCATGCACAGCTCCTTAAAGGAATGTGAACTATGCAAAATGGATTAAGAAGGGGGCAAATGGTCTTGCTTTCACCTGACAGTAATGAAGGAATGCTATGCTGGTGGTTTTCTCTGAAAGTGTGAGAAGTGGCCGCTTGTGTCTTCTCCAAATCAGATATGTGGCCCTTTGAAAATTCCCTTTGTCCTTTTTCTCAGTAGTGATGAAAATAACTTCACAAATTAACTTTTTCTAATTCCATGAAATGCAGGCAACCTTTACAGGAGGGCAGTATGATTTTATCACATATATTCCTATTGGCACCTGTCAGGATTATGTGATTTTGTAGTTCAAGACCCACAATGTCTACCGCCAAAATCCACAAAGATTGTATATGCCCTGATTTATCTGTACAAGAATGAGAGTGAATCATTTTTCAACATATTATTATTAATAAGATGATTTCAGTAACACTTGGTACATAAAGCACAATTTTCTTTTTTTAAAAAATCTTTATACTGTATTTGGGTGTATACTATCTTTTGAGTGATATGTTTAACAAGATTATGAATATTGTTCCAGTTTTCAGTTTAGTAAGGCTTTGTTTTTAATCACACACAATTCTTAAATGTTAGATTTGCTTTTCCTATATCTACTGAGTTGTTCCTTTTTAAATGCAATTTTTAAAATAATTTTATTGAGAAACAAATAGCAATGAGACAGTTTCAAAGCAAATTGGTAGGACAGTTTCAATAACTAACACATTGCATACATTCTTCCTAGTGGTTAATTGCTGTACAAGATGCAGACATGATATCCTATCTACAAACACCATTAGAACAAATCCCTCTATGCATTAAGAGAATGTAACTATATATCTGTCCTAACCACTTTGAATACACAGATACAAAATGGACATTTATCTGTATCCCCTTTTTTGTTAGGTTCTGTTATTTGAATATTATAGGTGTGTAAACTCAGCAAAATATTCTAAAAGAGTCCAGTAGCCCATAATAGTATCAGGTCTTCCGCTTCACTGGCAATGTCAGAAATTATCGACCTGAGTCCCCTATAGCTCAACATAACAGCATGACTTTATTTCTTATATTTTGTTTTTATACTTTTCTGCTGGATGGTTAAGACCAAGGTAAAGCAGGACCTATGCAACAAGAGTTGTAGCTTTTGGGTCTGATAAGGTCAGTGAAATCCCCTCAGGATGTATCCTGAGATTCTGTACATCAGATTGTAGAACTGTTGTTAGTGTCAGCCATGTGGATGAGTCATGGCCATTGCTTGGCCAATGTATTCTCTGTGAAAGCCTGAGAGAATGTAAGGATTTTTTTTTCTCCGAATGCCTTCAGAGCAGGTTTGGCTGGCTTGAGTTGTGGGGATCGAACCACAGCAACCTGAGCCTGACTGCTTTGTTGAAGCAGCCACTTAAAGAACTGAGCTAAGGGGCAGGCCCCCATAAAGCACAATTTTCAAACAGCTGAGCACAGTGTCTAAGTCTGGAGAACTTTATAGGCTGTGTAATCACCTTTATTTTAATTAAATATTGAGTGAAGTTAAGTAACTACCTTAAATGAGATTTTAAACTCTGATAGTATAAGGGAGACTCTACAGAGGAAATTCACAGCAAAAGACATTTTCAAGCACTGTGCTTCCATTTAACCATCTACAGGCCAGGAATAAAATATTAGGCCTTAATTCTATTTAGAGATTATTTTGAGATAATTTTGATACAAATGATATCTTTGATTTACTTTGGAATTTTATTCAAATATCAACTTAATTTCTAAGCTGTGTAACCATTGTTTATGTAAGCAGTAGGTCCAAATAAATTATATTAGTTAGTATTCATATAGATGAATGCTCTGAACTTGAACATTCCAGGGCCTTAAAAGTTCCCTATCCCCTAGACTTTGTTCAATTTTCTAAACTTAAAATCAGCTATGGAAATGTTCTTATTCATTGAAACCCAAGCACGTTTCCTTCTTCTTTCTAATGAAATCCTTTGCTTACTTCACTCTCTGTAGTTCTCAAGGGAGGACATGTGACATATAAATTATGCTTGTAAATAAATACAAATTATTAACCAGCTCACAATAATTCTCCTCAGACAGCTAATAAGGCAGCTTTAATCTTTAGCCATCTTCTGAGCAAAATCTGACACTTATTCTGGGAAAGTGACTAAGCAGGAACTCCAGAACTCAATTGAATCTGATCATTTTAATCTCTCAAATAAATTCAGTGACTAGAGGAAAAGGACATGTCTAGAAGTGATTGCACAGGACATGCAGAAGATATAAGGGGATGTAGTGTCCTGTGCAGCCTCTCTCCCTGGGTATTATCTCCCTGGCCTGCTGTTGAACAGGGGGCTACCATCTTCTTGAATGTCAAGGTTTGAAGAAATAGCATTTAAAACAACAACAACAACAACAACAACAACAGCAAAAACAAGAATAAGAACAACAATGATGTCTCTAAGAGATTATATCCAAACGTCATGTTTGAATTTTGGAATACAATAGGTAAATTCTGGATGTGTGGCTTTCTTGTGTATATGTTTATTTTTAAAAGGTTCTTTTGTTATAGGTTACTTATTATGTGGCATCTATGTATTTTTTAACTCAGAAGAATATTTTACTCACTTATTCCTAACCACTGAGAGCATATTGGCCAGCCTCTGACAAGGCAGCTTCTGCAAGATGTAAATATTGCCCTCATCTGTAAGTACATCACGTTACATCATCTTAGACCTTAGAGCATGGGTGCCCAAACTTCTGGATTGCCTGGGCTACCCTGAGTGAACAAGAATTGTCTTAAGCTGTGTAAAAAATAATTGAGAAAACCTACATGCCTGCTTAATATGTCTTCACAAGCAGACACAGAACTAGGTTGATTTTCAGTAATTGTTGTATTTCTTGCTTTCCAGATTTCACAAGTACATGCAACAACCTCTGGCAAGTGCAGGTTGTGATTTGCCTGAATGCATGGCTGGTGCAGGAGGTGGAATGAGTGTTGCTCTGTGCCATCCCCTGAACAGCTTTCCTTGTCACCCACATGGTCTATGCTTGAGCACCTCACAATGAAGTCATGAAAAGATCACATAATAATGTTAAAAGTTTATGATTTTGTGGGTTTGCATTATTAGCTGTCCAAGGCTGTTGATGGTCACCCTTAGGCTACAGATTGCATTTACTTGCCTTACAGCTGCTCCTGTAGGCAATAATTCTCATACTTTTCGGACAGCTCTCTTAGATAGGACATTTGTCAGACACTTTAAGGTGACCTCAATGAGTCATGCATTTTATATTACCTTTCCCTTGCATTTGGGCAGACTTGTCATTGCTTCTGGACACCAGAGTATGGTAAAAGAAAGGAATGTGAACCTCAATTCGGTTTTATTTATAACGTTGTTAGGGTAATCAAACCTCACTGCTGTGGTTATAAGATGTTGACTAAGGCACCGTCTGCAAAGGACCAGTCTCCTGTTGGCCTGGAAGAAGTAACCTGGATATTGGGAGATGAGGGAGACATGTGGCAAGGACCTGGGCTGTCCTCTAGGGTCCAAGAACAGTCTGTTGTCAGTTGCTAGCAAGAAAATGGGAACTCATAAGAGCAATTACACTTCCCAGCTTCCTTGCTGAGAAACCCAGGCTCCAGGTGAGAAGGAAACTCAGCTGACACTTGGCTACAGGAGTAAGATATAAGCTCCTGAACAGAGGATCCAGGAATCAGGGCTTAAATTAAATTGATTTCCATACAGATGGTCACATATTAGTTTGTTACACAGTAACAGAAAAATGAATGCACATGCTATGGTCTGCCTGCCCTGTTCATTTTCGTGTTGAAAAGAACTGAATGAAAACAGTATTGTAGACTGTTAACATAATTAATTTTTTCACTTTTTATTAGCTTGCTTTGATAGCTCATATAATGTCCCCTTTTTCTGTATGTAAGGATGACAGGCTAAGGAAGAACAAGTCATTTGTCCATTTGGATGGAATCGAGGATAGGAACCACATTGTGACATATATGAGTGGGATGAAGACTACTGTAGGAAATCACTGTTTTCTATTTTCACAATCACACTTGTTTAGAAATCTCAGCTGCTCCTAAACATCGTAACCCCAAGACCCACGACACCCTTATGCTGTTATTAGAGTAATGACAGATGATATAATCAGAAGAAGCACCCTAGACAGAGATATGCGAAGGAAGCCTGAACTTGGATATTCTTCATTAAAGCTGAGAACCATAATTTAATATGATGACCTTTTGGATTAGCTACTTGTTTTAATTTCTAAAAATAAATAAAATTTAAATTTGTGAATTTAGGGCAGGCCAAATAGTTCAGCAGATTAAAGCTCCTGCAAGCAGGCGTAGGGGTCAGGGGATCGATCCCTGGGCCTGACTTGCTAGTCCCGCCCCACGCCCCGGACATGCTGAGTCAGCAATTGAGACTAGGGGCTGGGTGTGGTGGCATGCACCTGTAATCCCAGCACTTGGGAGGCTGTTAACAGGCAGATCACTATGAGTCCGATCTGGTAGTGAAACCTTGAACACCTTGTAGACCCTTCCCTAAAAATACCCCCCCCCAAATAATAATAAATAAATTTCTGAATTTGAAAAGTAATATATTTTCAAGGAGATTGTATAAAGCTCCAGTAAAATATGTACTATACTATCTGCTTGTGACTTTTTATCTTGGACCACTTCTTCATGGCATAAATCTCATGTGGGTTCTTGTATATCCTGTTGGAAAAATGTGCTACATCTAGATGTCACATCTGCTGTTGGAGCTTTCTGTTAACCTACAGCTTTTATGACATTCGTAGGAACACTGGGCCTCTTGTCTCTTCTTATTTCTTGAATGTAATAATACATCTTATAGATATTTGCATATTAACAAAAAGCTTACACTTTTCAAAATAATTTTATAACAATGTATATGCAGACATGTAAATGTATGCTTAGAGAATGACATGTATTGTGCCATAAGCACTTTGTATGTGTTAATTCATTTAATATGAACATCATTATGAAATAAATCCTTGGAGAGCGTTGTCTTACAGGTGTGGATGCTGGAGCAGAGTGCGTGCTCAGGGCCACAGGGCTAGGACGATGAGACCCCAACTAACAGGAACCCAGGCGGAGGGGTCCCAGAGTTTATCCACACTTGACTACTGAACTATGTTGATTCTTGGACTCTCCCAGTGTAGGTTTGTCTGTATGTGTATGCAAAGTACATTTAAAAACAGTTCTATATGTTCACAGTTACACATGTGCAAGTATATCTGTAAAATAAATTCTGCAAAATCAAATTTCTGAGTCAGAGAAGATGCGCATGTTTAGTTTTCATAGATACTCTCAAGTTGCCTTCTAAAAAAGTTGTGACAATGTGTACAGTTGGTGCCAGTATGAAAAAGTTCCACTTTCCTTATGCCCTTGCCAAAAGTGTATACTACCAAACTGTTGCCACATTTAGCAGCTAAAAATGCTATCTTTAGTTTTCCTTATGTTGTGTTTATTTATGAGATAGCATGGGCATCTTTCCATGTGCTTATGAGCCAAATGTTTTTTTTTTTTTCTGTAATATGCTCATTATATTTTTCTAAAGGATTTGGATATATTTCTTGTTGATTTTTAAAAACATTTTAGGTTTTAAGGGAAAAGGCTTTATACCTTTGTCTTTTTTGCAAGTATTTTTCCTCAATTACTCTCCACTGGAGATTGAACCCAGGGCCTCTGTCGTGAGCTACATCTTAGACCTTCAGGCCTTTCTGAAACAGTACTTTGCTAAATCATGGTCTAGCATTTGTGATTCTCCTCTTTCAGCCTCCCAGAGCTCCAGATGCAGGATTACAGATGTCCACTACCTCGCCAGGCTTATTTTCACCCTTGTTTATAACATATCATTTAGTTTCAACAGCACAGAAGTTTTAAATTTTCATGGAAGCTAATTTATCAACATATTTAAAGTTCCTGGATTGTTCAGTCTTGATTTGAAGTTATTGAATTCAGAATTTTGAAAAGTCAGGCTAAAGTATTTAACATGGTACAGTCTCAGTATCTTTCTAAAGTTTAATCCAATTGGCACAAAGAGTGAGAGAAGAATATAGGTTTATTTATTTATTTATTTTTTAAGTATCTAGCACAGCGTCTACAGGGCCTCACTACACAGATCAGACTCATAGTGATCCTCCTATTTTCAGCCTCCCAAGCACTGGGATTACAGGCATGAGCCACCATGCCCAGTGTCAGTCACTATCTCAGTGTGCCCCAGGGGTACGGCTGGCATGGAATTCCTGGGATGGAACCCCAGTCCCTGTGTCTGCCTAAGAAAATGCTTTAGTCCGCTGAGCTATCTGGCCAGCCCTTAGAGGTTTATTTTTAGTTAAAGTGGCTAATTGGCTGTCTCATCAAAATTTATTGAACATTTTTTTTTCTCCCATTTACAAATAGTAAGTCTTTGTATCTACTCGTATAAGGTATGGTCAAAATATGAAATGAATTTTTAAATAAGAAATTCATTACAGTAAAAAAAAAACAACACGCTGCCATTATTAACCCCCTCAAAATACTCTCCTTCTCTTACAAACACATTCTTATCACTTTTTTTGCATTCTTTAAAAATGAGTAGCTTTAGAGTGTGTGATCAAAAATTCAGTGAACGTGGCTGTCCAATGATGAGGGAGGGTTACAAAGACATCAGTGCGTCCTCATTTACTGGCTCTAGCACCACACACCTTCTGGCTCCTTCTCAAAGGCAAAATGATTCAGGACATAGTTGTGTGAATGCAACTAAAAGTCCTCATGAAAGAGAACTTTCAGCGCTGCTTTGGAAAGTGTCAAGCATGATGGGATAAATATATTTTGAAGGCAGCTAATGATAATATGCATGTTAGAAAGTTTTAAACTTTATTCTTTTTATACATACACATTTGTTGTACATATTGGTCATATTAATCATAGGCAATTTTTTTTTTCGGTACCAAGGACTGAACTCATGACCTTGCGCTTGCCAGGCAGGTGCTTCTTCTACTGAGCTATCTCCCTGGCCCTAATCATAGGTAATTTGTATCT
>NW_004524662.1:1091876-1092889 GCF_000260255.1 Octodon degus | reverse complement strand
ACTCGTATAAGGTATGGTCAAAATATGAAATGAATTTTTAAACAAACAAACAAACAAACAAACAAAAAAACCCTGATTCTTAGGGCCATTCTGTTTATATAAAAGGATCTAATTCTGGTCCCTGCACTTGCCAAAGCAGGCACTTAGTCTGCTGTACTATCTCGCTGGCCCAATACTTTAAATTCTTTTTTGAAGATAACAAGAAGAGGGGAGCTGGGTCAAATGGAATCTGAACTCCTAGCTTTTTTAACATTCCCCATATTGATATCCACCATTATTTTACCAGTCTAGACTCCCACCAGCATGTGCTCTTTACTGTAATAAAATTTATGTATTCATTGTATTTGTTGATTACAACTCTTAGGCATTTGTAGACTCTGTAACAATCCCACAGCCTGGACACTGAGGCCTCCGCTGCTCTTTGTCCCCCATTTCTATTCTGTTTCAACATTGTCTAAAAATTACATGATCACACTGTTTTTCCAAATGAACTTTTAAAATGTTTGCCTCCTCCGAAAAGATTGTCATTCTTAACAGTATTACACTATTCTTTTGGGTTAATGCATGAGGTACTGAAATATTACTATTGAATATTCTTAACCAAAAATAAGACATGTATTCTCATTATTTCATATTTTTCATGTGCCTATGAATAAGTTTTAGATTGAGTTTTCCACTGTTACTATTTATTTCTTGGTTGTGTGTTTGTATTTGTACATACATGGAAGTTGGTGTTGGTAAGTAGGGACTTCTTTTACATTCTTATATTATTTTTGAATTGTTTATAATTTTTCCTAATAAAGGTATCAGGCTTTTAGGGTAACAATGTTATAGTAGAGAGCTGAATGAATTATTTTATAACTTCTTTTTATTTTCCTGGATGGTCTCCTCAGGTTTTTCAGTTTACAGTTTCATCTGTCAGTAATTTTGCCAAGTTCTTTCCTCTGAAGCCCTTATTCTCTCACAGAATTGATACATAAACATTAAGAGTGGAGAAGCCTTTCTTTTTTTTT
>NW_004524662.1:1079326-1084237 GCF_000260255.1 Octodon degus | reverse complement strand
TTTTAAAAAATATTTCCATGCAGTTTTTTTTCTGAATTCATTTTTTCTCACCTATTTTCAATTTATTCTTGAAAAACCTTGAAAAAAATTGCTCCTGAATATTGCTTTAGTTATATTGTATTTCAAATATTATGATTAGTACTGTTAGAATTACCTTAATTTTATTATCAACTCCTTCTTGCTACTCTGTGCTTTCATGGCTTTACTTTTCTGGGGCATATTCACACCATCAGTGATCCCCAGTTTCTGATTATTTTCTTTGTCATCACCCGGATGATGTCATGTCTCCTACCTGAGATGAGGAAATGGCCCTCTCTTTTAACTTCCAAACTTTTTCTCTGGATTGTGTTAGTTAAATTGTAATATTTATTTTCTTTCAAAGCACGATATTATTACAGTCCATATCTATAATTTATTTGATGTTACATCTGCTTTGAAAAATGGTTTAGTGCCTACTCTTTCTCTTTTTACAATGGATTTTCCAAATCTTGTTTTGTTAGAATTCTTGAGTTCTACTTTGCTTCTTAAAACATAGTTGTCCACTGATTTAAAGTCAAATTAATTTATTTACAACCCTGCCAAGTATCTTATTTTCTCTCTTTTAGAGTACACTCCACTGTCTTATTTTAATATTTTAATTTTAATTGTATTTTATAACAACAAAGCTGTACATATATTGCAAAAAATTAGAAAATATAAAAAGGCAAAAACAATATTAAAAGATTACTGTAGCTTTCAGAGATCACAAATAAAACTAAAAGGTTACAGTACATATCATTTAGATTATTTCTATGTATTGTAAGTATCAGCATACAAATATTTTCCTTGTCATCTAAAAGAGGACAGTCTCTATTAGCTTCACGCTAGCTTGTCTGCGTTGCCTGGCCTGGCAGTCTACTTTGCAGACTAGGTGGTTGTACGATTGCAAACATGAAGGCAAATAGTTTGACCAAGTTGCGTTGCCTCTTACTCTGTATTGGTTGTCACCAAGACGTGTGTGCTCTTTTAGTCTGCAGATTCAGTGTCTTTTTTATTTACGTGTTCTGAAACTAGGGCCAAAAAGCCCAGTGATTTCTAGGCTTCAGCTGGAGTGTAGGGGAGCACACCTGGTGATGTCCGCAATACCAGCACACTGTCTTTTCAGAGCACACAGGGACCATCTCCACTTCTGTATTTGCAGGATTGTCTTTCTTGAGAACATTAAAACTATGTCTATGGTTCTTATTCAGTCAGGTTACTTAAAGAGGTCAGTTCCAGTTTATTTATTTTATTCTGTATTTTTTTAAAGTTTTTTTTGAGGGGTATTTGTTTGATACAGGGTCTCAGTACACAGCTTGGACTCATAGAGATATTTCTGTCTCAGTCTCCTCATGGCATTACTCATGTGTCACCATGGCTAGCTCATGGGCCAGCACCGCATGCAGTACTAGGACTTGAACTCAGGTCATTGCGCTTACCAGGGAGGCACTTAGAATAATGAGCTATCCCTCCAGCCGATGCTCATTGTCTTTTTATCTTTCAGAGTATACCATAAGCTTTCACTGTTACATACTAATTCATGGAAGTTTTTTTTGGACACTGGAAATCAAACTCAGGGCCTTGCACTTACCAGGCAGGTTCTGTGCTGCTGAGTTTTATTTCTAGACCCTGTGGTTGTTTTAGTTCAGATATTTACCCTCTTGATTCCAGAATTTATATTTCTCTTTTTTCCTTCTTTCTGACTCTCTCTCTGCATACATACAAACACCTGTACACATTTGTCTGTGCATATGTATGAGCCTTTTCCATTTTCCACCTCCCTTTATGTATGTCATGAATGAGAAGATAACTTAAGAATAAATATCATATGATATTGGGTATAAACTCAGTCAAAGTTGATCTAAAACAACTTTTTTCTCTTTGAGCTTTGAGCTTTTCAGAATTTAATATTCTCACAGTTGAGAAATGAATTCCATGGTACATTAATTACATAATGAAAATGTGTTTGTAGGTAAGTGGAGGTTTGAGTTCCTGTTAAAATTTCTCAGAGGAAAAAAAAAGGTCAAAGGTAACCCATCATGTATAATAATATTCCAAAAAACATTTTGGATTTCCTTTCCTTCCTTCTTATACAGATTTTTTCTTCTTCTTTCTTTTACTTTTTCTTTTCTTTCTTTCTTTTTTTTTTTTTTTTGAATTTTAGGGAAGGGTCTACAGAGTGTTCAGGGTCTCACTACTAGATCAGACTTGTAGTGATCCACCTGTTTACAGCCTCCCAAGAGCTGGGATTACAGGTGTGTGCCACCATGCCCAGTCTAAAAATTTCAAAGTCTTAGCATACTCCTGATAACATGAGGATACATGGTAGTGAAAGGAGCTTATAACCTAACTGTCCTTAGACAACCAATCTAATGAGATGTGTTTTCCCGCGAATAATTTTCATTTCAGAATACTTGGTGGTCTGCCCTAAAACTGTGAGGGATTCTTGCTTTACAAGGATTCTTGCTTTACAAATCTATTCCTTCTCGTTGTACCACTGTCTAATTTTGCTGAGTTATTGGCGGTACACTGCATTCAGTGATGGAGAGTTGTCATCACCAGTATTACCAGGGATCAGAGTCTCTGATTTTGTGGTGCTAAATCACGTCTTTCACAAAGAATTTTGTGATTTAATTTTCCTACAGCTTAATTGATAAGAAATGCCAAGAGGTTTTGTGGTTCCATGAACTCAAATGTGAAACATGTAGTATAAAATATGCTCAGAGTATATATTTGGTAATTACTGAATAAGTAAATGACAGGCAAGTAGAAGAAAGTGATTTCTAGAATAATCAGGGCTAGAGCTCATTAGAATGTAGGATTTATAACTATTCCAACTTAGTAGCTAATAAGAGATAGCAGGTCTTTGCCCATGGATGAAGGTGGTCTATTTTGGACAAAGGAGTATACATTCACAGATAAATACCACACTCATCCATACACAGTGACACCCAAAGCTGAGACATGTTTTTTAAGGTGTAGTTTTAATTACTGACACATGATGTAGAAATATTGTGGTTTAAATTTCCAAATGGTTATTTCATTATGGGTACAATAACTGGGAAATGAATTTGCATCCTAATTTGTTGTTCATTATTGGCTGATTCCAGCTGAAAGCTCTAAAGATTAGCTCTTGGACAGTCCCTTCCAAGTTTGGAGAGTTATTCAGGATTTATTCAGGATAAGCATCTGGATATTGGATGCTTATCGGTGCTTTACAGTTCCATCCAGCATAAATGTGGTTAGAAATATAACAAGATTATGCTTTTCCTGTGAGAGCAAGTTGGACCTTTCTCCTGTCAGCAAAACTAGAACTATTGGATTCTTTTTAAAAAATTAAGATTGGATTTTCCAAGTATGTCCAGAAAATGACAGTTATAATTAAATATGGTTTTCATTCTCCAAAGTTTCTTTGGAAAATCTGAGAACATGGAGGTTTCTGTGTGTTTTTCATTCTCCATAAATTTAAATGTTATTTGGAGTAGTTTTATGGGAAATAGGAAATTAAATAACTTCACTTATCTCTTTTAAACAGATACTTTTCCTTCTTCCAGCTAGATTGACATCATAGAAGCACTCAATAGATGACAAATTATTTTGGTTCTTTTGAGGAGACCTGGATAAATGACTTGAGTGATATTTTTTATAATGGTGATAATGGCATTATCTTGTCATAAAGAGAAGAAATAATTTGAGTGGCCTGAAATCTTTTCCTGAGCCAATTTATCAGCTAGGCCTATTCCAAGGTCTCTAACATTGATATGTCATAAAAAACATGTTTAAGGAGAGTTGTCAATGTAGGATAATTTTAAAAATTCAAAATCTTATTTGTCGTTCATCAGGAATAAAGATTTATCCCTGTCTATATTAGGATTATAGATTTTAGCATAAAAACTTGAGATAAGCTGATAGAGTAATTTTCTTGAAATAACATTTTAGTGCTTAACTTAGACATTCTCCAGTTAGGATAGATATATAGTTACATTCTCTTAATGAATAGAGGGATTTGTTCTAATGGTGTTTGCATATAGGATATCATGTCTGCATCTTGTACAGCAAGTAACCACTAGGAAAAATGTATACAATGTGTTTATTATTGAAACTGTCCTACCAATTTGATTTGAAATAGTCTCATTGCTATTTGTTTCTCAATAAAATTATGGAAAAAAATTGAAAAGTGTATATAATAATAACATGTATCTACTAATAGTGTTAAGCTTATGGAGACATTTTGGAATTTCTGCTTCAAATCTTTTTAAAAACATGAAAACATAATAATCCTGGTCATCTCCTTCCACCTCCCAATCCTTTTACCTTTATTTCTTGAGAAGTAACTTTGACCCTGATGTGCATAAAAGTTTTCCTATCTTTTCTACAAATGATATCATCCAACAACACTAAATAATTTTGTGCATTTTAAAATTTGCATAAATAGAATTTTATAAATGTGAGCTTGGCAAATTTCTTTCTCAGTCATTATTGACTTTTGTGATTTGCCCATGTTAGTGAATGGAGATCAGGTTCTTTCGTTTAAATTGCTGCAGTATATTACTCCACTGCATAAATTAATTATATTTGAGAGACATTAATTTCGAGCTTCTCATTATTCTGAACAGTGCTAGAGTAAATATCCTCTTATGTGTCCCCTTGTGCATATATCCCTTGTGCTTCTTCCAGGGAAAGAATGTGAATCGTGATGCAAAATTTATGGCTTATAGATCATTAACATCTTAGGTTTTGGGGCTTTTCTTTTGTTTCTCTTCAAATCACTTGTATAAATCACCCTCAGCCATTGCTCTCTAGTTAAATGTTCATGTGCTCAGACACATTTATTTACTGTTGTTGCCAATTTGATGCATATGGAATAGTACCTCAGTGTAGGTTATATTTTAT
>NW_004524662.1:1065669-1079226 GCF_000260255.1 Octodon degus | reverse complement strand
CATATGTATATATATATTTAGTTTTTCATATTATTTATTTCTCTTTGCTTCTTTATTTTTTTATTTTCATCAGTGACACAAGGTAAGAATATGCTCTTGCCTTTTTTCACATAAACACCCATTATTCAGAAGTACTGAATAACCCACTCACAGTTCTGGGCAGGATCTCCTCACTTGGACCCATCCAAACACGGAGTGGTCAGGAATGTTCAGTGGTGAGGAGAATTGAACATCTTTATTGGTGGCAAAGATAATTACCTACAGTGGGTGTGGTAATGTTAAAATATGTCCACAGATACTTTGATATTCTTTATTTTCCCAAAAGAAATCTAATTTCTCTCTTGAGTGTAAGGAGGACTTAGTGATAGAATGCTAATTGCATAAATGATGGTGTATGACTTCAAACATGAAGCTTTCAAAGACCTTATGACTTTCTGCTTGTTTTGTTTTGTAATAATCACCTTGGAAGAAACAAAGTTCTAGGTTATGAGGAAACTCAGGAAGTGGTAGAGAAATAAGGGATTTTGACAAGTGCTAACTTGCCAAGTATGTAAATAAGCAGTTCCTGTAGATCATGACCCCCAGCTTGATCATTACCCTCAGATTTGGCCACTAAAAATCCTGACTGAAAGCTGATAAGTAGTCCTGGGCCAGAACCATTCAGCTAAAGTGTTTTCGAATTCTTGGCCCACTGAAATTGTGGGAAATAAGTACTTATTGTTTTCTAAACCAACATATTTTTGTAATTTGTTAAATATCAAAAGAAGACTAATAAATCTAATTTCAGCAAATACAGTAGTTACTCAGTATAATATAAGGCATAGTGCAATTGGCTTATACCATAAAAAATTTAATGGGTCCAAGAAATCACCTTTGAGGTATAGAAGCTTTTTAAAAAGATGAGATCACCCCCCAAAAAGATGAGATCCATTTTTTTGGTAACAAAATGGATCATCTCAGACTTTATAAAAATGAATAAAGATACAAAATAAAATACATAGTATAAGTCTAGTCATATAAATTTTAGAATCAATGCTTTAAGTTGTTTATGTACAATACCTATCTATGGGGTTATAATAAAAACATGATAAAATACCAACTGGATTTTGGTGAATAGTATGAACAAGTTTGTTTTGTTACTTTGCTACTTTCCTTCAGGTTTGAGATTTTCCAAAACAAAAGAATTGGAAAGGGTTAAAAGTCAGCCAAAGCTAACAAATACTGTTTTGGGGTAGAAATGATACAATAATCACCAAAATCTGGCACAAGGAAAACACAGGTAAGAGGGGACCAAGGTGAGGACAGAGCCTGGCACACAGCTGCTGCTGCTCCACAGGCAAACGTGTGCACAGCCTCTGAGTAACTACTGTGAAGACAACCATAAACAATGTATTAACTATTGTAACTGTCCTACTAACCTGTTTGGAAACCGTTTCATTGCTATTTTATCTGTTTCTCATTAAAATGAATAAAAATAAACAGCCAAAAAATTACTCACAAAACCACACCTATGAATTGCTGCATGTGTACTTCACAAGAAGAAAACTGTAAAAACTGAGAAAACGTGCTATACACTATAAACATTATTATATATTTGTGTGTGGTCCTGGGAATTGAACTTGGGACCTTGTGCATGTGAAGCAAACACTCTACCACTGAGCTACATCCCCAGCCCCGTAAATATTAGCTTTAAAGAATAAACTTTTGATTTGTAACAAGTAGACATAAGTAAAAAGGCTTTGGCTAAGTGGACCTTTATTTCCTGCTTGGTACTGGGAACTGAACTCACCGCCTCATGTTTGCCAGGCAGGCACTCTGCTGCTGCTATGTATCCCTGGCCCCCAACTTTTTATCTTTTAAAGTTGAGATCATTCATTAAAAGGTACTTTCCATAGATTAAGGTTTTTTTGTTTTTTGATTTCTTGAGGTAAGTGTCTCGCTATGTCATTCAGGCTGGCTCTGAACTCAGCAATACTCATGCTTCAGCAAGTTCTGGGATTATAGTCCATGGATTAATTTTTTAAGGGTAATTAACATAATATCTTTTAGTTGTACATTAGAAAGCTTTATTTTTCTGAGATCATCTCTCATGTAGTTTAGGTTGGCCTTGAACTCACAGCAGTCATCCTGCCTCTGCCTCCCAAATGCTGGGATTACAGGCATGTACCACCATACCCATCTAGATAGTTCTTATGCAAGCATTGTTCAATTGTGAATCTCAGTAAGTTTGATATTGGGTGATGCATTCTTCCATGAACTGTAACATGACACCTTGATTTTATCTGCTTTTTAGCAGGTATCTTATATATACAACTTAAATTTTTGTCTAAGACAACTCTGGATGAAAGTTTTGCAGTTATGTGAATATGCCTAATTTATATTATTCATGTAGCTTTTGCTATTTTATATAGCTTTTTCCGATTTCCTAACTGGGATATCACAATATGTTTTGTGACACCATCAAAGGCAAAAAAAGATGATCAAAATTTTACATTCCTAAAATGATTTTTAATGTACGTTAGATTAACCCACTTGATTATCATCTGTGTCATCTAAATCAATGTCAAAATCTAAGTCATTATCACTTTCTTCATTCTTCTTGCAGCTTCTTTTATGATTGGATCTTTGATTATTTTCACTGTTTTCTGGTTCATTATTAAACTGAACTACAGTGTCTTCTTTCTTTCCACACAAACTTTCAGTTCACAGGCACATGGTCTACACATTATGTGGTAAGAATCCTTCACAGTCTTCTGTAAACATTTAATGTATGTTTTAGGCTTTGATAATGGTTTATATTTGCTGCATTTTACCAGCCACTCAAGAACATCTTTACAATGCTGACATACTCCTCATGAAGTTTTGCATTAATTATCTTGGTCTGAATTCTCTAATCAAGCTTGTCATTTTTGAAGCTAAATGTATTCTGGTGCTTTTGAGCCCTGGAATGAGCCACATTGCTTTTCTGGGAGCTCATCACCAAAATTGCTTCCACCTGGCAACAGGTGTGGTGAAGCAATCTCAGAGAAGACTGAGGAGCTGGGCCCAAGGTATGGACATGACCCCCAGTTGTTGATTCTTTAAAGTACTTCCCATGCAGTTTGATTTTTTATTTATGAACCCTCTACCTATCTCTATGCATTTAAGATTTCTACCTACATTTTCCTCCAGAAAATTTAGTGTTTCTGTTTTAATATTGAAATCTTTGATCATTATGACTGTAGCTTTGTGCATGGTGATAGGTGTGGGTCCTTCAGCATGTGAAAAGCCAGTTTTTCTAGCACCGTGTATTAAAGAGGCTATCTTTCTTCCAGTGAGCCCATTTGGCTTATTTATCAAAGATAAGGTGGCTGGGTATGTTTGCAGTTGTGTCTGTATCTTCTAATCTGTTCCACTGATCCTCAGGTCTGTCTCCATGCCAGTATCATGCTGATTTTATCACAGTAGCTTTATAGCATAAATTCAGGTCAGGGATTGTGACATCTCCTTCCTTTCCTTTGTTTCCCAGGTTTGCTTTTGATATTCTGGGTGTCTTCTGGTTCAAAGCAAGTCTCAACAGAGTAAAAAGAAAATGCATAAACTGGGAAAAAATTATAGCCAACTGTTCCTCCAAGAAAGGCTTTCTATCTAGAACATGTAAAGAATATAAAAAATCAGGCCCCCCCAAATTCAAAGACCCAATCAAAAAATGAGCATCTGAGATGAATTTATACTTCTCAGAGGAAGAAATGCAAATGGCAAGTAAATATACAAAAAAGTTTCAACATTATTGCTTGTTAGAGAAATGCAAGTTAAACCAACACTGAGATACCAGGTCATGCAAGAAAGAATGGCTAACCTCAAGAAGACAGCCAATGACAAATGCTGCAGAGGCTGTGGAGAAAAAAGAACACTTCTGCACTGTCGGTGGAAGTAGAGACTGATACAACCACTGTGTAAATCAGTGTGGAGTTTCTTTAAAAATGTAGTACTGGCCATCCCATTCAAGCCAGCTATTCTCCAACTGGGTATTTTTCCAGTAGAACTGAAAACCTCATACCACAGTGATATATGTGTACCCATGTTTATAGAAGCACAATTTGTCATAGCTGAATCCTGGGAAAAAAAGCAGATGCCCATCAACTGAAGAATAGATAAAGAAGATGTGGTACTTTTTTACATGGAGTATTATACAAGTGGAAAACATGATAAATTTGACCAGACTTTTGTTGGTGATTGGAGGCAACTAAAGAATATAAGTGAAATAAATCAGACCCATATGTGCAAATATTGTGTTGTCTTTTTAGTGTGAGAACCTAAAAGAGAAAAGTGTAATCTGAAAGGTACAATAGTTAGTGGGAAAAGGGAGTGAACTTCTTCAAAAAGAAAGAGTTACTGAGTTGAAGTGAAGGACAGGAGAGGGAGGGGGAAAAGATTTACCTATATATATAAGCAGGGTTGTTTGGACAACTGTACTGTGCCTTTCTGCTGGTCTATGGAAAGAAGCAGTTGATTCTTTAGTTTTCTTTGTCTCTTTTTTTCAATTATACTTTTTCTCTTCTTAATTTCTTATATATTTCTCTCTTTTACTTTCTTCTTCCAATTTTGCATGCATATATCTGGTAATATGACTAGTTGGAAGACAACGCTATGTATTAGAACAAATACTGCGAAATTCATATTACTTTGTTAAGTGAAATTCTGTATCACTTGTAATTTTTTGTTTTAGTTCTAATTTTACTTTCTTCAAAAAAATTTCAAAACCAATAAAATAAGAAATCACCTTAAGGAAACTATTATCTGTCATGTTAAACTGATGGGCATGTGGAGGTCTAAAAAGACCTCTATTCATCATACAGGAAACACAAAATTCAAGAGTAATGAATAGTAAACTTATCTAGTGGAAAGCAATAACAACGAGTGCTCCCAGTAGCAGTGGCTTACTCACTGTTCGTTGGCTTTTTACTGGGAACATGCTTTAGGTTGAGTATTTAATGTCATATGATATTGAAGAACAAGACAAGTTGCCAGCCAGGCTTTAGCATAGAAATGTTATCTTCTATCCTCAATATTTCATAATTCTGAAAAGTCAAAATAAATAACACAAGAGAAGATCAGAGGAGTACAAAAGAATTATGCAAATGAATCATTGACGTTATGTATTAGTAAGAAAATGTTTTGAAATGTTAACAAAAACTCCAAAACATTGAGTTTAATCCCTGGCACTGGAAACAAAACAAAACAAACAAACAAACAAAAAAAAAACAAAACTCCAAAACCATAGACTCATAACCTGTGAGTTTTAACCAGCTTGTAACCAGCTCAAGTTACAAGCTGTAGGTTAGCAATGACTCTGTCCTGCCATCTTCATGCTGGGACCCAGAAAGCATAGTGAGCATCTTGTAGCTGTAGCAGTGATAGTTGCAGCAACAAAGAGAGGAGCTGTGGAGTACCTCTTGGAGGCAACACTGTCAGAAGTCCCCAAAGCCACCCCCAAGTTTAGTGGTTCATTAGATGGGCTCACAGTACTCAAGAGCACAGAGGTATCTAGTGATGTAGCAAAAAGATTTTCAGCAAAATTGACAAAGAAGAAAGGTAGGCACAACAGGATCTGAAGAAAGCCAGGCGTGAGTTTCTGTGAGTTGTTTCTGGAAGGAATTATAGAGGATGTCCTTAATTATTTGAGTGTCAAATTATGTCAATCTTTGTGTTGTCTTCCAGGAAACTCATGAAAATCAGTGCCTGTGGTTATTATTGGGGGATGGTCAGGTAGACACCTTCTGACTACTGTGCACCCAGAGCCTAGATTTTCAGGAGTGAAGTATGTACTCAGTGTAAGCCATATTGCTTACACAAACCCTGTAGGTACCATAAGCCAGTCTTATCAGGTAATCATGAAACTTCCTGTGATTCAAGTCTCCCAAGGTCCCCAGAGGGCCAGCCTTACACACAGGTGCTCCAAGCCTCACACAGCCCACCATGCCATCCTAGTTCCATTCTGCACAGACACAGGTACTTCCACTTACATATCAGTGGGTAGAACAGGTTAACATGGATGAGGCTAACATGTCAATTGTGAGAAAGCATATACATTCTTCTGGTATCCTGAACTCATGCAAAAAAGCAGCACACACAACACACAAGGAATTGACATTGCCTCTCCATGTGCATGTGTATGGAGAGGTTTTCTACACATTTTCATGCTATGGGCTCACATCATTTCAATTGTTTTATTGAGATACATTAAAATATATATTGACATAAAATGTAGCAGTATTAAGAGGCATTGAGCACAGGCTAATAAAGTTATTTTTTTCTATGCTACAATTCTCTTGTTTTGCCAATCCAGTGGGTTCTTGATTCAATTTTGGATGCCAGTGCTTTCCCTTTGATTTTGATTTTCTTTGAAGAGATACTGCATTTGCTAAAGCTCATCCTCCCAGGCCCTTGTGATGAGATCCCTGAAGAGCCATTTCATGGCCTTTGCTGTGTTTTCTTATCACTGCACCTTTTAAGTTTTCAACTGTATTTCAAGTTCTGCCCTATATATGGCCCTGGAAAAACATTCCATCTGCAAAGTAGTTTGCTCCAATGCTTCCCTCATCTCTCTCAATTGTTTTTAGGTTTCTTTTTATTATTTTTCCTCAGATCTTTGACCTTTATATTTGTTAGATGAAAGTACCTGGAATTTAGTATTTTGACTGAGGTAAAGTCAGAAAAATAGGGAAAGTTTTTGGGTTTTGGGATATGGTGATGTATTATTAACTATTCTTCATAATTATTTTTTCTTTTTAGAAAATCTTACTCTCCCCATAAAAAGCCTAAACTTATGTATTTAAAAATGGAAATAAAAATCTCTATAAAAACAGCATCTTTTAATTTCTACTTTCCCCACTAAAGGATATTTAGTAGGGACTTACAATGTATTAGGCAGAACTATATTTGCAAGAAGATAACATCTCCCCTTTCCATGAAGGGAAGGCTTTGTATGGTTCTTTTCTTTATGGCTAGATGGCAGAGTGTTCTATCGTGATTTATCAAAGCCTGAATTAAAAGAATGCAATATTGGTTCTCCCAGAGTACGATTTATTTGGAAAACTAATTATCTCCAAATGGCTACAAAATTTCAAGAATCTGCCAAGAGGACAAGCCAGAAAGGCCATCAAGATGACTTATTGCAGTAAGGAACTCTGGAGCTCTCGAGTCTTTCCCAACAGCAATTTAAAGCTTAGGCACTTGCTTCTAACTCCCTTCTGTTCCTCCTCCCTTTCAATCTCTGAAGATGACCACAGCTCATATTTCTAGAGAAAAATAAAGACCAAGGAGGCAGAGCTCCTTTTCTTGCCTTGCTGTCAAACTAAACAGCTCTCCTAACTTCTGATTTCCTTTCTTTCCTTTCACCTCAGTGGAGGACCTTGCTCTTCTCCATCCCAGGTCAATGTGCAAGATTCCTTCTCCTTAAAATACTGTATCTCTCTTTCCTCCCATTTGTTTGACTCATGCCTTTCAGATTTTACACTTGTTTGAGTTTCTTCAATTTAAACAACAATAATAACATACAAATCCATTTTTTTACTGTTTTTTTTCTCTCTTTCTTGTAATTCAAATGCCCCTGCCACACAAGACAAGTCCCAGTGACTTATCACATTGCAATCTGGGCAATCAGAATCAAGGCTTCACTCACGTCCATGTTATTTTTCATTCATTCTTCATTCAATAAAATGTGCCTATGTTCTGGGTGGGTGTCTTTTTTTCCTTTTGGCAATAACTTCAGTAAGTGCTCAAATGGCAAAAAATGTTCTCACCACTCTTTCCCCAATGGACTCATCATACAACACACACCTACAATTAACTGGATTCCAGGCATTGAGTTAAGTATTTTATATGGATCATTTTATTTTGTCCTAATTACAGTCTCATGAGACAGTAACCACTTCCGTTCAGCAGATGCAGAGTAACTTGCTCAAGCTACACAAGAGGGAGGCACTGCCAATTGTTTTCTTGCCAAGACTCCAGCATCTGCCTTTGGAGTACCTACCCAGAATTAATGGTGTGCAAGTGTCCAACTTTGCAAAGCTTTGGAGGCCACTGAGACATCACATCTGCCCCTATATGGACTTGTTAATTCTCTTAGCACAGTTATCTTCAATTTATGCTAAGCATGAAAATCACACCTGGCCGCATCCTGATCAGATGAATTACAATCCCAGGAAGGGGTCTGGGCTTGCCATGTGATTCTGAAGTACAGAGAGGCCTTACAATTTCTCTATTCCTTCCCAAATCCTGTTCCTACTGCCTTTCTTCTATTGTAGTTGCTTCTTAGTGGAGTAGACCTCTTTTTGTATAATGAAATAGCTGATAATCAGGCTTCCTGAGGATGGAGTTAGTGGAAATAATTTTTATAACAGTGTTTGATTCATTTATTAAAAGGTATGTACCCTCAGACTTGGTGGAATAAATATTTATGAAATTGTGAAATGGTTTTTAAGGATCTCATTGTTCCTCTACATACTAGAGAAAACATGAATCAGGTGTCTTCAAGCTATTTCCAGTCAAAGGTTCACCTAAATCTTGGGAACATTCAGTAAATCAATGTTACCTTTTACTTCCTTTATTAATAACCACAGTTGTGTGTTATGTATTCTACTGAATAAACAGTTCTACAGACAAATAATGAACTCATATGGTGTCTTTAGCACATTAATTATTGGCTTTAATTCCTTTTGTTATTTTAAAAAAGGTATTTGAAATGACCACTGACTGTGCTATATTTCAGGGAAGTAGAAAAGGCTTTTGAATGGTTTCTGCCATTTTCAATTTAACTGTTACATTTTGAGAAAATAAATGCCAAAATTAATATTTAAAAAAATCTCTTTTCAACAACCATATCACCCGTTGCTGTTAAGAAAAATCTGTAGCATGCCCCTGATGAACTTTCCTTTTTTTTCCTTTGGTGGAGGTAACTGTCAGCAAAAATTATAGTACTGCTTTCTGAATATCAAGCTTCATCCTCTGAGAAGATAGTATTTCCAAGATTTACGACACTAACGGGATTCTCCTGGCAGCAGTGTGATCCATTTTGCTGCTGTACAGGAGGCAGGCGCGGTTCTAATCTGGTACACAAACCTAAAGAGTTTAGAAACTAACATCTTCATTAGCATGGACAAGAGGGATGTAGAAGCCTTCAGTCCCTCAATGAACTGAATCCTGTAATAGAGTCATATATAAAAGAATTACACTTGATTATGCTTTAAAATAAGACTGAGAAAGCATTGGGCAGTTATGTGCTTCATCACTTTATCAAAGGGCATCAGAAAATAAATCTGATCAGGATTTTAAAGGGCAAGTTCAATTTTGTAAGACAAAGTTCAGAACCTTAAAAATAAGCTTATTTATAAATTTAAGCTAGGCAAGGAACATTCATACTTTTAAAAAACAGTAACTCTGAAATATGAGTCTTTCAAAATTAAAGAACATAGCAATTTAAGTCCAATTGAATTTCAATCCCAGTTTTCCCATTAACTTGCTGTGTGAGCTTGTTCCAATTACTTGATATTTCAGGGCTTCACTTTTTTTGCTAGACTAAGCAATCCCTGAAGTCTTTTCCAAATCAGTCATTTTATAAACTCATTAGGTTTCTCATAATAAAAGCTAATAAATGAGTTAGAATTGTAACAAAGGAGGCAAGTCTTCCACAGTGAAAAGAACCTCAATGGAAGTCAACAGTTGCAGTCTACTCCCTACACCACCACTTGAAATCTCTGTGAGTACATTAATAGGGCTCATGTATGAAATGAAATACGTTTCATTCTATTCAGGCTGCACACAAAATGCCACAGACTGCACGGCTTAAATCAGAATAACTTCTGCTCACAGTTTTGTGGATTAGATGTCCCAGCTCAGAGTCTATTCTAGTCATTTCCTGGTAAGGGCTCTCTTCCTAGCTGCCTTCTGTGTCTTCACAAGGGAAGATAAAGAAATTCTATTTCCCATTGCTCCCATCCTTCTCTTTTCCCTTTTTGCATTTTAATACTGTTATTGAAAGTTATTCTGTACTTTTTTTGGCGGGGTCATATAGGGAATTGAACTCATGACCTTGTGCTTGCCAGGCAGGCACTGTACTTCTGAGCTACATCCCGGCCCTGAAAGTTATTCCTTAATATAATTAGTTAGGTTACCTCTACCAACTCAAAATTAACATTTAATTAAATATATTAAATTTAGCCATTATGTGGTGAAACTGAAAATTTATCCATGAAACATGATTTTAAAAAGTTAGGGATAAGATATATGGTGGGGTTTTGTTTTACTTTTTGTTTCTTTTCTTTTCTTTTTTTCTTTTTTTGGCAGAACTGGGGATTGAACTCAGGCCCATGCGCTTGCCAGGGAAGCACTTATTCCACTGAGCCATCTCCCTGGCCCCAATACTTTTTTTTTTTTGGTACTATGGATCAAACTCAGGACCTTGCATTTGCCAGGCAAGCACTTACTCAACTGAGCTATCTTCCAGGCCCTTGTTTTACTTTTAAACATTAATTTTACAAGTATTTCACTAGCCTTACTAGATTAGGATATTTCTCTTGTTTTTTTTTTTTTCATAATTTTATTGAGAGACAAATAGCAAGGAGACAGTTTCAAAACTGATTAGTAGGACAGTTTCGATAATTAATACATTGCATATTGTTGTCTTCTCAGTAGTTATTCATTGTACAAGATGCAGACATGATGTCCTCTTTACAAAAACTATTAGAAAAAATCTATTAATTGAATTAAAAGAATGTAGCTATATATCTATCCTATTTTGAATAAACAGATACAAAATAGTAGTTCATTTGTATCCCAATTTTTTGTTTAGTTTTGTCATTTAAATATTATAGGTGTGTGAATTCAGAAAAATGTTCCAAATTAGTCCAGTAGTCCATAATAGTAGTGGGTTTTCCATAAGGCTGTCAATGTCAGAAGTTGCTGACTTGAGCCTTTTACAGCTCAGCATATTAATATGGCTTTACTTTTTAGACCTCATTTTTATATTTTTCTGCTGGATGGTTAAGATCAAGGTAAAACAGGACCTATATAACAAGGAATGTAACTTTTGTATCTGATAAGGTCATTCAAATGCCTTTCGGATTTACCCTGAAACCCTGTACTGCAGTTTGCAGATCCTTTGTCAGTATCAGCCATGTGGATGAGTCACGGCCATTGCTTGACCAATTTGCTCTCTGTGAAAGCCTGAGGGAATGTTTTCTCTCCATGTGACTCTCCTTAGGCACACTATAGATCATTGATCACTTTTCTCTTTGGCCCCATAATCTTATTGATCAGAAAATTTGGGACACACCTGAGTTACATGATATTACAGTACAGGTTCTCCTATAGCCTAGTCTTTACTGACCTTGAAAGACTAGGGCCAAAATGTTGGTTGTCCTTGCAGCCCTCCTTTTTCTCTAATTTTTGGTCTCCCAATTTAGGTTGTTAACCCTCCTGAAAACAAGCTTATTGTTATTACCCTACAACCTAGGCTGTTGAGCTTAACCTCACTATCTATTTGAATATCAAGCATCTTAGGTATAACATGAAACAGGCATTATTCATCAAGTATTGATATTTTAAACTTTAAGTCCATACAGAATACGAAGAAAAAATTAAAGTGCATTTAAAAACATAGGAATAAACACTTACCTATTTTTACACAGAAGTTTAGAAATGTAACCATATACAACACTGTATCAGGACAGTTCAGAAACACCCCTTTTCTTGTCTCCTGCCTTCATTCACCACCCTTTTACTTTTTAAACAAATATCGACCTGAGAGACAGCATGACAGCAACTGACATGTCATGACCAGCAGTATTCGGAAGACCAGAATGACAACACTCCAAGCATGACCCTACTATTACATATTGCTATCTTCAGTGCAGTTGCTTAGTTCATAGGTATCAACATATATAGCTAGTCAGGGTGAGAATCCTACCAATTAACTGCTAGCTTCGAAAACCTTCTGAATATTTTCAGGATCATTGCCGTACCCATCTTTTGTATATAAATGTATGGCTTTGCCCCTGTCATGTTTCCTAGCTTTTTTCCTTAATCTCTCTTCATTGTCTAATCCTAAAGTTCTTGCATTCCTTTTAATTGTGTGATACCTTTCTATTTGTATTTCTTCTTCTGAGTTCTTATACTATGGAGACTATGATATTAACACATGTGGGTCTGGTTTATTTCACTTATGAGTATATCTTCAAGTGGCATCCACGTGAATATGATGGCTTTGAGTTTATCATCCTTTAAAGCTGAGTAATTCTCCATTGCATAAAAATACCACATCTTTTTCATCCATTCCTCAGGTGATGGGCCTCTTGGTTGTTTCCAAGATTTGGCTATCACAAATTGTGCTGCTATAAACATAGGTACACATATATCACCATGATATGATGTTTTCAGATCCTACGGGAAGATTCCAAGTAGGGGGATAGCTGGTTTGAATGGGATTTCCAGTCATAGTTTTTTCAGGAGTCTCCAAACTGATTTCTATAATGGTTGCACTAATCCACATTTTCACCAGCAGTAGAGAAGGGTTCCTTTTTCCCCACAGCCACTCCAACATTTGTTGTTGGTTGATTTCTTTATGATAACCATTCTTTCTGGGCTGAGATGATATCTCAGTGTTGTTTTAATTTACATTTCATGGATGGCTAGTGATGTGGAGCATTTTTTCATATATTTATTTCCATCTTTAATTTCATGCTCTGAGAAGTGTGTGTTTATCTCAGATGCCCATTCTCTTATAAATGTACTTACATTTACCTCCTCAGACATCAGCTCTAAGTACAGGCATACTGGGATTAGAGCTACCACGGGAGAATTTGGTGAGACCCAATTAAGTTTACAGCACTGTAAATGCAAACTTTTATAACATCTTGCTTTCTGCTGAAATTCAGATAGGAGTTACTAGCATATTATATTGGGCATTCATACCTAATGTGGATGGTGTTACCACCATCATTAGAATGCTTAGCAAAAGCCACTGAAACATACAATTCTCATAACATTTTCAGCTGTTATTTGCATTTTAAAAAACAGTACCCTTAAAACAGTCTTATAATTGTGTAAACATATCTGTTTAAAATACTTGTAGAAATACTGTTGGGAATTGGGAAAAATCAGCAAATGAAAATTTAGCAATCAGACCCAGTCCTAGCCCAGGCCCAGAGAGTGTGTGGGAGAGCTTCCAGCTACCCTGCACCAGTGGGGCCTATTACTGGTCACAGCCAAGGCACAGCATGGGTGAGACCCTCTTCCACCCACTTGGGAAGACCACGACCACTACGCAACACCTCCACAACCCCGCCTGCAAAGTAGGAATTTCTGCAGCATTCCGGGAACCTCCAAACCCAGTCCTAGCCCAGGCCCCGTGAGTGTGTGGGAGAGCTGCCTCTCCCCCCTACTCCACCTTGTCGCATCCAGGTTCAGCTCAGGTCTGGCATACAAGCCTGGGGTGAAATCCTGCAGCAGCAATTCCTGCAGAGAGTGCAGAGGATAGAACCAACCAGCAAGTCCAGGAGCAGAAAATCTTGCCAG
>NW_004524662.1:1048274-1059419 GCF_000260255.1 Octodon degus | reverse complement strand
ATCTGTGTGTTCAAAGTGGTCAGGATAGGTGTATAGTTACATTCTCTTAATGAATAGAGTGATTTGTTCTAATGGTGTTTGTAAATAGGATATCATGTCTGCATCTTGTACAGCAATTAACCACTAGGAAGAATGTATGCTATGTGTCAATTATTGAAACTGTCCTACGAATTTGATTTGAAACTATCAATAAAATTATGGGAAAAAAAGAAAATTTAGCAATCATGTGGTAGGATATTTTATATTCTGCATTCATTATGTATCTATGCTATAAAATGCATATTGACATTCACATGTATCTAGGACCAGTTAAAGGAAAAAGAAGTACAAGTTGCAAAACAGATTCTGAAACGTAATTTTTTTTTAAAAAAAATGTATTTTGTTGTTACAGGGTCTCACTATGAAGCTTAGACTCGTGATGATCCTTCTGCTTTCAGCCCCTCTAATGCTGGGATTACAGGTGTGCAGTGGCACTACGCCTGGACTCTGGCTGGTCAGCCTACCCTGGGAGCAGAGCTGGCATGGCATATCATGTGGTGTCATGTTTCAAACTGTGGTCCCTGAACTTGTCTAAGCAGGCACTTTAGTCTGGTAATTGTAATTATCTGCTACCTATCTCATCAGCCCTCAATTGTGTTTCTAATAAATGCTTATATTTTGCAAAACTATGCCTTAAACTGTCTACACTGGCTTTGTCTGAGTGGTGGGATTTAGGAGGCTTTATATTTCCAGTTTATACTTTTATTTGAGTTAGAGTTTTGTTTTAAGAGCATACGTGACCTCTGTTTTAAGAAAGCAAAAGATTAAGAGACTACAAACTATCATTAAGACAGGTACTATCTTTCAGTTCTTCAGATTACACTGAAATTTAAATTAACTTTTACTTTTATGAAGGGGAGAATTTATACAATTTAAACAACTGCAAAACTTGTGGAAACCATAAATCCCTTACTTGAACCTCTTTCTTCCCTGATCTCCCAGGATAAATGTATGCTACTCTTTCAGCAGCTTTACCTGTAATTTATCTATATGTTGGGACATAATATGTATATGTTGATACTTGTTTAATTATTTCATTTTTGATAGCATTACATAATATTTATCCATCCACTTTTCCTTCTTTCTCATTTCCTCCTTCACCAACACTTGTCATTTTATGTATATTACAGATTGACTTAATTAGTATGCCTACAACTTTCACTAGTATTACTGTATAAATGTTGCTCATACCTGAGCTATACAGAACATAAAAGTATGTCTTGGCTCATACAGTATTTGTATTCCCATGGTTATATATTGCTTTGTATTGTTATGCTTTTATGCACATACAATCATTTCTTTCCCAATGAAATTCATTCAGTATTGTCAAGTTCCTTTTAACATGATCAAACACCATAGATTATCTATTCCATTTTTGCTAGTATCATTTCTCTTGTTTCACCATTCAATAAACAAATTGAATACTTTTGAAATATTAAAAATTCCCTGCTTTTTCCTTTAATATTTGGTCCTTCTCTCTCTTTCATCGGGTAGATTATTGTTTTCTCTCTCTTTCATCGGATAGATTATTGTTTTCACTTCCTCTGGTAAAAGAATGTGGCAGCAGAAATTGTATGAGGTGAGAGGAAGAGGGATCTTCTCCTTTCATTTTCAAAACTTATGTTCTGAAGGAGAGGAAATGGCATATGTTAAATAGAGATTGTGAGGACTCAGAACATAGGAGAACCTGTATTGTAACATCATGTAACTCAGCTGTGTCCCAAATTTTCTGATCAAGGAGATTATGGGGCCAAAGAGGAAAGTGATGGATGATGTAGAGTGTGCCTCAGCAGAGTCACATGGAGAGAAAACATTCTCTCCGTATTTCACAGAGAGCACATTGGCCAAGCAATGGCCGTGACTCATCCACATGGCTGACACTGACAAAGGATCTACAAACTGTGGTACAAGATCTCAGGATAAATCCTGAGGGGATTTCACTGACCTTGTCATATACAAAAGTTACATTTCTTGGTATATGCCTTGCTTTATTTTGGTCTTAACCATCCAGCAGAAAAGTATAAAAATGAAGTGTAAAAAGCAAAGCCATATTAATAGGCTGAGTTGTACAAGGCTCAAGTCAACAACTTCTGACATTGCCAGTCCTACAGATAACCCACTATTGTTATGGACTACTGGACTATTTTGGAGTATTTTGCTGAATTCACATACCTACAATATTTAAATGACAATGTAATACCCATCTCTGACAAAACTAAAGAAAAAAAGGGGATGCAAATGAATGGCCATTTTGTATCTGTATATTAAAAATAATTAGGATAGATAGCTACTGTCTCTTAATTAAATGAATAGAAATATTTGTACTAATAATACAAAAAACAGG
Source organism: Octodon degus (assembly GCF_000260255.1). NCBI lineage: Eukaryota > Metazoa > Chordata > Mammalia > Rodentia > Octodontidae > Octodon > Octodon degus. Next base: position 1,057,036 of record NW_004524662.1, on the reverse strand, counting down.
ATACCATGTCTGCATCTTGTACAATGAATAATCACTAAGACAACAACATGCAATGTATTTACTATTGAAACTATCCTACTAATCAGTTTTGAAACTGTCTCATTGTTATTTGTTTCTCAAAAAATGATTTAAAAAATAAAAAAATTTTAAATAAAATTCAAGAGCGGAACACAAAGTTCCCTTAATCAATTCTCCCTACTCTAATAAGTCAGGAGGACAGTGAAAGAGGGGAGTCTTGGGTGACTGGGGTTGATGACTTAACCAAGTCACCATCATCTGATGGTCAATCGTTTGTTCCTATGAGTATTTCAGAATTCCACTGAACTAAAATAACAATTATTCCCTCAGTTCTTGGTGAAAACAATCCTTAACATCCAGCACTCTCTCTGTGGAGTGCTCCTAGTAAGAGGTGTGAACACTCCAGTAATGAACAGGATACTTGGGAACTCTAGCAGAGGCTGGTGTTCTTCCCTTGCACTTGGTGGTGTTGAATAAGGTCATCTTGACCTTCTTCATGACATGAATTGATGGTAAAACATGGTGCTATTACAGGTGCCAAAGTGTGAGGACAAATCAAATTAGTATGGGATCTATCCATTCAGGTTGTTGATTCAATGAACTAGAGAATGAACACAATGGTAGATTCACTTGCTGATCCAGTAGAAGGGACAAAATGCTTGTATTCAGGTAAGCCAGTTAATTACTATTCCTGGTTTTTCACCTTTTGCGTGAGAATAAAATCTTTCTACTTCTCAAAATGGCTCTTTAGTAGGAAAAGCATATTGAAAATTTAAATGCAGCGCTATATTAGGTATCATTTTATGCAAAGATCAAATATTTGATCCTTTCATTTATTTCTTAATTCAACAAACATAAATATGGTATAGACACCAAATTCGAGCAAAAGATCAAAAGCATATTTTCACAAGTAAGCCCATTATTAGAACCACAGCATGAGAGAAATCGTATCATTTGCCTCTCCAACTGATTACATCTGAGAAAGGTCACTGAAATGTTACATATTAATTCTAAATACTTCTCTGCTCTTTAATTTGCATTTCAAGCTCAGTACCTACTTGTCAGATATCATCTGTAAACACTGATTAAGCCCCTGTGAGTACTACCGCATGCTTGTCACCCACCAAGCTAGTTACAAGACCTTGTCCTGTCATCCAAGAGAGTTCACTCTGACCAAGACTGAGAGCTGATTTCAGTACTGAATTTCAATGAGTCTGCACTTCCTATCAGGATACCTTATGGCAAAATAGCCCTATAAATTCTAAGTAATTGTTTTCATTGTGGCTTCTTTCTTGAACAGTATAAAAAGAAAGTAAGGAAAGCTTCTTGAAGATGAATTCAATTAACGGATATGGAAAAATGAGAAAAATAGGAAATCACCATTAGGAAAATACAATTGCTATCAGCAAGGACCACAAAGGGGATGCTAAAGTTGGAGGGTGTAAGTTTGAGGAAAAACCAGATATTTGCATAATTGCAAATGGGAAACTGGGTGAAGGGTAGATGGATTCCTTGGCCTTTTTGCCATTTTTGTATGCATTTGAAATAATTTTATGTTTAATAACTTGAAACTATAACTGAAATTTATATGTTTTAATTAGTTTTCTAGCACTTTATTTGGTTTATTTTACTCTTGGAATTATACTTTGCCTACTTTAACTACTAACAGCACTTAACCTCGTATAAATCTTGCCAATTACCTCCACCTTTGCTCTCAAGTACTGCCCATGTTGCTTCTGCTGTCTTCTGCTGCCATGAACTGATGCCTCTCTGCCACATGCCACCCTACTTTGGAGCCAGCAGATTATGGACCAAAACCTCAGGGACTGTGAGCTAGATAAACCTTTCCTCCTTTAACTTTAGATGTTGGAGATCGTGGTCTCAGCAATGAGAAAATTAAAAGACAATACTTAACAATGCTTTCAAGACCCGCTAAGATTAGATCCTGTATGCTGTTCTCTGGGCCTTGTTTCCCTGGATACCTTTTTTTTAGTTTTTCATCTTCTTCTGATCAATGAATGACACATGCACATGTAATTCTCTTTGGCGAAACATCTCACCTTGTCTTGTGACCAATTCATTGACTTTTATCCTTCTGCTGTCAATTGTATCTTCCAATCATCCCCCACCATAAGGAAACTTGGCTCCCCTCTCTGAAAGAATGTACTCAGCACCAAGGATGCCATCTCATAAAACCTTTCTTATTTATGTATTTATAATAGCATATTATTTGGTTTTATTATGGAATTATTTAATTATTCTTACCTGCTTATTAGACACAGGTATCTGCAGGACAATTATGTTTATTCCTCATTGCATTTCCTGCTGCTAGCATAGAGTAGCTTCTCGGAGTTTTTTTAAAAAGTAAAGAAATGCAATACTAAAAACATATTTTTTAAAAAATACCCAAGCCAGTATCCTATTGCACAATCAAAAGTGTCCTTTCTTGGGCTGTCCAGATAGCTCAGTGGACTAAAGTGCCTGCTTAGCCAAAGCTCAGTACCTGGGGGTTCAATCCCAGGTGTGCCTTGCTGGCCCCACCCCCAGAGCACACTGAGACATTGAGACTGGTCATGGTGATGTGCGCCTGTAATTCCAGTGCTTGGGAGGCTGAAAACAGTAGGATCAAGAGTCAAATCTATGTAGTGAGGCTCTGTAGACCGTGTAGACCTTGTACTAAATACATTATTAAAAAAATGACCCTTCTCAACTCCAAAAAGACACAGCATATGATTTGGTATTTTATAAATTTTATAATGCGAGGTCTAAATTATTACTTAGGTAACATTTAAAAAAATTGAAATTTTACCAATGAACCAAGTCAATATGATTTTTAAAATTTTTTAAATGCCAGACTAGGGGGCCTGCCAGTTAGCTCAATTGTTTAAGCACCTGCTCATGCAAATGCAGTAAGGTGCAGGGTTTACTGTGGTTTGATCTCCAGCTCCACATGCTTTACCAGACCCACCCTGAAGTCAGACAGAGCTAGCAAAAAAAAAACAAAAACAAAAGCAAAAAAATCTTCCAACTTTTGGGCTGGATAAGCCTGCCTTCCTGGCCCTGCCCCCCAGGTGCACTAAAAAAGCAATTGAAACTAGGCGTGGTGGCGCTTGCCTGTAATCCCAGATCTTGGGAGGCTGTAAATGGGAGAATCACTAGGAGTCTGATCTAGTAGTGAGACCCTGAACACCCTGTAGACCCTTCCCTAAAATACAGAAAAATAAACAAATAAACAAATAAATAAATACCAGAAAAGTAGCTAGAACATTTTTGCTATATAGAATTTATTTGTAATTTATTTGTAATTGGGGTGATTAAAGCTGGGCTTCTGAAAAACAAATTAGATAATTGCACTGAAATAAATTATTAGAGTTTAACTAGAGTTTGTTGGCCAATCCACATACAAGGAACTTTATTCAGCACTATGAATTATTCTAAACTAAACAATTAAGGGTTCCTCCCTGGCTTATAATCAAGTAACAAGTCTAAATTATCCAGAAGTACCTATAGCGTATGGTAGAATAAGAGTATTGTAAGTACTACAGAAGGGAGGGAGATTTGTATAAACAGAGGAATCCAGAAAAACTGGAAGGAAAAGTAACTTGAGGTGCAAAGGAAGAGCATGCTTTAATAGCTTGACCTAGGTGTTATTGTTTAGATCAATGCTATGGCCCATCTGACCAGAGGAGTACAGAGAGGAGTGATGGGAGATTAAGAATTGACAAAACACATAGCAAAAGAAAAGCTGGGACCAGGTAAGGCCTGGCCTCTCCTGTTGAGGAGCAGTGACACAAAGCATGGTTTGCATCTTTATCAATACATAGTAAAAATGGGTGGGGGGTGCAAAATGGGGCCAAATGTGCAAAATCTTAGCATTAGTAAACAAGGAGAAACACCAAGTGGACACCCATTGATATGCAGCTGAGCTAGATCCATAATCTGTCTCTCACATTGTGTGTCCCTGGGACTGGCTTTACTTTAGTTCCAATAACTTGTGTACATGGCTTGGTGCTTCAGGTTCATGGGGCTAGCCTTACTCTAGCCCCAAATGTGTGGTTGATCTCCAGCTCAGCCACTCCCCCAAATCTAAAATGTCTCCTCAGACTCACATGTGTGTGGAAGGTGATTGGATCATGAGAGTGGTCTACTTATGAAGGAATTCAGCTGCTCTACCCAGCTGAATGTGCTGCCAGCAAATGGGACCTGCTGGAGGTTGATGCCTGGGGGCATGGCCTGGAAATGTGTATTTTTGTCTCCAGCTCTCCCTTTTCCAGTTCTAGCTGCTAAAAGAGGCTCTCCTCCCCTAGGCCCTCTCATCATGCTCTATCTGCCTTGGAGCCAGTAGATTATGGATTAAATCCTCAAATATCCCTTAGCTAAAATAAACCTCTTTTCCCTTAAATTGTGGGTGTTAGAGATTTTGTCTCAGGATGGGAAAGTGATAAATATACCAGAAAGACAAAAATTCCAGGCTAAAGTAAAAGAATAACTAACAATAGAAAGCATAAAAAGTAAGGCTCTAGGAGGGTAAGCATCCCAGCTAAAGCAGGGCAGAGGGTACAGAGTCTGTGAATACATGTTACAGGAAATAGACTCTGAAAGAACAGGTTTGAAGTAATATGCTACAGTTTGCATCTATCTATTGGATAATGAGAAGCTACCAAAGAAGATGAACAGGGAAATGTTAATATCAGATGTGATAGTTCTCATTGTCACAGGAACAAGGCAAAAGGTTGGGAGAACGAGAGAGAGTAAAGTCAGTGGGGAGACCGGAGGCAGGAGCAGAAAACTGTACAACAGTCTGTGGAAGCTAAAGAGGACCCAGAGGAATTAGTAGCCATGAGACAGGAGCAGACAAGTAAGAGATGAGTTCAGAAAGTGGAAAGAAAAACATTTGACAAATATTAAATGTGGAAGTTGAAGAGTAAAAGGCTACAAATTTTGGATCTCATGACTCAACAGGTTGATGTAAAAGTAAAAATCACATAGAAGCAGATTGGGAACAGTGACCCATTTCTTATTGTTTTAACCCTTTAGGCAATAATCTTTCAATATTGTCCAAATTTTTAAATGTTGAAGAACTTTGCCATTTGCTTTTGATGATCTACTTTCATTATTTTCACACAGCATGAAAATATGAATTAATATGAATTTCTACTAGACAGCTTTTCAGACTTTTTTAATTTAAAATCATCTCTTCCCCTGAGTGCCTGCTTTTCACCTTCTCATTTTTTTCTGGTTGTCTCATTTTATTTATAGAAAAATATAATCATGTTTTAAATATATGTAAAAAATAATCCTTTCCTCATGTTGGTAATGAACCTATTGCTCCATTCTACTATGAACAACTCATAGAATATTATTCTATGAGCAATCTAACAGATCCTGGAGGGTAAATATCCTCTCAATACCCTGTGAATCTCAGAAGATTTAGAAATCCTCTCTCCTATCCAGGAGTCCATAGAGATGCAGGTAGAACTTCTAATCTAACACAACATAATATGAAAATTCTATGATAATAAGAAAGCAAAAGTACCACTTGGGGTTCCTTTCCATGCCTTCCTTACTTTAGCAAATATTTTGAGAGACTCCATTGGGTCTTTGGTCAGAAATAAGATTTGTAGTGGTAGATAGATTTGATCCAGAATGAACCCTTTTGGACCATATTATAGTAAAGGAAATTGACACTAACTATATACAGAGAAAATAAGTACATAATTAACATGTACATTTAATTAACAGCATTGTGAAATATATAATAATTATAAAAAAGACAGATTTAGTTGGAGCTTAATACATTCTAAGTCAAACATTGTGGTTCTAGAGCTGATCATTTGATTTTATATTGTGCTATAAGTACAGAAGTTAAATTTGCTCAGCTTGTTGTCTCTACTTATATAGTATGATCATCAAAGCCTTGTCTAAGAAGATAATGTTCAGACTTAGAAGGATACACAGATTTAGAGAAAGCATTTCTGGTGGGATAAAGGGCATGTGTAAGAGTTCAGAGACAGAAAAACTTCATGTTTTCTAGCAAAAAACGGATTGGTTAGTTTGAATTGATGTAAGAGAATTAAAGACAATGATTTGGATGAAACTGGAGAAAAAGAAAGGAATTAGATTATGCATACTTGCAATGCCCTGAAAGGATTTTGACTCTTATTTTAGGAGAAATAAGAAAACATCAATATTGTACATTACTTCATAGTGATATTATTTTGATTATTGTCTTGTTTGTGTTTAAAAAGCATGGATCTGAATCAAATATTCAAAAATGTATTACAAACACTAACAAAAAAGAGAAATTGCTAATAACATATCAGGATTTAAATTCAAATCCTATATACTATAAAGTCAAGACTTACAGCTACTACTTTATGCTATTTTCTGTCTTATAATAGATTTGTAATTTGGTGTGGAGCATTGTTTTATGAAACACCAATAATCCATAAGTTGTAGCCTTTCTAGTCCTCTTCTCAACTCTGTGACCTTGATCCCTCCCCCTAGTCCCTCTTCTGTTACAACATAGGGAAATAACAGTCAAATTTTCATTAAGTAAATGGAAAATGATGCCACTTCCAGATAATTTGTATTATTTTCTCTTTTAAATGCTGCTTCTGGGGCGGACCAGGTAGCTCAACAGATTAAAGTGCTTGCTTAGGCAGATGCAGGGACTGGGTTTTGATCCCCAGCTTGCTGTGCCTGACCTACCCCAGGGCACACTGAGATGGAGACTGAGACTGAGTGTGGTAGCACATGCCTGTAATCCCAGTGCTTGAAGGCTGAAAACAGGAGGATCACTACAAGCCCGATCTGTGTAATGAGACCCTGTAGACCCTGTACCAAATACATGAAGAAAAACAAAATCACCACTTCCCAGCTCTGCTACATTGGCTTACATTATTTGTTTTTAGAGCACATAATTTGCAGTAGTTTTTATTGCACAAAATTAAAGCCCTTTCAGTGGTGGTGGAGAACATTTGATTATAATGCAGATGCACGGATCTCACCTTCAGCGATTCTGATTCAGTATGTTTGAATTGGAGTATTTAAGAGCAACAGGGAGTTCTTAAGTATAAGATCCAAATAGAATATTTTGTAAAACTTTTTTTCAGTGGAAACTTTCTCACAACTTTCCCTGTCCCAAGCACGGTATGATGACTTGGACATAGCTAGTCTATTAAAATTATCAGTGCTAGAAACCATCAATTGCAAGTAACCCCAGAAGTTAATAGCCTATATATTTTTGGTAGACTTCTCTCCCTAGTACAATATAATACAATAAACAGATAATCAATTTGGTGTCTTTCTTCAGGCAAGAGACAAAAGAATTTATATAAACAATTTCCTGACTGGTCAGCCTCTATATGGGCTAGATATATCATACAGATTAATGGTAAAAGGAATTTTCCAGCTGGGTGGAAACAGAATATTGCCTTACCAATATTAATACATGGTTACATATAAGATTCAAATAATTATTGCCCAATAACTCTTTGGGAGGTAGTTTTATAACACAGAAAACACAAAGAAGTAAATAATAAGTGAAAGTGAATCAAACTTTTCTATTGCAGATCTTGCTTAAAATAATTACTAGCCTAGCCAATGTAAGTGGTTATTCAAAAGGCAATAATAATAGCCAATAGGATTAGTCATGATTATAAATTATTCTAAAAATCAGCACTGTAATTATATTTAGGAATCATGTTCTGGAGAACAAACTTCACTGTAGTAGCATTCATTCAGCTGGCTTTTCATAATTGCATAATTTGTAAAGGTGGTTCACATCTTCAGTATTTTCTGGCCTTCTTAGGCCCTTCTCTTGATTAATATCTCGCATAATTAAGGTATAAGACACTTGATCCTTACAAAGTATATTGAATTTTAATCCTTTAAATTTGTCTTAATTAGTTTACATATTTCATTCCCTGGGGAATTAGTCTGCATCTTTCATACCTTGAATGAACCCAGGTAAAGGAACTGAAATGAGTTCTGTTTGTTTAGGAACAGTTCTGAATTTATGTCAGCTCTAGTTGACTCTTAAATTTATTTCTGAATCATAATAGAATCATTGCCATAAAGATGTAATGTCTAGAAGATACTTCAGTACATACTCTACAGAGGCAGAATTTCATTAATCAGTTTCCAGATAATTTTAAGAATTATTAATTTATATCATGAAATAAGTGTCATTCAACACCTACTAAGTAGCACATATTGTTATGTGCTTTAGGGATATAGAGTTAAAAATAAAATGTTACTGCTCTTGAATCTTATACCTAGAGTGTGAGAAATATAGTATATAGAAAAATATTTAAAAACAAAGCAAAGGAAAAGCAAGTATGAGCTAGAAGATAGATAAATGCAGTGCAGAAAATCAGAAATAAAGGAATTGAAGAGATTAAAAGGGGTCAAAGATGACCTTTGTTAAGGTGATAATATATACATACACACTTGAATGAAGTAGGGGGTATGTTAGTCACTTGTCTGTGACTACAGAACTCTAGGCAGAGGAAATAGCAAACATAAACTTTTACCAGTATATGTGAAGAACACAGAGGATAATAAGAAAGAAGTCCAGAAATGTGATTGGGGAAACAATAGATAGCAAGTTGTATGGGGCCTGAAACAGCCTTGGTAAATAAGAACTCTCACTTATGGTTCAGAAGTGTGGTCAGTTAAATAAATTATCAAATTATTTTCTAGTCCATCAGTTGAAAGGCAAAGTCTATTCACCTACTCTT
>NW_004524662.1:1034940-1048174 GCF_000260255.1 Octodon degus | reverse complement strand
TTCTTCTTCTTCTTCTTCTTCTTCTTCTTCTTCTTCTTCTTCTTCTTCTTCTTCTTCTTCTTCTTCTTCATTTTAGGGAAGTGTCTACAAGGTATTCAGTGTCTTACTATTAGATGGGACTCATAGTGATCTGCTTGTTTACAGCTTCCCAAGAGCTGAGATTACAGGCACATACCACCACACCCAGTCTCAATTACCATCTCAGTGTGCCCTAGGGGTGGGGCCAGCATAGCAGGCCTGTGGATTGAGCCCCCAGCCCCTGGGCCTGCTTGCAGATTCTTTAATCTGCTGAGCTATTTGGCCAGCCTTTCACCTTCTCTTCTTTGGTTCTGCTTATTTTTATTTTATATGTTTTTGAAGTGTTTAGAAGATGCCATTGGTCTTATTCATGCTAGGCAAATGCTCTGTCCCTGAGCTACATCTCTACCACTTCCCTTGTACTTCTTTAACCAGAAAATATATAGATGTGATGTTCTTGGATAAGAACAAGTCATTCAAAAGCCTTGTTGCTTCTCTCCAGTTACCTTGAGACCTACAAATTTTCATATAAGAAATCTGTCTATCCTGAGACTACCATGCACTGAGGAACTCCAAGACAGTTATATAGAGAGCTGTGCAAGAAAAGAAATAGAAATGTTTATTTGGTGCTAGCTGCTTCATCAATTCTAGTCTAGTTGCCAAATGTGATGAAGAGGTCATCAGGGACAATTCAGCCTCCACAGATACGAGAAGCACAAAGGCAGCAGACATGATGGCCCTAGTAGAGCTGTCCTAGCCTTCTCCAGCAACTCAGATAACTAAAACTGAAAATCACAGGGAGCATAAATGCATAATTTTTAGTGTGCCTTAACAATTTTTTTTAACCCCGAAAGTTACAAACATAGTAAATTATTGCTATTTTATACTTCCAAGTTTCAAACGATCTATTTTACAGCAATTTATGACTTGCATAGGAAACAACTGGGCTGTTAAGGACAGTGAATTTAAAGCTGATCTATTTATGTATTTATTTATTTAATTTTTATGTAGTTGGTTCTAACAGGATCGCACTGTGCATCTCAGATTCGTGGTAATCCTCCTGCTTTCAGCCTCCCCAGTTCTGGGATTACAGATTACAGGTGTGTTCCACTATGCCTGAAAGATGCTGGCTGACTCAGCCTGCCCTGGGGGAGGGGCCGGCACGACATGTGGTGCCAGGGATCCAGCCATGGTCCCTGCGCTTTCATAAACTAGCCTAAGCTGGTGCTTTAGTCCACTGAGCTATGTCACTCACCCCTAAATCTGATTTATATCCTTGTTTCAGTTACTCTTCTCTTGTTGCTGGGACAAAATACCTGACACCAAAAATTAAGGAAGGGAAGATTCATTTAGCTCAGTGAGTGGAGGTTTCAGTCCATACTCAGCTGGTTCCAAGGCAGAGGGGCACTTGGAAGAGGGCAGCAGCTCATGGATGTGGAAAGCAGCAAAACAGTCATTGGGGCAGGCTTGTAGAGTTTGTGATTAATTCATGATCCAATGCTGGGCCTGTGGGTGTGAATACTGTTACCTCCTTGGGGTGGATAACCTGAATACAATATAAGGCAGAGAGAGAGGCTTTCTAGCCGCCATAGCTACTGCCCCTCCCCTTGCTGTTTGTTGTTTTCCACCTCCATTAAATGTTGCTCTCTGCCATTTTCTACTCTGCCTTAGAGCCAGCTGAGTATGGACTGAAACCTCCACAAACTGTGAACTAAATAAATTTTCCTTTAAAAAAAAAAAAGGAGGGAGGAGGAGCAGCGGCTGCAATGGCTAACAAGCCTCTCTCCCTTCCTTATATTATATGCAGATTAGCTACCCCAGGATGGGTGTGGTACTCACACCATAATCCCAGCACTGGATCATGAATTAATCACAAACTCTAGAAGCTGCCCCAATGACTGCATGAGGCTTTGGGGGGGACAACTAGACAGAAACTATAGCAATCTTAACGTAGCACTTGAGCTGCTGCTCTAGGCCATCCTTGTAAGGGAACCAGAAGGAGAGCATGATCACCGAGTCAACAAGTCCACGGAAGAGAAAATACTAAATTGAATTAAAATAGTACCATGGGAGGAAGTAAGTAGTGATTCAATCTGAGATGCCTTTTAAAGATAAAAATTTGTGCTCAAAATGATAGATATTATTATTTCAAATTTGAAAATATTTTGAAGAAATATTAATACATCATGTACTACATTTATTCAATGCCAGGAACATATAAACGATCTATCTGCTAAGTAAATAAAGTCATACTAAATTGTTCTTTATATTTGATCTTAGCCAAAAGTCTGAGAAGCATACTAAACTATTCTTTGATTGAGAATCTGTTTTTCTGTCTGATCAATCATTATTCTTATAACTTGAGAATTATACTTTTATTATAAAAAATTAGTACTGACTCATGGTATGCCTAGAAGTTTCTGGTATGCTTTTATCATAGAACACATTTATTAATATTTTTATTCCTTTGAACAAATATTTATGAATGAATTTCTGGATGTACGTTGTTTGACCCATAGTACATAACTGTCATGCACAATAGGCATAATCTATTTGGATGGAAAATAAACTTTTCTTTTTTAATGTAGACTTATGAGAAATAGGCATGAATATCACTGTGGAAAATGTTATAAATTATGTGTAGGTTATGAGATGATAATAGGAATTAGCAAGGTTCAAATAGGTCATCTTCAAGATATTTAAGAATCAGTTTAAATCTTGAGACAGAAACAGAGTTAGTTATTGTAAAAACAAGTGCAAGAGTACTCCAGGGAGACAGGAAAGTGAGTGAAAGTGCTCTGTAGTGTTTCTGGCAGGATATATGAGTGTAACTCAAGACCTCTCCCACTATGCAATCTGTTTCCTTTTCACACTGAAGTGAGAAAAATCCTTGTGAGATCTAAATCTAAAATTTCCCTTCTGCTGCTAAAAATTCTAGGACGGATTCTATGCTGCAAGTTTATCACAGATGGTGATTCCATTTGCTGTTTTCAGAAGTGCTTGAAGAGAGCTAAGTTTGGGGAGCAGAAAATGAATTGGGCTTTTGACAAATCGGGTTCAATGCGCCTTTAAGACTAATGCTAATAAAGATGTTCAGAGGTGACATAGACATACTAGTATCAAGGTCTGCCTGAAGATGAATAAATTATTATCTATAGGAGACATTCAATTCATGGTATGAGCACAGGCACCTAGGGAGATACTGTGAAAGAAAAATAAATTGAAGATATTCTATCAGGGAATAATATCAAATTATGAAAGAAACAAAAGCCAAAGTAAGACACAAAACTGGGGACTATGTGGTGTCAGAGAAGCCAGATGAGTAAGTAATATTCTCAAGTGTCCACTGCCTGCAGAAACAGCAGTTTGACAGCTACACACAGATAAGACTATTTGCTTGGAAGTCAGTGGAGAAGGTGATGAAATTCCAGTAAACCGCTGGAGAAAAAAATTTGAGAAGTATTGAAAAGGGTAAGAAGAATAGTTTTATTTTACTCATAACAATGCTGTATAAACAGGGCAAACATCAGTGTCAAGAGAGACCTCAGCCCAACCCACACATTCTCCCATGCAAGAAAGTGAGAGTGTGTACCAACACAACATACCAGAACCTATGGGACATGGTGAACACTGTGCTAAGGAGGGAGTATAGCATTATGAATGCCTGCATCAGAAAAACAGTGAGCCAAAATAAATAACTTAATAACGCACCTGATGATTCTAGAAAAATGAGTGATTTAAATAAAAAACTAGTATGAAGAAGAAAATCAGAAAGAGCAGAAATCAGTGAAATTGAGACTAAAAAACAATTCAAAGAGTCAATGAATTGAAGAGCTGTATCTTCAGAAGAATAAATAAAATAGAGAAAACTTTAGCCATTCTTACCACAAAGTAAAGACCCCAACCAATGCAATGCAAAATGAAAAAGGAGAAATCACAATAAACACTGATTGTGGTGGACTGGAGATGGGTGATCTACTTGTAAGATCCAGCTGGACTGAATCAGCGTGGTGCTGGGTACTGTAGGCCCACCTGAGAATTGTTGTCAACAACATAAAAGGGGAAATGGGGAGGAATAGATGGGGCTGATGGTTCTCCTAGTGGAATTTGTCAGGGAGCTTTCCTGATATGAACTCAGCTGTTCTCACTGTCAGAGGAGCTTGGGACCTTATTGTTGCTGAGAATAGCTACAATTCACATTTGGAGAGCTCTGGTCTTTATCACTTCCTGGTTCTGGAGGTGAGGGTGGTGTCCTGGAGAAGCTTGTCACACTGGCTTTCCTGAGATGAATTCAGCTCTTTTCAAAGTTGGAGGAGTTCAAGACCTCATTGTTTCTGAAGATGGATGTGGGAATTTTCAGGGAAGCTCTTGTCCTTACTTTGAGTGTTACTTCCTAGCTCCAGTATAGATCTGTCAGCCTGCTAACGCAGATCCTTCCCCCTGCTGGCACAAACTTTCTAGCTTCTATCACTGACTTTTGTGCCTACCTAGTGCAGATATGTGAAACAGACTTGCATGAGACATTGTCCTGGGCCCTAGACCTCCATTTGGACTTGTGGGGGTCATTGTCATGGGATCTAGGTCTTTAGCTAGACTCATGCAAGACATTGCAATGGGATCCAGGCCTCAGCAGGAGTCTTTGAGTCTTCAGTGTGTGGACAGATCTCCTGCATTCTTCTGTATTTAACTCTTTAGGTGACTATTATAAAGTAATCCCTTAAATTATGTGCCATGTATAAAATTATTCCTCTTGCAAACTCTGACTACAGCACTGCTGAAATCTAGAAGACTATTAGATACTGTTTTGCAAACATGCACACCAATAAATTAGAGAACACAGAAATAGACCCCTAGATAACATATGAATTATAAACACCTAACCAAGAAAGTATAAAACATTGAATAATCCAATGGAAGTCAATAAAATTGAAGTAGTCATAAGGATTCTACCAACTAAGAAAGGTTCTTATCCTAATAGACTCACTGCTGATTTCTAAAATAACTTTAGAGAAGATTTAATGTCAATACTCCTGAAACTGTTTAATTAAGTTGAAAGGGAAAGAGTACTTTTGAAGACATTTCCAGAAATAACCAATATTCTGATTCTAAAACCAGACATGTATCCAACCAAAAAAAGAACTACAGACAACTCTCTTTAATGAATATACATGAAAAAGTCCCCAATAAGACACTGGCAAATAGAATGTGGTGAATCATAAAAAAGGTCATTCTTCATGACCAAGGAAGCTTCATTCCATGGATGCAGGAATGGCTAACACATACTCTTAAATAAATTTAATGTATAACATGAGCAGAAGGAAGGACAACAATCACGTGGTCATCTTAATAAATGCAGAAAATGCCTTTGAAAAAAATCCATCCTACACTCACAATAACCCTGAAGAAAATAGATGTGGAAATGACCTTATCTAAATCTGATAGATGGGGCTTTCCCTCTAAAACATCAGGAACAAGATAAGGATGTTCACTATCACTACTCCTGTTCAATATATTACTTCACCCCTGGATGCACTGAGATGGTGATTGAGACTGGACATGGTGGTACAGACCTGTATTCCCAGGGCTTGGGAGGCTGAAAACAGGAGGATTACTATGAGTTTTATCTGTGTAGTGAGACCCTATAGACTCTGTACTAAATGTATTATACATTATATATGGAAAAATTAGCCTCATAAATCAGGAAAGAGAAAGAAATAAAAGGGATATATATACATCCCTTATTCAATGGCCATATGAAAGAAAGAAGTCAAATTATCATTATTTGTAGATTATGTGACTCTCTACACAAAAGATCTAACAAGTCCAACAAAAGATTGCTATAATTAATAACAAAATTCAGCAATGTACCCAGACAGAAAATCAATACACAAAAATCAACAATATTTCTGTACACTAAGCATAAACTCATCAAGAAAGATTTGGAAAACCATAATGTTTACAATAAAATCTAAAAACTAAATATTTAGGAATTCATGTAACCATGTAAGTTGAAGACATCAACAACAAAAACTGTAATACTCTGAAAAAGAAGATTAAAAGAACATCAAGAAATGAAAAATATCCCTTGTCCCAGAGTAGGAAGAATCAATATAGTCAAAATATTGTAGCATTCCTCACAGGACAAGTTGAAAATAATCCTAAAATTCATGAACCAGAATTTTAGGGATCCAGAAGAGACTCAAAATAGAAAGAGCAACCTGGGATTTGAAGGGAAATTACAAACTTAGAAAGTCAGAATGGGACTGGGAAAAAACAGATGTTGCATAAACAACATGAGGCACATACAACTATTGATCTTTGCCAAAGGCCCAAGGTTCTGCTGTGGTTGCACCATTGAGGTTCTGCTCAGAAGTCCTTGCTTACAACTGTCTTTAAGAGTTTTATCTATTCTGTCTTCTAGCAGGTTGTACTTTGGTTTCAATTAGATCTTTGATCCATTTTGATTTTAGTTTAGTGCATGGTGAGATTCATGAATCTATACTTAGTCTTCTGCATGCAGATAGGTAAGTTTCCCAGCATCTGTTGTTAGAGAGGCTTTCTCCAGTGTATGCTTTTGACCTCTTGTGAATTTCATCATCTCTCTTACATGAGAAAACCACATTATAAATAAAGAGAAAAATAAAAGGCGGATAAAAGGAAGTATGGAGATAGCTCTTTCTCATAT
Source organism: Octodon degus (assembly GCF_000260255.1). Classification (NCBI taxonomy): domain Eukaryota; kingdom Metazoa; phylum Chordata; class Mammalia; order Rodentia; family Octodontidae; genus Octodon; species Octodon degus. The sequence continues at coordinate 1,041,471 of NW_004524662.1, read as the reverse complement.
AGGAAGTAAATCAAGAGATGAGAAAGAAGAAAGGCAAGGGACAGGGATGAAAAAGGAACTTAGTTGCATTATACACATGTACCAACTTTACACAAGGAAATTAATCATGATATACTGTAAAAATTAAAAACTAGGAAAAATGAGAGACTCTGGCAAAGTAGCTTCTAACTACCCAAACCATGTGGAACATTGTTTAACAACAGTTTTACTTCTTTCTCACCCCAGCCACAATACAGAGGTGACTGACATCGCTAAGTGGATGGAGAGATTGGAAGGAGGGGCAGAAGCCCTTCCAAATACTCTATAGACTACCTGAGGAAGCCTTTCCCAAACTGATTGGGAAGGCTACCCTCCACACAACTGCTCAGGCCACACTGGGTGCTCAGTGTACCTCATGACCTCCTGTGCTAGGCCAGCAACCCATGTCCTTCCAACACTGACAGAGATAGGAAAAAGAATTTAACTTGACTGTTTTGGAGCATACTCTTATGAAAAATAAATGGTGGTATTCATCTCTGCTTCATGGGATCAAGCAAAGACACACAAACTTGGTGTAGCCTGCCATGGTGATGCACGTCTATTACCCTAACACTAAAGGAGTCTGAGGAAGGAGGACTGAAAGTTGGAGCCCAGCCTGCATTGTTTAGTAAGACTGTCTAAAATCAAAACCTAAACAAAAACCTCTATCACCACCAACAAAAAAAAAACATAGCTTGGGATACCATAGGCCCTATTATCCCCCAAGATGTAGACCCTGAAGTCTCCCACCCTCAGGAAAGAAGAGGAGGTGTGAAGTGGGTACATCCACAGCAAAAGTTTAAGAGATGTTCAAGATTCTAGGTAAGTCCAGGGTGATAGTGTTACTTAAAGCTAGTAAGTTGGAGGATGTGGTTGCTTCTTCAAAAGTAAATCAAGACAAAGAACATGAACACTCAAGGGAACTTGACATCATCAAAGAAACACAATAAATTTCCTGACTTTTTTCAGAGTATTCTAACAAAATAGCAAGAACTGAGTGGCAAATAAAGAATGAATATTTATTTGTCATAGTTCTAAATGCCAAAATAAAAAAAATACAAGATAGCACTCTGATAGTTCTGGTGTTTGGTGATTCATAGATAGAAAATTTCAGTTTTGTTTCCCTATGGTAAAAAAGGGCTACACAGCTTCTATGGTTTCTTTCATAATGTGATCAATTTCATTTATATGGTTTCTGCTCTTATAACTTAATAACTCCAAAAAAGACTCACCTTCTAATTGCATCAGCTTGCATGGTAGGATTTCAACATATTAAATTAGCAGCAAGATTTGCAAAGTATTTCTGAAGGCTTTGGAACAACTTGGTTAGGTATAGTCACATAAATCATTCCACTTTCGGTACCAATTTTTCTACAAACTTTTGATCCCCACTTGCAAATATCCAAGAAAACTGTTTAAAAAAGGAAGAGTTGGCTTTGGCTCCCTCTTGGAAATTTCAGACCAACTGGCTAACTGGCTCCAAGGGAAGAAGAGTAGAGCAGAAGAAAGCTGTTCCCCTCTTAGCACCCAGGAGGGATTGAGGGAAGGAAAAGGCACATGCCCAGAGACCTAGTTTCTCTAAGTAAACCCCACCTCCTAGTAAGCCATTCAGCTAGCACCACCATAACTGAATCACCTTCCAAAAGTCCCATCACTGAATCCATGAAGTTTTTGTTGGTTATTTTTGATCCAAACCAAAAACAGAAGGAATGTACCCAGCATAATAAAAGTCATCCATTTGGGACAAACCCATAGCTACCATGATACTTAATGACAAATGGTGAAAACTTTCCCTTCTATGGTCAGGAATGTTATGAGAATGCTTGTTCTCTCCAGTTGTATGCAACATAGTACAAGAAATACTATCCACAGAAATTGGGCAAGAGAATGAAGTAAATTCTCTTGCAATTGGAAAAGAAGATGGTAAATCATGTCTGTTTGCAGCTAACATGACCTCCTGGAAACCCTAAAGGCCTACACAAAAAATGAAGGACTAATAAATTCAGTAAGGTTGAATGGTATAAAGTTAACATATAAAAAAATTAGCTAATAATGAATTGTACATTATTAAAGTTTATGAACTCTGAAAAACAAATTAAGAAAACAATCTCAAGTATAATAGCATAAAAATAGTAAAATACTTAGGAATAAATTTGCCCAAGGAAATGAAAATACATTAATTAAAATTATAAAACATTAATAAAAGAAATTGAAGAAGTCAAAAGAGAAAGCTGTTCCATGTCTTTGCATAGATAAAAACAATAAACATTGTCAAAATTGGGTCATTCCACCCCCTTCAGTGCATTTCCTATCAAAATACCAATGACAGTTTTTTCAAAAAGAGAGAAAATAATGCTAAAATTTGTATGCAACCACAAAAGACCCTGCATAAGAAAAGATCTTATATAACAAGAGCAGTATTGAGTAAAGAAGCCTAGTTACAAGCATTTCACTTCTCGGTGTCAAGTTACTATTTTGAATTATATTGAAAACAATACAGCAGTGACATGAAAACAGCACACTGACCTGTGGGGCAGAATAGGAACATAGAAATGGACTTATATGTATGTTGTCAAGTAATCCTGGATAAATGTTCCAAGAATAGCTAATGGAAAAGTCAATCTCTTCAGTGAGAGGTGTTGGAAAAACTGGACACCTGTGTGGCAAAAGAAAAAAAAATGAAATAGGATTTATATATTATACAAAAAAGTTTACTCAGTATGGATTAAGACTCAAATATAAGTCCTGAAACTGTAAATTTCCTGCAAAAAGTAGAGAAATATTATAATTTTATCGGTCTTGCCAGTGAGTTTTTGGATATGATGCGCAAAAACAAGGCAAAGGGCTGGTGAAATAACTCAGTGGACAAGCATCTCCTTAGGCAAGTGCAGAGACCAGGGTTTGATCTCTGGCACCACAGGAAGCACAGACCCCACCCCCAGGTGGGCTGAGCTGGCCAAGAGACCAGGATAGTGGTGCACACCTATAATCCTAGTGCTGGGGAGGGTGAAAATAGGAGTATCACTGTAAGTCTGATATGCCTAGTGAGATTCTAGAGATTATGTATGTAACAAATACATACATAAAAAACAGCAACAACAACAACAAAAGTCAGAACCACAATGAGATATTACCTCATACTTGTTAGAATACCTATTATCAAAAAAATCAAAAGAAAGTGCCAGCCAAATAAGCTCAGCAGATGGGGGATATAGATTGGTGCAGCAGTTATGGAAATCCATGTGGAGATTCCTCAAAATTTTAAAGCTATCATAGTATCCAGAAATACCATTTTGAGGCATATATCAGAAGGAAATAAAATTACTATCTTAAAGCGATATCTGCACTATCTTTACTCTCATGTGTGTTGCATCATTGTTCATGATAGCCAAGATACAAAAATATCTTATGAGTCATGGATGAATAGTTAAAGAGCTAGTGGTTCATGCTAAACACATGCAGAAACATCCCGGGAGTATTAGTCAGCCTTAGGAAAAACTCCTCAACCTGGACTATATTAATCTGTGTGAAATAAGCAGATACAGAGAGACAAATAATGTGTAAAGTCACTCATAGGTATAATAATAATAATAATAATAATAATAATAATAATAATAAAACTTAGAGAAGGAGGTTGATCACTAGAGAAGAGAGGATGGAGCAACAGGAAGGTGTTTGTCCAAGCCTACAAACTTTCATTTGGAAGACCTATGATTTGTCACTGCCTAATGTACAGTATATGCACTACAGAAAGTGATAATGTATTTTATATTTGAAATTACTAAAAATATACAACTTAAGTATTCCCATATTAATACGAACAAACCACGGTACTCATATCACAATGTGTACCGAGTAATGTGTGCAAAACATCAATCATAACACAAAATACATATAACTTTTTGCAAGTGTACTTCAAACTAAAACAAGCCAAGAGAAGAGAAAGGTTCAAGTAAATTTACATGGTTGGTCACATGGGATGATGATGACAGTTAAGATATTTGAAGATTGTCAAAAATATTTGAATTTAGTACACATAGGTGTTATAAAGAGTGTTACTCCTCAGACACTTGGATTGAGAAGTCTTTACCATAGGCAGACCCTGTAAGTTACCTAAGGTTTGATGTTTCAGTTTCTCACTCAGAACCTTTTAATCTTTTTCCAAGAATTTCATTTATGAATCCAACAGTGAGTTGAATTTCATGGACTATAAATCAGATGCTGAGCTTCTTGAATAATATTTAACTACAAGCTCCTCAAGAAATATATTGCCAAGTGAGCAAGTACATAAAAAATGACCAACATGATGATTATGAAGTTTCAAATTATAACCACAACTAGCTATCACTATTAATCAGTTTGAATTGCTATAACAAATTTTCATAGATCAGGTGACTTACAAATACCAGATATTTAATTCTCATTTCTTCAGAGGCTAGAAAGAACAAATCTAAGTTGCTGGCAGATTTATTGTCCACAAAGGGCCTGATTTTCATAGGTGGCAACTTCTAGCTATATCCTCATATAGAAGGGGACAGTAAGTTTCTAGGGCACGTTTATGGGCACTAAGCCCATTCATGGGTTATTTTCTCTCATGTTTTAATCACTATAGGGACTCCACCTTTGAACATTATCACCTAGGGACTTAAGATTTTAACACATAAACTTTGGGGGACACACAAAAGTACAGGGGTGGTAGCAATCCTGTACTTTCTGTATTGTTAACAATAAAAAAATAATAATAATATAGAATGCTGGTAGGGATACAGAGAGATTGGATCACTTGTACAAGTTGATGAGAATGTAGAATGGTATGGCCACTCTGAAACACAATTTACTAATTACTAATCTCTTAAAAGCATGTAACTATTTTGAAGACCCAGAATTTGTACTAATGGCTGATATCTCAGAGAAATTGTGGCTTATCTTCATGCAAAACCTGTTTTATTTTCCTAGCAGCTTTGTTTATATTAATCAGAAAATGGAATGAATGCAATGAGTGTTTTGAGTGAATAAATCAATAACGAATAAAAATAAACTGCAGTACATCTATACTGTGGGATTACTACTCAACAATAGAAATGATTAAATTGTTGATACGTGTAACACTTTGAATGAAAACACACAAAATTATACTTATTTTAAAAGTCCAATCATATATATATACATATATATATATATATATATATATATATATATATATATATAATGTATGACTCCACTTATATACTCCATTTTAATGGAAAGAAACAGATTCAAAAAAGAAATGGGGATATATACAAGTATGGCTAGACAGAAACACTGTGTTTCCTTCCAAAAGGAAAATTTATTGAATGATGAAGTTGGAAACTATTTTATGCAACAGATGAATAGAATTTGAACATTTAAATCCAGGAAAAGCATTCCAGTTAGATAACATAGTCTGAGATATGAAGCCAGAAAGCTTGTCATGTGTTTGGAACCCATCGTCAATTTTACTGGTGTCTCATATTCATGAAGGACGGCAGTGAAATAAATTAGAAATACAGGATGAATAGAGATAGTTAAATGCTATCATAATGAATCTGTAGTTTTGTGTGGAGGAGCATCTACTGTAAAGTTATAGTTGGGATTGATATGTCTGTTGCTCTTTTAAAAATTAGTATATGAAGACCAGCCAGATAGCTCAGCAGACTAAACTGCCTGCTTCGACAGAGCGCAGCAGCCAGGGTTTGATCCCAGGGCCTGCCTTGCCGGCCCTGCCCCCGGCATGTGCTGAGATGACGATTGAGACTGGGCCTGATGTGTGCCTGTAATTCCAGCGCTTGAGGATCACTATGAGTCCGATTTGTGTATGAGATCCTGTACACCCTATAGACCCTTACCTAAATTCATTTAAAAAAATTAGTATATGTTTATAGTACATAGTAACTGTTCGTTATTGATATTTGGTCTGTGAACATGGTCCGTGTACAATGTACATATAATACTTTTGCAATCCCTTCCATTTTTCCTTCCCTTTTTAAACTTTTTTGTTTTATACATTGTTTATTTTTTAGTATAATTTTATTTTATTTTGAAGAGCAAACAAACCAAAACCAAAAATCAGAAACAGAGTAATCTACAACAATGTATATGTTACAGATTTTCAGAACAATAGCTGGTTAACTTTGGTTGATATATTATCTATCTTTATCATCAAATCTATTGCTCAGATTAACAGATATAGTTATGTAAATTGGACATATGATTGAATATTACTGATTGCTTTCAAGATATCTTAAATTTTTGTTCTTGGCTCTTTTTTCTTTTATTACCCTTTTTAAAATTTATTTTAAAGAGAGTATAGTAATAATTTATATGACATCAGGAATGGTACACATTTAGAAGAACAGGATGATAGGTATTCAAGCATGGTTTTTGTATTATGCAATGCTGTCCCTCAGTGTAGCTGCATAATTCATAGATATCAGCATAGTTAGTCAAGGTGAAAATTCTACACACTAACTGATATTAAAAATGATGGAAATTCTT
>NW_004524662.1:1024628-1034838 GCF_000260255.1 Octodon degus | reverse complement strand
TCCAGTTTTCTAGCACCATTTGTTAAAGAGGCTAATTTTCTTCCAGTGAACATGTTTGGTCACTTAGTCAAACGTAAGATGGCTGAGTGTGCTTGTAGTTGTATCTACATCTTCTATTCTATTCCATTGATTCTTGGGTCTGTGTTTTGCCAGTACTATGCTGATTTTATCACAGTAGCTTTAGCTTTGTACTATACTTTCAAGTCCAGGATTGTAATGGCTCCCGCCTTCCCTTTGTTGCCCAGGATTGCCTTTGCTATTCTAGTTTTTTTCTGGTTCCAAATAAATTTTAGGAATGTTTTCTCTAGATCTGTGAGGTATGTTGGTGATATTTCGATAGGACATGCATTAAATCTATATAACAATTTTGGAAGGAAGGCAATTTTCACAATGCTGGTTCTTCCTATCCAGGAGCAAGTAGTATCTTTCCATTTTCTGAAATTCTCTTTGATCTCTTTGTTCTGTATACTGTAATTTTCATTGTATAGATCTTTTACTTCTTAGTTAGATTAATTCCTTGGTATTTCATTTTTGGGTGCTATTATGAAGGATAATGTTTCTCTAATTTCTTTCTCAATGTGTATGTTATCTGTGTAGAGGAATGCTATTGACTTTTGGTTATTGACTTGTAACCTGACATGCTACTGAATGTGTTTATTAATTCTAGAAGCTTCTTGGTGGAGTTTTTGGATCTTCCAAGTAGAGTATCATGTCATCTGCAAATAATAATATTTTAACTTCCTCTTTACCCATTCATATTCCTTTTATCTCTCTCTCTTGTCTAACAGCTCTAGTTACTGATTCCAGAACTATATTGAATAGGAGTGGTGATTGAGGCCATCCTTGTCTTGTACCTGATTTGAGAGTAAAAGTTTTCAGTTTCTCCACATTTAGAAATATGTTGTGTGTTGGATTGTCATAGATGGCTTTGATCAGATTGAGGTAGTGGCCACCTATTCCAGTTTTCTGTAGGGTTTTGATCATGAATGAGTGTTGGACTTTATGAAAAGACTTATCTGCATCAATTGAGATGATCATGTGGTTTTTGGTTTTGGTTCTATTGATATGGTGTATTACATTCATAGATTTGCATATGGTGAACCATCTTTGCATCCCTGGGATGAATCCTATCTGGGCATGGTATATAATCTTCTTGATGATTTGCTCTATCCTATTTACTAGGATTCTATTGAGCATTTTTGCACCTATATTCATGAGGGAGATTGGCCTGTAGTTTGCTTTTCTTGTTGAGTCTTTCTCTGGTCTTAGTATCAGTATGATACTTGTCTCCAAGAAAGATTTTGGTACTATTGCTTCCTTTTCAATGTCATTGAAGAGTTTGATGAGTATTGGGATTATATCTTCTATAAATTTCTTGTGCAATTCAGCTGTGACTCCATCAGGACCTGGGCTTTTCTTTGTTGCTGAGTTTATTTTATTACATTTTAAATTTCATTGGCTGATATTGGGTTATTGAGAATTGGTATATCTTCTTGCTTCAGTTTTGGTAATCTGTAACTATCTAGGAATTTGTCCATTTCTCCTGTGTCTTCCGTTCTGTGAGAGTAAAGATTTTCAAAGTAGCTATTGATGATCTTCTGAACTTCCACAAGATTTGTAGTAATTTCACCTTTTTTGTTTTTTATTGCTTGAAGTTGATATTTTTCTTTCCTCTTTTTGAGAAGGCTAGCTAGGTGTTTATCAATTTTCTTTAATCTTTCTTAGAACTACCTTTTTGATTCATTAATTCTTTGTATTGTTAGGGCTGGGGAGATAGCACAGTAGAATAAATGCTTCCCTGGCAAGCACAAGGACCTGAGTTAAATTCCTGGTTCCGAAAAAAAAAATTCTTTGTATTGTTTTCTTTGTCTCAATTGCATTAATTTCTCTCTAATTTTTATGATATCCTCCTATCTTTGGGCTTGTTTTGCTCTTCCTTTTCTAGATGTTTGAGGTGCAGCACTAGGATATTCATTTGTTTCTGTTTTGTTTTCCTAACATGTGGGTTCACCACTATAAATATCCCTCTAAGAACTTCTTTCATTGTATCCCACAAATTCTGATAAATTGTGCTTGAATTTTCATTGAATTGTAGATACTATTTAGTTTCTCATTTAACTTCATCTGTAACCCATTGGTTGCTGAGGAGGGTATTATTTAATTTCCATATGTTTATTGGGTGTTTTGTTGGGTTTTTTTGTCATTAATTTACAGTTTCATTGCACCATGGTCAAATAATGTACATGGGATAATTTCTGTTTTCTTACATATACTTAAACATGACCTATGGACTAGTATGTGTTCCATTTTAGAAAACATCCCATGTGCAGCTGAAAATAATGTGCATTTGGATGACTCTATATATGTCCACTATGTCCATTTGTTCAAAGGTCTATTTCAGTTCTGCTACCTCTTTGGTAATTTTTTGTCTGCTTGACCTATCTTTTGAGATAAGGAAGTGTTAAGTTCTTCTTGTAAGATTATGGTATTAGATATTAGATTTTTCATATCCATTAAAGTTAGTCTTACATAGTTGAGTCCTCCCATATTTGGTACTTACATATTTATGACTCTTATCTCTTCCTCTTGTATTTTTCACCTAACCAGTATGTAGTGGCCTTCTTTACTTCATCTGATAATTCTTGGTTTGAAGCTCAGTTTGTTGGCAAACAGGATTGCTACCCCTGCTTTTTTTGAGGTCGTAGGGCATGTAGTATTTTTTCTATCCTTTGACTTTCAGCCTGGGAATTTATGAGTTAAATGTGTTTCTTGCATACAGCATATTGTTTTTTAATCCACTTTACCAGTCTGTCTTCTTTAATTGGTGAATTGAATCCATTTATATTGATGGTTATAACTAATATGTATTGACTTATATTTCACATGTTATTTTCCTGTTGTTGGTTACCTACTTTTCACCTGTGTTTGTTGTATTGGTGGGTTCTTTACATTGTCATACTGGAGTTGTGGTCTGTTTTATCCCTTTTTAGAATATCTTTTGGCAATCTATGTAGGGCTTAGTTGTCATGAATTTCTTTAGTTGTTTTTTGTCATGGAAGTATTATTCTTCTCCGTTGAACTTGAAAAAGTTTTGCAGGGTATAGCAATCTGGGTTGGAATCTGTTTTCTTGTAGGACTTGAAGTACTGTTATCCATGCTGTTTTATTTTTTATACTAGTTTTACTGAGAAAGAAGTAGCAATGAGACAGTTTCAAAACAGGTTATTAGGACAGTTACAATAATTAATACATTGCATATTGTTGTCTTTGTATTAGTTATTCATAGTACAAGATACAGACAAGATATCTTGTCTAAACTATATTAGTTCAAAACTTTTTTGTCATTGAACTACGATAAAGTAACTGCATATCTATGCTAAATATTTTGTATATACAGATATCTCTATCTATATCTATTTATTTATTTATTTATTTTTTCACTACAAAATGGTCCTTCATTTATATTCCCATTTATATACCTCATTTTTATACTTTTCTGCTAGATGGTTAAAAACAAGATAAAGTAAGACCTATAAAACAAAAAATGTAACTTTTTTTCTGCCAAGGTCAGTCAGATCCCCTCAGGATTTACTTTGAAACCCTGTACAGCAGTTTGTACATCTTTTGTCAATGTCAGCCACATGGATGAGTCATGGCCATTGCTTGACCAATTTGCCATCTGTGAAAGCCTGAGAGAATGTTTTCTCTCCAAGTAACTCTCCTTAGGCACACTCTACATCATCAGTCACTTTCCTCTGTGACCCCATAATGTCCTTGATCAGAAAATTTGGGACACCACCAAGTTAAAGGATGTTACAGTACAGGTTCTCTATGCCCTGAGTCATCACTGACCTTGAAGGGCTAAGGCCAAAATGTTGGCTCTCCTTGTAGCTCTTCTTTTGCTCTAATTTTTTGGTCTGCATCTCCATGCTTTTCTTGACTTGATGGTTTTTGAGTAGAAATCTGCCATTATTCTGATGGGTTTTCCTTTAAATGTGATTATTTTTCTTTTCTTTTCTTTTTTTCCACTAGCAGCTTCTAGTATGCTGTTCTTGCACTGAATTTCTGGGATCTTGATTAATATATGCCTGAGTGTGATTTTAATTGGATTGATGTTACTGGGAGTTCTGTTTGTCTCAGCTATACGAATGTCAGAGTGTTTCCCCACATTTGGTAAGTTTTTGCTATTATTCTTGTCCATATTCTTTTTATATCTTCTGTGTTGACTCCTTCTTTCTCACTGATGCCTATGAGTCCTATGTTGTTCATCTTTTCATCATCTTGCAGCTGTTGAATTATTTCCTGGATCTTAATTGTTTTTAAGAGATCTTTCCCTACCTTTTCACTACTTGCAATGGTGTCTTCAAGGTCTGAAAGTCTATATTCACTTTTATTTAGACAGTTTGTCAACTTTTCAGTGAGATTTTAATCTCCTTTATATCTCTTTGAATCTGACTCAGGCATTCTATTTTTTTTCTATGTTGTTCATTCAAGATTTCCATCATTTTTCTATTCTCCTCTACTTTTTTTTATCAGTGCCTTGGTTAGAAGCACTTAGTAATTCTTTCATTATAGTTATTTCTTTCTTTTACATGGGATATATTTTATGATCTGGTTTCTTTTATATTCTTCTGCAGTTGTTTTTTTTCTTAAGATGCTATTATGTCATAGGTTTCAGGTGTGTGACCTTCAATTTCTTCTATGCTGGTGTCTCCTGTGTTTGTTCTGGGTGAGATCAGGGCCTGAGAATACATTTTGCTCCTTCTTTGTGTTATTTTATATTTCATTGAGCACTCTTTATTTTGATTTCTGTGACTTTTTTTTCTGAAAGCTTGATAGTAATTAGCTGTGTCACTTTGATTAGAGCCACTCTGTTTAGAGTCTGTTCTTTAGGTGCTGTGTCAAAAATTCTTGTTTTGTGGTGTCCCAAGGATTTTCCCTCTCTTTTGGTTGAGAGTGAGGTATTGGTTTCTATTTTGCACTGTTTTCTGTCCTTCAGTGTAGGGCATTGTTGAGGTTATAACCCAAGTACCTTCTGATATTATTACCTGAGAGAGATCATGTGTTTAAGACAGATATAGTTTTCTATTTAGAGTAATACAATTAGGAACACTAATAATGGGTAGTGAGATTTAGCAACAGATAAACTTGTAACTAATGGGTTTGTATTTTAAACCATAAGAGCAAACATTATGTATAGTTAAGCAGATATTAAAATGTGGATTTATATTTAATTACTTCCCCTAAGTTCTGTGAGGTCACCTCACCATGATGTACCTGGTGTCTTCCTGGAAGAATAGTTCACCCCAGTCACCTGTTTCCACCTCTGTCTCAAGAGGATGCTCTTGTAGGTTCTGGGACTAGTGTGAGCCCCACTGGGCCAAACGATATGCCAGTTCAGGACCTAACGAACTCGAACTTGACCAGCTTGGCCTCACTTGGTCTAACTGCTGTGCTCATCTTTCTGTTGCAGCCCATGAAGTGAACCTGCTGTTCCCTGCTGAATAGATGTTCTGGTGCTGGTTTAGTTCACTCAGTCTTGCCCCTAGCCTCTCTGCAGGGAGTTCTGCCACAGGATCCCAAACCAGGCCTCTCTGTTGAGCACTCTTCATTTTCTTATAAGAGTCCATGGGAACTTGTATATCTCTTCTACCATGGCTAAACACAGGTCAAAGTCTCTATTTCTGAGGAAAGAACTTCTGCCAGACATTGGTGCTGTGGGTGCATCTTGGACCTCCCATTGTTTATAATATGAGGAGTAAATTTCTAAATTTGTTTATAAGACATCCAATATATTTCTGTTATAGTATCTTAAGTGTGCTAAAACACTTTCTCCTGGTAACATCTTGCCTTTATAACTCATCAGTTCCAGAATTCTTCTATCTTGGGATTCTACTTATGGCCCTCATATTGCCCTGAATACCCACAGTCTGAGACTTCCAGAGTAGGTAGTAAAATCATAATATTTCTGTGATACTTGTATACCCATGTTTATAGCAGGATAACTAGTGATAGCTAAATTCAGGAAGCAGCCTATGTATCCATCAACAGACAACTAAATAAAGAAAATTGCTATCTATATATAATGAATACTATTTTGCTATAAATAGTAACAGATTTTTTTTGGTGGAACCGGGGATTGAACTCAGGCCTCTGCACTTGCCAGGGAAGCGCTTATTCCACTGAGCCACTTCCCCAGTCCCAATAGTAACAGATTTTAAACATCTGTAGCAAAGTGGATCTACCTGGAATGTATAATGTTGAGTGACATAAATCAGACAAGATTAAATACCATATGGTATCCTTTCTTTGAGTGAGGCAAAGTAAAAATATAGACAATGATAGAGGATAGATAGAAAGGGATAGAGGATGGGTCTTTTGCAATAAGTAAGTGATATAAAGAAACAAAGGCAAAGGAAAATAAGAAAGTGAGGAGGAAGGGAAAGGAAAATAAGAAAAAATATATCACATACAGGAACCTAACAATTCTAGTTAATATGGACACTCTATGTCATAACATGAGGTAAGGCAAATAATAGTAGCAAGAACAAAAAAAGGGGTAGATCCAACCCCCTCTGGAATTGGCAGAGGGATAGCCATCAGTCTTACTAGAGAAATTAGAAGGAGACACTCTATAGGACAAATGGCCCAGCTTATTCAATAATTAATTTGCAAAGCAAGGGAGAGGAGGGACAGGTAAATTCAAGTCACTCAGAGACCAGAAGAGGACAATGCTTTGTCATTTCATGGCTTGGATATGAAACATCCTGTGTTCAAACATACTTATGGAGTGGTCTTGCTCTTGTCTTGATCTATCACAACCACAAGTGACTTGTCTCATGTTAAAGTCATAAGAAATTGTTTATGGGCTGGCGAGATAGCTCAGCAGACTAAAGCACCTGCTTAGGCAAGCTTAGGCAAAGGGTAGAGACTGTGGTTCGATCCCCAAAACCACATGCCATGCCAGCTCTGCCTCTATGATGGGCTGAGCTGGCCAGAGTCCAGGCATAGTGAAGAACACCTATAATCCCAGCACTGGGGAGGTTTAAAACAGGAGGCTCACCACAAGTCTGAGCTGCATAGTGAGAACTTGCAACAATCAAATACATAAAAAAGAAATTGTTTATGTTTATCAAATCATAAACTACAAATGGCAAGACAGCCATTAACAACACCAAAGCTTAACTAGTCCTTCTGGGCCAGTTCCTTGTTGTCAGGATACTTTTCTATTTAATATGCTAAACACACACTGATTTCTGTCTTAATTACTATGGTATTTATTACTACACCGTTTTCTCAGAATTATGATGGCACTTATTCATACTACCTTTTCTCATGACATTTAATTAAATGTGGCCCTTAGTCACTGGGCTCCATATGGCTTTGTCTGCTCTAACAGCAAGCAGCACCTTTAGGGTCGTGACCTGCAGAGATTTTGTCCTTTCCTTGATACTTAAAATCCTCCCGATTCAATTTAAACAATAGAAGCTTGATATTAAGTTTTTAAATGAGTGAGTGAGCAAATGAATGAATAATGTGAGCACAAATAAAGCTCATTTTGCTTTTTTCAATTCTAGAGAATTGGAGAGAAGGGAATCGATGCTTGTTTAAATCAAATAAAGTAGTGTTTTCCTTTCATATGCCAAATCAAAGAAGAATTGAGCTGAAAGAAAAGTTTATCTAGTTGATATAAATATTTGAGTGAAGAAAAGTCTTGCTGGTGCATTTGAGACATCAGTAATTTAAAGTGACAGCTAGATAAGAAGTATTATTCAATAAAAAATGGAAATTGCTTTTATTTCAAAACTTTATGGAATATTTTATGTTCTAAAAAGAAAGTTTATTCATAATTTGCATATTATCTCTCTAATACCTGACTAGGTCTTTAATCTTCTCCCTTCCTAATTGATAAAGTATTCTCTATTTTAATATGTTTTTGTGAATTTTAATTTTGATTAATTCATGGTGCATAAATACGATGTGCCCCTTTTATCTACATATTACTGTTTACTTACTTTCTTTTGGACTAATTGTATATCACTAAAAGTTTAAATAAATACATGTCAGTAAAAATCTTGAAATCAGGGGAAAGTGTTTATGATTTTATAAATATCTCTGCAAAAAACTCAAACTAGGAACCATAATATCAATAGAAGATCTCTACTAGTCTCTCTCTCTCTCTAACAGATTGTGTGTTTATATGTACATATAAATATACATATATTGTATGTATACATATACATATACATATATTGTGTGTATACAAATGTATATACATGTATTATATGTATTTTTTAAGAAATCTCACATGATTTTGGATGCTGAGCTGGGGATGTAGCTCAGTGGTAGAATTCTTACCTAGAATCTGCAGGATGTACAAGTTCTTGGACTCAATTTCTAGCATTAAAGACATTGTGTGCTGGCACGACCATGTCCTGTTTCGGTGGCCAGCACTGCGTGGGGCCAGCATAGAATGTGATAACAGAGATTGAACCCAGGTCCTTGTGCTCTCCAAGCAGGCACTTAGACCACTGACCTATCCCTGGCCCTCTGCATTTGTTTTTAATGCTTTCTACTGATTGTATATTTTTCCATTACATTATCTAAGATAATCTTAATTTAGGGAATTTATTGTAAATATTGTTCACATTTTAAAAACAGCTTTACAATTATGTATATACTACTGTCTGTCCTATTAGCAACTATGGTCTAGTCAACCTGATACAAAGCATAATTACAATAGTTTTTCAACTGACTTGACAACCAAGATTTTAAAATTTACTTATATATTAATATAACAAAGGGGGAAAACTTATTGTAATCAGTGTGGACAATGTATCTAAAATCATACCTTGGCTTAGTACAATTTTCTTATATGTATTTATGTTCTTTGGCCTTTTAATATGGTTTTCAATATGTATATATGATAATTAACTTTATAAGCTCTTAAAAGATAAATAAATGAATCTGATGCTGAGGAATAATTGATTTTTTAAAAATGAACTTCTCAGGGGGCCTGTCCATTAGCTCAGTTGTTTAAGTGCCTGCTTAAACAAAGCAGTCAGTCTCAAGATGCTCTGGGTTGAACCCAATTTCTCACAGGAAACCAGAAATGCCCTCAAGGCATCTTCAGGCTGCCAAATAAATAAATAAATAAATAAATAAATAAATAAATAAAATGAACTTCTCAGGGCCAGTGAGATAGCTCAGTGATCTAAAGCGCCTGCTAGGCAAGCTTAGGCATGCATGAAGGGACTGCAGTTTGATCCCTGGCGCCACATGCTGCGCCGGCCCCACCCCCAGGGTAGGCTGAGCTGGCCGTAAAATAAAATAAAATAGCATAAAATAAAATAAAAATTTCTCAGTGATGTATTAATGGCAGAAATAATCATTCTGCTGTGCAAGTAGGGACACACTACTTTGGGGTTTGAATGATTTACCTGATGTCCTTGGCAAGTCTATGGTTCAGATTGTTAACAAAGAATACAGCTTTTCTCCCCAGTCTTATGTGTCCCGATCACAGTTTCTGTGACAGCTCAGTGTTCAGGGCCATTCCTTACACATTTGAAATGTCCACTTTGGTTAATCACTGAGATATGAACATCCATACAGCTTTCCCAATAGTCCTCAATTAATCACAGCTCTTTTCCATGCTAACTCCTTCTTAAGTCTACCTTGCACAGGGGCAATCCCCCATTCCCAGCTCATTAGGGTGTTGAACTATTCTCTTTGATCTCTACCTGTATCCTCCAAGCCTTTACTTTTCCATCCTTACAAACCCAATTTGAAATATATACAGAGAGATATGTGGTGGATTGTGGCAATTATGTGCCCTCCTTTCTTTCTCACCTTCTATTTGGATTCAACTGTAGTCTCCAAGGGCTCAGCTGGACCTCTGATGCTAAATTTCATTGCTGAACTTGCCATTTATTTAATGTTTACATTGCACTAGAATCTTGCCCACTTAACTCCTCAGAGATTTTCTGAGATTTAATTTCAATTTCTATTAAAATATAGTCAAAAATTCAAATCTTTTCATATTAGTTGTTCAGGTTACCAGATATAAATGTGCAAGACTGGTTTAAAGAAGAGGGCCCGGGGAGATAGCTCAGTAGAATAAGCATGGGGTCCTGAGTTCAATCCCTGGTACAGAGAAAAAAAGGTGAGGGGAGCTGGAGAGATAGCTCAGTAAAATAAGCACTTGAGTTCAA
>NW_004524662.1:1018264-1024473 GCF_000260255.1 Octodon degus | reverse complement strand
ATAACAAGAAAAAAATGTAAGCATTAATTTTTCATTTCAAAAGACCAGCAGAGGGCCAGCCAGATAGCTCAGTGGATTAAAGTGCCTGCTCAGACAGACTCAGGGACCAGGGGTTGGATCCCTGGCCTGCTGTGTTGGCCCCGCCCCCAGGGTGTGCTGAGATGGCTGTTGGAACTAGCAGTGATGGCGCGTGCTTATAATCTCAGTGCTTGGGAGGCTGAAAAACAGGAAAGACCACTACAAGTCTGTTCTGTGTATCGAGACCCTGTAAACCTTGTACTAAATACATTAAAATGAAACAAAGCAAAAGGTCAGCAGAAATTGGCAGTACAATTATCCAAATCTTTCCACATACATACCTAAAAGTATTTTCATCTCTTCTTTCATTTGTCCTTTTCTTCATCCCATTGAACGAAGTCTTTCCCTTTCATAGTATCTACTGTTGAATTCCTATTACTTTGTTTAATGAAATTTTGTATCATTTCTAATATTTTTATCACTATTTTGTATTCTTAAAAAATGCAAACTTCTGAAGACTTTCATGATGTGTAGTATATGCGCCTGCCCACAGTACATGGTATGAAGTTGCTTTTTGGTAAATGCTAAGTGTCTTACCACCCAGTTCGAGTGCTTCAGATGTGCTTATGTGACTCTTACTATACCTGTGGCCTCATATTTTTGCCCCTACAATCAAGTTGAGAAACATAATTTTTCTACAGTTGCTAGGATTAAGATAATGCCTAGTGACAGGGAGAAGGTTGAAATACTTTTTAACTTCATTGTAAAAGCTAATCCTGATCTATAGTGACAGGTTCTGAAAAGATCCCTAATCAAATCCTACTACCTGGAGGTATAACAGTAGGCTGTGTTTGGAAGGTAGAACTCAAGTTGAAATAAAAATAAAACAAGGAGGAACCTAAAAAATGAACTTTTGGGGAACTACCCACTTGGGCCCCCCTCCTGTCCCTCTCTGGGATAGAAGCTTTCTTTCCCTCAATAAATATATTCTGCTCATAAAAAAGTAAAAAATAAAAAATGAGCTTTGAAAAGTTAAATCAAAGTAGAATTGAACTTGTGTAGGGGAATTACTTTCATTTTTAAAACTTCATTTGCTAGATTTTTTAAAAAAAAATTTATTTATTTATATGTGTGTGTGTGTGTGTGTGTGTGTGTGTGTGTGTGGCCAGCTCAGCCCACCAGGGGGCGGGGCTGGTTGGCATGTGGAGCTGGGGGATTGAACCGTGGTCCCTGTGTTTTGCTAAGCTTGTTCTAAGTAGGAGCTTTAGACCACTGAGCCATCTAACCAGCCCCAAAACTTCATTTGTTAGAAATACAATATTTGGAGATGACTGGTTACTACTTCATATACTACTTTCATAGGCAAAACCTGCAAAGAATGGAAGTAATAACTTTTCAGAGTGTTCTGAGAAATGTTATGTTGTTTAGAGTATAAGACATCTTCCATAATGAGGTTTGAGTTGGTAATATTCTTGTTGCCTGATTTGCTAACAGTTGATATAACCATAGAATCCATAAATGGCATTAAGTAGTCAAGAAGTACACAAGAGGCCAGGTGTGGTTATGAATGCCTATAATCCCAACACTTGGGAGGCTGAAGCAAGAGGATTACTACAAGTTCAAGACCAGCCTGGGCTACAAAGTGAGCTTAAGGCCAGCCTGAATTGCATAGGCTGAATTGAATTTATTTATTTATTCAGATGCTGTCTAAATAAATAAATAAACGTGAGATGCACAAGAAAGTGTTCAGTGATATACGAGGTATTACATATATGGATGTATTTGAATATGCAGTCAGTCTTTAATATTATAAATACTGGAAAGCTAAAGAATTACATTGTAATTTTATAATGCTTCAAGTTAATTTTTATTTTAAAATATAGAGCACGGACAGAGGTGACAGGGATACAATCCATGCCTTTATTAGCTAGGTACCTACAGCTCTTTTTACTCCCTTTTCTCTTAGAGCACGCACATGATTTATATTTAATTCATCTATGTGCCTATCTCTTGTACCACATGTGAGCCTGATGGCAGCCTCTCATGTTATTCTCATCTTAGGACACCCGCTGTACATTTAAATACATTATATACACTTATGCGCTATACATTAGGTATGGATTGAATTTTGTTAAATGATAACAGGAGAATGCTCTTTCATAACATGGTTTTAATATTTCTTGAACTCAAGTCACCATATTAAATTTCAACATTTTTAAAAGTGATAATATATAGGCCCTGTATTCATGCTTCTCGAAGTTGGCTAGAGAGTTTGTGTGTTGACTGACACATGACTCTGAGCTTCCCTTTCCTGATGGTTTGGGTACCTAAATGTGTTTCCCATTATGTCTGTTTCTGCAGGTTCCTTCAGGATTTTGAGCATGGGAGATCTGAGTGTAATTTAGACATCAAGCCAGTTTTGGTATTTGTAGTGCATCTAAAACACTCATCATCTTGAATACTGTCTCATGAGAGTTTGGTTTCTAGGCATCCTTTTATAGACCAAATGTCCACCATGCTAAAGAATTTAGTTACAATTTGATATTCTAGAAGAAAAAGGCACATCACTAAATTGTGCACCAGATCTACACTTTAATTACAAAAGCAAGTAAAAATGAAGCTCAAAGCTATATTACATCCTGATATATTTATGAAGTCATCTTTAAATGTTAGAAAGGAGTGTCATATAGTACTATGCAGAATGCTCAAATCATTTTGATCATTTTTTGCTATTTGCTTTAAAAAATTGCAAGCAAGTCCATTAAATGACAGATTGTTAGGATTTTAAAAGGACATATGCTTTAGTTTTATATGGCTTTTGAAATCTCATGCAGCAAAAATGATCTTAAAATATCATGAACTATAAAAAGTAATTGATTTTTTCTCAATTTTCATGCCAAATTATAGGCAGTGCTAAGATATTCATGAGTTGTGGTCATTCTGCAACAAATATGCAATAGTTGGCAATATTTTCACCCACAACCCAACTAATGGCCTTTATGTTAATCAACAGAAAACTATTTGGAGTGCTGTAAGTATTTGCTACAAACAGAACAGCATTTTAAAACTCTTAATAACTTTGATTATATGAATATAAAAAGGGAAATGTATAAAAGATACATAAAAGCAAAAAATGAATTTCAGGATATTAGATACTTTTACACAATGTATTCTCACTTCTTGTTTAGCTGTTGACAGCAAAATGGCTAATACAAACTCCAAAGTTACCAGACTACTGGCTCTCAAAAAAAAAATACTGCATGCACCATCAAAGATGGTTTTTTATTGGAATTTTAAGTAAAAGTTTTAAGCAACTGTAGACTTTAAGCTTTTGAAATCAGATTTCATAGAGGTATAGTCAATAAAGCCCAATAAAGGGTAGAAATAAAGGTGAATAAAGATAGTTGATTTATGGATTTCATTCTATTGTCTCAAGTCATCATTGTTGAAATTTTTATTGTTTAAATACAAACAAAGATATCTTTATTTTATTTTCCTACTCCCAAGTGTAGACTGTGTGCTCTTAAAGGGCAAGTGTTTCTGTCTGTATTTCTTCTCAAATCTTCAAAGACAGGTTACTATACTTTTAAAAGTATTTGATGAACTAAACTATGGCCAGATCAAGGTTACTTTGCTTTTCATAAGAAAAGACCTGTGGCTCCAAATGAACACCTTTAATTTTATGCACAAACTAAAATTGAACTACCTCAATTACGTTAATTTTGTAAGTGAAGGACAATGACAAAATAGTGTGCTTAACACCATTGGGGAGATGTGTTGCAAAGGTGATTCTGCATACACTAACACATTAATTTAGTGGTCACATAGTCATTTATTTATTCATTTTTCTGTATTTACTGAACTTTTATATAATGTAGCAAGTTCTATGTTCTCTTCAATGTGAGAGAACTCCTTTCTAATGGCTAATGAACTAGCCATCATATCTACATGAAAACAAAGTAACACATAGATGAAAAGACAAATTTAATGTAATCCCTATCAAAACCCCAATGATATATTTCTTTCAAATAGAAAAACTCATTGCAAATCTCATGTAGCATCTCAGGAGACCATGTGTATTAGGCACTTTCCTGTCCCTGGGACATAATTTCTGACCCCTACAAATTAAAGTGGAAGCGAATCATTTTTGGCTCACAGTTTTAGAGGGTTCTGGGATTAGCTGGCCCTAAAACAGAAATAGCATGGTGGAAGAACATGGCAGATTAAAGCTGCTAACTCAGAGGCATCCAGGAAGCATAGAGAAAAGGGAAGAACCAGGGACAAGAATATTCCCCTACCAACAGTAGTCCTCAGTGACTAGTGACTTCTGACCACACCCCATCCCAAAAGCATATTCAAATATGAACTCAACAGTGGATTAGTTAACTGATGTGGGAACTATACTACCTCATAATCCAACCACCTTCCCAAAGCAACATTTAAGAACACATGAGATGTTAGGGAGACATTTTGGATCTAAACTACAATACTATCAAGAGCTAACAAAGCCTCAGAAAAAAGACAAAGTTGAAAGTCTCACATTTCCTCATTTTAAAACCTACTCAAAAGATACCCAATCCAAAATACAGTAATGTGCAGATTAAAGCATCAGCTTAGGCAGAGACCAGCGGCCAGGGTTAGATCCCTGGCATGCCAAGCTGGCTGTGCCCATGGGGCATGCTGAGACAGCAACTGAGTTTGGGCATGGTAGCATGTGGCTACCATCCCAGCTCTGAGGAGGCTAAAAACAGAAGGATCACTATGAGTCTGATCTGTGTAGTGAGACCCTGTAGACCCTGTGCTAAATACAAAAAAAAAGAAAGAAAAGAAAATCCAGTAATAACATAGAGATAGACATGTAACTCAATGGAATAAGATAAGCCTGACATATTTGTATATGACAAAATTATTTTTAACAAGTTTACTGAGACTGTTTGATGGAGTGATATCAATTTTTAATAAGTCACAGTGTAAAAACTGTATATCCACATGCAAAACAATAAGGTTAGATCCTTAAAACTCACATTAAAATAACTCTATGCATTAAATACCTGCACACACAAATGAAAGCTATAAAACTGTTAGGAGAAAACAGGGAAAGCTTCATGAGTTTTGGATTTTGCAATGATTTCACTACAACACTAAAAGCATAGGTAGCCAAAGGGTAAGTGGATTTGATATCATCAAAATTGAGATAATTTTGTACATGAATGCATACAAATTCTTTGTGAAATCAGAGAGTAAAAAGGCAGTCTACAGAATGAAAGATAGTATTTGCAGATCATATGTCTGATTAGGCAATAATATGATTAAGAATATATAAAGAACTACAACTCAACAATAAAAGCAACCCAATTCAAAACAAGCAAGCAACCCAAATACATATTTATCCAAAGCAGACACACAGACAACCCAGATACACATGTAAAGATATTCACCACCATTAATAATTAGAGAAACAGAAATAAAAACCACCATTAATATTAATTCATATTTACTAGGATAGCTATTATTAAAAGTAAACCTGTGGGGTTGTGAAAAAATTATAATCCTTGTGCTTCTTTATGGATATGTAATGTGGTGCAGAAGGTATTATGGAAAGTTTTATGGAAGTTCCTCAAAATGTTAAACAGGATATAAGTTTCAGCAATCCCCCTTCTGGGTACATCACCCAAAATGATTGAACAATAGATTTGAATAGATGTTTGTGTTTTCATCTTAGCAACATTCACAATATCAGCAATATAAATATTAGTTGTTTTAAAAAGAAATGCAATTATTATAAATGCTCAATGTGGATAGAGCTTTAAAACACTGGCCTAATTAAAAAGGCAAAAAAGAACAAATATTATATAATTCCACTTGTATAGAGTAACTAGAGTGGCTAAATTATAGGTGTTGAAGGGAGGGAATGACAGGAATTGTTACTTAAATAGTAAAGAGTTTTATTTTGGAAAGATATGACAGTTGTCCACCAATGTTAATCTACATACTGCTACCTAAGTATATACTTATAGTGATTAAAGGAGTAGCTTCTGGGCTGGAGAGATGGCTCGGTGGTCTAAAGCACCTACTTAGAACAAGCTTACCTAAAGCATCAGGGACCGCGGTTCAATCCCCCAGCACCACATGCCAGCCAGCCCTGCCCCCTGGTGGGCTGAGCTGGCCACACACCACACATTCTCTCTCTC
>NW_004524662.1:1013112-1018164 GCF_000260255.1 Octodon degus | reverse complement strand
AAAAAAATAAAAATAAAGGAGTAGCTTCTGATTCTAAATATTTTACTAAAGTAAACAAGTAAGTAAAACTATCAGCAGTCTAAGGGATTAAGTAAAGATTTAAAAACCCATAGTGTTGCTTGAAATAAAAGATTTCCACAAGGACAAGTGAAAAGAGAAGTCTTCGCTCAGACTCTAATTTTTACCTATGAGGAAAGAAGTGTAACTGGTGGCAGCATCTCCTAGATTTGGCCTGAAAACACCAAGATCATCAATTTACATATAAGGTCCTCATTGTCCTGTATATACCATAAGGCTGCTGAGGAAATAAACAAAACTATTAGCTCCCTTCCTGGTTTAGTTGCATGCAATTTTCTGAGCTCTTATATATTCTCAGGAGATGTGATTTTAAACGTATGGATTTCTACCTACATTCTTTTGTGTGTTAAAGAAAACAATCAAAGCTGTTGCTATCTGAGGAGCAAAAAATGGCAGTAGCCACCAGAACAGTTTTACTCAATGGAATGAAACTAATTCTCATTGCAGGGTAAATTATATATACAATGCAAAACACAGTTGGGAGCTCAGTTTCTCTCCAATCTTAAACAACTACCAGTACCATGGTTGGTTCCCATTGTCTGAATTTACTTCCTTGTAAACTCAGAGGTGACTCAATTAATTAAATAGAATAAGTACTTGGGGGATTTGTGTGCTTGAATTAGACCTTAGTAAGGTTTGTGATGGTGCCCCCTCCTACAGATGTGTAAGCGCAAATGTACAAAGATCAGGGCATGAGCACAAACGGCTTTCTGTACAAGTCAGCAGGAACCAGCAAGCAAAGCAGAGCTTTGCCCGAAGTGAAGGCTGGGACGTTTTGCTACAGACCCCACTGGGTCAAACTATCCATGGCCTATAGGCCAAGCTGTGTAAATCTTCCCCCTGCAATTTCACTGTTCCTACACAGGGAAGAATAATCTACTGGAAAAGGAAATTAAATTTATTTTTATTCCTTGTGATTTTATTTTAAATAAAAGTAAAATTTGATGTGAGTGTACATTTGTTTTGTTTACTCTGTCATTCCTATTTTTAAATTAATATGTGATAAGTAGGAAAGAGCAGAAAATATCTTTTGCAAAATATGTAATACCTAGTTCATTGAGAATGACAAAGGGAAAGACTATCTACCTATCTATCTATCTGTCTATCTATCTATCTTATAGAGATAGTCTTATTGAAATTCTTATAAAGAGAATAGAAATATATCTTCTAGAAGGATATTATTGTAGAGCCATTCTTGCTCTAATACACATATAAGTATATATATATATATAATTTTTATTAAGATTTTGGGGGTGTAGAAGAATTTAGTTTTTAAAAATAATAATGTGTCCTGAAAAAAAAACCCTTCATATTCTAAAGAAATATATTGCAATTTAAACACATTATGTATTTTTGGAAAGAAATTCACAGCATGAAATATCACCTAACATTCAGAATAATGTTTTTTAATTTTTGTCAATGTAATAGAATCACTGAGGAAGCTTGAAGAAACCGTTAGTTCCAAGGCCTCCCTCTTAACTTGAGATAGGCCTAATTATAGGCCTTTGGCATTTAGTTTTGTTAATGTCCATAGTAACTTTGATGTACAACAATACCCCAGAATGACAAATTTAGGATATTTTTCACATTCTGAAACACAAGTATTTAACATCATGCAATTTTTCTACTGTGAATCTGAGTGGCATTTATCTGGTTCCCACTTATTTTATTTATATTCTAGTGCTTTGTCTGTGAGTGACCAAAGTTTAAGAGTATGTAAAAATATCTACCAGTAAACAATTAAAATTACCTAGAGAAATTATAAAGATATCCAGTACTTTTAATTGGAAGTTTTTGACTTCCTTGTAACTAAGTAATAAAATGAAATAAGCCAATATAACAATTTATTTGCAGTGGAGGTGGAGTGATGTTTTATGACAGATGGAGAACATTCCACTGGCAACTTTGTATGTAAACATTTTGAGATTTTTTTATGGGCCCAAAGAAAGATGAGATAAACAATATTTTCTTGGAATAGGTTAAAAATTTCTAGAAGCTGGGGCTGGAGAGATGGCTCAGTGGTCTAAAGCACCTACTTGGAACAAGCTTGGCAAGGCATCAGGGACCGCGGTTCAATCCCCCAGCACCACATGCCAGCCAGCCCCGCCCCCTGGTGGGCTGAGCTGGCCACACACACCTCTCTCTCTCTCTCTCTCTCTCTCTCTCTCTCAAATAAATTAAAAAAAATTTCTAGAAGCTTATAGACTATTGATGTTCTTAAAATTAATTGGGGTTTTAGGAGTAACTGGGAAGTGTAGGACCTAAACTTTATCTTATTCTGTTCATCATGAGGGCATAGATTTTTCTGAAGAGTACCAGCATTTCTATCTGAGCATGCACAAAGTCAAACATTGTTCATCTTTTATCTATTCCCTTAAATCTTGCTCCTGAAATGGTCCCCACTTAATTCTTTCTTTCTTTCTTTCTTTTTTTTTTGTGGCCAGCTCAACCCACCCTGGGGGCAGGGCTGGTGCGGCATATGGAGTCTGGGATTAAACCACAGTTCCTACACTTTGCCAAGTTTGCCTAAGAAGGTGATTTAGACCACTAAGCTGTCTTGCTAGCCCCTACCATGTTACTTTTGGAGCAACAAACCACTGTACAACTACAGATTTGTAAAGGGGAGAGAAATACTGTGTTAGCACACAAAACTCACTCCCTAAAAATGAATGTAAAACAAGTTGTTTCTTATTTTCCAAGCAAGGCTTGTAGCAAAATCTTAATGTAAACAAGGCAAACCTAGAAAGACTTACAGATACATGATTATTTTACTTTTCAAAATGTCAAATATCATAACATCAAAGCAATTGCCTGTCATTAGGATTTCTTCTCTAGTTACCGAATACTTGCAAAATGCTAAATGTAGACTCTTGTTTGTCATCCATCAACATGATTCTAAGACAAGAGGGTTCATTTAACATTGATGATGACATCTGGAGCCTCTAGAAACTGCCTTCAATGTTAATCCTCCTTTCTTGCTGTAGTTAGCATTTTGATTCTGTCTGTAATGAATGTGGGTCCGGCAGTGGCAGAGCTAGCGCACATGGCTGACTCCACCCAGGAGAGCTGATTAGGACTAGCAATCTTACAGAAGGAGCCATTTGCAAACATTGCTTGTTTATATATCTACTCTGTTAAGATTAAGATGCACATGAATTCTTTCTGTTTTATACTCTGGGAAACTCCTATGTGTGTTTGAGAGGCCTGGTCACTCTGGATTATATCACTTTCTAGTAAGACCTTTGTTTGTTAGATTTGAACAAATTCTTCAACTCCTGATTAGAGAAATTCATTAGTTGGATGAAGTCAGGTAGAAAATATGAAGGTTGTTGCCCACATTTACTGTCTAATGAAAAGCAAACTGACAGGATTCAAGAGAAAAAGAATGGTTTCCTACTAAGACTGGACTTGCAGTTAAAACTAATTCTATATTAATGTGGGATCCACTATTCTGCTACTAGACTATTATAAAATTAAGTACAGATTATTAAAAATTTCCTTCTTTAGCTGTGCTGTGCAATATTTTATTTTATGTATAAGACAGTAATGTTTTATTCGGCTATCTTACATAATGCTAGACTATTTCCTCAAATGTTTTTCTTACACTTTTCTTTCATTTATTCTTTCATACTTCAGTTCCAAAAATTCTAGCTTTACATATGTGTGGATGTATATTTGATTCTGATTTACAAAATTAATGATGTTTCCTCCAATTTAGAGATACTGTCAAAGTCAGTATTTTATGTAACATTAAAAGTAAAGTTCTAATACATAATAGTTTGTAAAAACTTAGTTTGGTCAAACAGCAATTAAGCAAATACAGTTTTCTAAATGTAATTAATAGCATACATACTTGTGAATACAATATGTGTTCAATAAATGTTTTGAAGGTTATTATTGTATAATATGGGTTAGTTAGTCTTTGACTGTAAATGCTTAGATTTTTTTTTAACTTTGGAAACATCTGTGTCATCTATAGGACTGGACTCAATCTTTTGTGTTCAGATATTTTCATTGAGTAGACATTGGCCAATCTGTAAGCAAAGTAGAAACATACGTGTGGAACTGAGAAGTATGATAATATTGGTTTGACAGACTAGAAAAATGTGTCCTGAGACAGCTGGACAGAGGCACAACCGTGGTAAGGCCGATCTTTGCAGCCTGGACCAGAGATTTTTGTGTCATTCTCTCCACTTGAGAGCTTTTAAGGTTCTGTGGAACAATACAATGTGTTTGTGAGGGAAACTGAATTGCAACTGAAAAGTTTTCTTTTTCCCAGCAAGTTCAACAGAAAATATTTAAGAATCCCATCTATTCTCACATTACTTCAAAGCAAGTCCATTCACGACAAAACCACAAAGAGTATAATCTAAAAATAAATGGAAACTATTAAACCAAAAAGATTTAGTTCTCTGAGAACAAAATTTGATGAATCTTCTTTTTCCTGTTATCCTGAGACACTGTTGCTCCAGCCCTTGAGACCTTTGTTCAGCTCTGAGACTCAGTATGGGTTTTGACAGAACACAGTATCTGAAACCATGTTGTACTGAGGTTAAATCTTTCTTTTTATCATTTAGTAGTTGAAGAACACAGTGCAAGTCAATGTATCCATTCTTTTCTTTTTTAAACTTAGCCATTCTTACTGTCCTTTTTTGTTTCTAATAATAGAAAACAGTAAAATCCAGCTCTTAGCCAAGTTACGCTGAGTGAAATAAAATAGCTCTTTGACATGAGCAAATACAGCCCAGAAAAACTTTACAGCATTGTTTATTTTTACAAAGATAATAAAAAGAATAGGGAAACTGCAGATAACCTGATTTACATTCATGAGGGACATTTGTATGGATTACAGTATACTCAAACTGCAGGGAATTGGGCTGCTATTCAAAAGTATCATCTAGATTCACGTATATTAACCCTAAGAGATGTTGATGATTTATTTCTTGGTGGAAAAGGTAAGTTGCAAAACAATGT
>NW_004524662.1:1010413-1012919 GCF_000260255.1 Octodon degus | reverse complement strand
AACTTCAGGTGTGTCTTCTCAACATGTCCCTCCATGGTACTGCATGAAATCACTCACTTTTCCACATCTGTCTGTGTCCCATCTTCCCAACTCTGCTTTTTCTATAACTCTTACCTTTGCTGTATTATTTATCTTACTTATTTAAAAATTTCCAATTGTCTCATAATAATTGTGCATATTTGTAAGGTATACTATGATGACTCAGTGTATTCACACATCATGTTAGTAGTTTTTAAAGGTATTTTAGTATAGGGTTTACAGAGTCTCATGACACAGATTGGTTCTGTGGTAATCCTTCTGTTTTCAGCCTCCCAAGTGCTGGGATTACAGGCACGCGCCACTATGTCCAGTCTCAATCACCATCTCAGTGCACCCCAGGGGAGAGGCCAGCACAGCAGGACTGGCTAGGTTAGTACTTTTCAGGGCAATTCCCACACACAAAACCCAACAAGTCACCCCAAACACAATCTTCCAAAAGAGGATATTTCAATTTGCTCATTGTTGAGTCTAAAACAAAGCCTGGAGAATAGTATATGGCCTAAAAATACTTGTTGAATCAATAAACAGCAAAACCAATGAAAGCACTGGTCATAAGAGATCATGAGAAAGACATGAGAATTTAGTTCACTATATTTTATACAACTAACTGTGTTTGTATTACAGGAGAGGTAGAAATTAGTTTCAAAATCTAGAAGAGCAATATATCAATTTACTGAAAAGTGAAGTGCCTTTTACACTTAGTGGTATATGTATTGGGTGCTCATTAAATGACTGCTCTTCATTCTCTGACCTCTGAAGCAGTCATTTTCCCTTCTGTGCTGAGGAAAGGTATTTCTGTGTCCTTTAAAATGTGTCTTAGAGGGCTGGCCAAATAGCTCAGTCGATTAAAGCACCTGATTAGGCAGACGTAGGGGCCAGGAGTTCCATCCCCTGGACTGTTGTGCCATCCTCATCCCCGGGGCACACTAACACAGTGATTGAGACTGGGCATGGTGGCACGTGTCCGTAATCCCAGCACTTGGGAGGCTGTAAACAGGCAGATCACTACGAGTCCGATCTACACAGTGAGACCCTGTGTACCCTGTACACCCTGTCCTAAATACAAATAAATAAATAAGTAAATGTGTTTTATTTTACTCTGTCAGTGAAAGTACAAAGCAAGAGGAACATGGGTCTCTCACGTAGCTAAAGGTAAGTCTGATTCATGAAACAGTAAAGTCATGACAGGGGGAAACATGCAAAGAACAAGAGGAGAAGAAAGAAAAATGAAGGGACAGGAGAGCGTGAAGGAAGAACAGAAGAGGAGAAAAGCGGAAGAAAGGCAGCTGTGAGCTGATGAAAGAAGATGTTGTGTCAGGCACCAGAGCCCAAGCCAGGGGAGGAGAAGGGGACAAATGCTTGCAATTGTTTATTACTGGAGGTAAGAATGCATGGCAGAGGGGCAGAGCAGTGGATCTAGGGTGCCGGTCCTTAAGACCCTGATTATCACACGGTCTGCTTCTCAGATCTAATAAAGCTTCACATGATCATCTAGTCTTTTGTCATCTGGTCACAGATGAAGGAACTGGTTTATGTCTAGCTGTCCCCCACCAAGCCTCTTGCAGTCATGGGCTCGGCTTTTATAGCTTTTCATTGATTTCTGCTCCAGTGCTGAATTACATGTGTGAATCTTATACTAACCCTAGGGTGTGTAGTCTGCATACAGTACAAGATAAGGAAAGATGCTTGCTTTTTGCTCTTCCTCTCCCTTTTGCTCTCCCCTCCCCCTCTTTTTCTCTTGTTGCTTTCACTGTTTTCTGCCATCATGAACTGCTGCTCTGTGCCAGGTGCCACCATGAGTTGGATCCAGGTGATTATGGACTGAAACCACCACAAAATATGAGCAAAATAAACCTTTCCTTCCCTAACTTATAGTGTAGGGTATTTTGTCTCAGCAATGAGAGAGAAAAGCAACCAAAAACAGTCTTCAAAGCTCAGCCTCCTATTTCCTGAACAGACGTTTCAGGCACTGCACATGTTTGAGAAGTGCTCTTCACCATGCTTTCTCCCTAGGAATGGCTGTGGGCAGTGCACAGCTTGCAGGCCCCAAGGTTTCTAAGGAAGTGCCCTTTCCCATGGATAGCTAGTTCAATGAGCTTATACCTGTGATGTAGGTGCTGCCTGCAATGCTGTTTTCTGATTTAATAAAAAGGTGAAACATGACCTCAGAGCCACACAGTGATTTGAGTTGAATTGAGGGATCCCACAGGATCGAACAAGTTAAGAAGATATCAAAGGTCAGCATTTCTAGACTTGAACCTCAAGTCAAGCAGCTGGTAGAAGATGATCTCAGGATGGCATCAAGAGGACTTTCATTACTCATTGGAAGAAAGATAATCTCTTTAACAAATGGTGCTGGAAAAACTGGCTCTCTATGTGCTTGAAAACTCAAACTTGACCCAGGTCTATCACCATGCACTAAGCTAAAATCAAAATGGATTAAAGATCTAAACATTAAAGCAGAGAC
>NW_004524662.1:998399-1009080 GCF_000260255.1 Octodon degus | reverse complement strand
CTTAAAGTTCAACATATCAATACTTGATGAAAAGTTCCTGTTCCATATTATGCCTAAGATGTTTGATATGCAGACAGAGAGTGATGTTAAGCTTGACAGCCTAAGTTGTATGGCAATACCAATAAGCTTGTCTTCTGGATGGTTAATGACCTAAGTTTGCAGACCAAAATTAGAGAAAAAGGAGGGCTACAAGGAAAGTTAACATTTTGGCCCTAGCCTTCTAAGGTCAATTAAGACTCAGGACCTATGAGAACTTGTACTGTAACGTCATGTAACTCGGCAGTGTCCCAAATTTCTGATCAAGATTATGGGGCCAAAGAGGAAAGTGATTGATGATGTAGAGTGTGCCTAAGGAGAGTCACAACAATTTCTGACATTGCCAGTGAAGTGGAAGACCCAATACTATTATGGGCTACTGGACTCTTTTAGAATATTTTGCTGAGTTTACACACCTATAATATTCAAATAACGGAAATTAATAAAAAGAGGGTATACAGACGGTTGTATCTGTGTATTCAAAGTGGTTTGGATAGATAGTTACCATTTCTTAATGAATAGAATGATTCTTTTACAGTAATTAACCACTAGGAAGAATGTATGCAGTGTGTTAATTATTGAAATTGTCCTACTGATTTGATTTCCAACCATCTCATTGCTATTTGTTTGTCATTAAAATTATGGGGAAAAATTTTAGATATAACTTTTTAAAAAGAAAAAACTTCTCAGTAAAAAAAAATAAATAAATGAACGAACTCACTTTTCTAACACACACACACTAAAAGGGGACTTTCATAAGTCTATTTCCTTTTCTATTTGATGAGACTGTCTTATGAATAGATTTCATCTACCATTGGTTATTTCTTGCCATCATAGACATTTGTTTGGAGCTTTTGTGTTTGACTTAAACCTACTCATGTTTCTTTATAAGCCATTGAATGCCAAGCTGGAGAGAACAGGTAGCTTAGGAATTTTGTTTTTTAAACTTTCACCACCAGGCTGGAAAGAAAACAAATGTTAAGATCTGCTGTGTGGGCTAATAAATTTGATTAGGAGAAAAGTGCTCGTGGGTGAGAATATTGGGGTAGGAAGTAGCAATACACTGTGGCTGGTGGGGCAAAGCTGAATGTCAGCACTTAATTGCAAA
Organism: Octodon degus; assembly: GCF_000260255.1. Taxonomy (NCBI): domain Eukaryota; kingdom Metazoa; phylum Chordata; class Mammalia; order Rodentia; family Octodontidae; genus Octodon; species Octodon degus. The sequence continues at coordinate 1,007,936 of NW_004524662.1, read as the reverse complement.
CCAGGAGGTCATTATCCACTGGCAACAATTCCCTTGGCGACTTTGTTTTATAACAAATTATTAAAGCAGTAGGAAAGCAGTGTTCTAGGTAGCAGTGAGCTGCCTGATGGGGGTCCTCTCCTGCTCACTGGGGTGCTGAATTTCCTTCACTGGCCTTTGCAGTCGGGGCTACCTGAGGTGAGATGGAGAACATGCTCATTGTTTGGGACCTCTAGGGTTCTGTACACACTTGTCTGGCTGTCTTGGGACAGGATGGGAAGCAACAGTCTTTGCCACCAACTACCTGTGAGTTTGAGAGCGAATTTGGTAGAATCTGTTGATTGACCTGGAGACCAACTATCTTAGGGAAGTAGAAAGACTCAGAGTCCTGGGACTGAAATCATCTCAAGTATATGAAAGCAGACTCATTCATGGGAGATAAAGCACATCATGGTCAGCCATCTTAGCTTAAGGCCTCCCTGATGGCCTGGAACATTCCTCAGACTCTACAGCATCCTGTGTGTGTTTTTCTCTCTCCTTCATCAGGGTCGGTCCTGACCAATGGTCTGGTCTCACGCTCCCAACTTTGCAGCCCCCTTTCTGATTTCTTTCATCCAGGCATCTCCTCTGATTGAAACACTAAAGCTTTTTCTTTTTACTTCTTCATTTCCTAACTTTATCTTTTTTATTTTAAAGAAAAGAAAAATAGACAATAAAAGCATGCTATAAAATTTCAAAACAAGATTGTAGGCGAGTAACAATGTCACCAATGTTATCCATACATTGCATATTGTTATCTTCAAAGTAGTTGCTCATATTATAATATATAAGCAAGAAAATTATATCAAATAATATAAGCACAAACCTTTCTTTTTAAAGAACTAATAAGTTTCAGTTCCAAGTAGGTTTCTGCTTTGTAGAGGATCCAAACTAACACAGTTAATTTTTCTCAATTTAAAGTGAGATATAATCCCTCCTGCTTTCCTGGCAGAAGTGCTATAAAGATTAAATGGACTGATGTATGAAGGGGATAAAACAATGCTTGGCCAACAGCAAGTGATCATATAAGTAACAGATCTTTGACATGCTTGCACTGCTGGGCCACATGTGGGCTGAAGTCCAGCCAATAAATTGACTGGAACCTATATCGAGCAGCTATAGGAGCTGAAGTGGGGAGGCAGGCATGTGCTCTAACTCACCTCACAGTTGGCAATAGGTAGGAGTGCCGTACAGATCTGACACATAACTAGCATTCTGAAAAAGTCAGGCTTTTAGGGGACAATGTACAAATAGACAAGGTTAAAGTCTCCTTTCCATGAAGTAGAGCAAGGCTTTGGTTCTCTGTTCCTTTGAACTTTTGAATTCTAGTGAGCGTGTCGCTTCTTCCAGTGCTCCTTGAATTTCAGTGTTATTTATTTCTTCTTGCCAAATAAAAGGAATCAGGGAGCAAGTAGACAGCCTTGAGGAAGGGCGTTTCCAGTGCAGATAGTGAGTGTGAAGCTGTAATCCACCATCAAAGGGATTGTCCACTGACAAGTAACACAGGAGAATGCGCGATGGCCTTGCACACAACCGGGCACAGGAGGTGGGCACCTCGGCTTTAGAAAACGTATTCCAGACACTTTGGAGCCATCATATGTGCATTTAATTGAGGAAGCATAATAAAATGTAGAGGTGTGAGTTATCTCTGAGGCACAAAATATGATGAACACATATATCAAAGGCTAATTTTCAAGACAGACATTTAAAAAAGGTCACCTGGCAAAAATGGAATCGGGTGACAGTGATAGCAATGGGGACATGATCAAGTGAGGCATCAAGCACATCTGCAGTTAGCTCACTCTGGCAATTGACAGAGGAAGGATGCATAAATAAAAGACCAACTAAAGCTCAGCACAGTTGTGCTTTTCAGCCTTAGCACAAAGCTTTCTCCACTGAAGTTTACTCCTTTCACTTTCCATGTTTAGCCATTTAGCTTTTCTTCATCTCAGGCTTTGCTGCTTCACAGACATAATTTTCATTAGAAACAAATTTTATTCCATTGTTCTCACATGCCAAGTATTTTTCAAATCTTTTTGGCTTTCGACCTTGGACCAGCTACAGTCTTTGTTTCTGCATGTGCCTGCCCTGAAGGATGTTAATATAAATGCTGTCTCTGTCCAGGTGGAGAGCAGCTCTTTGCATAACTGTCCTAGAGCCAGATGGTCTGGTGACTTAGCACCCAGCCTGGAAGTGTCAGAAACTTTAAATGCAGTTATGCATTTATTAGGAAAAGGCTCACAGATGCTGGTTCTTAATATGCATTTTTATTCTAGTATGACAGTTCGGAATAGAACCTAACCACAATTTTTTTCCAAAAACAAGAACATTGGGTTATTCATGTGGAATGGAATGTGATGGTTGAGACTCCCAGAAGGCTCATGTGCTAAGGAGCAAGGCTTTTGGAGGTGATTGGATCATGGGGCACCAATCAATCTGCGTCAGAGGATTCATCTAGTAAGTTCAGCAGCTAAATGTGCTAGAGGCAGGGTGCCATGGATGGGTCTATTTTTGTCCCTCTCCTCCCTTCTCCCCAGGGTGTCTGGCTGCCATGGGTTGAGCGCCCTTTCCTCTTTCATGTACCTCCACATCCTGTTTCTGCTTTGGAGTGAGCTGACCATGGGCTGAAACTGAGCCAGAAGAAGCCTCTCCTCCTTCAAGTTATGGGCAAAGGATATTTTGTTCTCACAACAGGAAAATGACTAAGACATAAGGATCCACAGGAAACTTGGAAAGGAATTTGGCCCAGAACCTGTGCTTTGAAGTGAGCCAGCCAAGTTACAAAAGAGGCAGGTAGGTAGGGCCTAGGGTTGGCAGATTTCCCCAGAGCTCATTCTGCTGATTCTATAATTGGTCTGTTGGGGTAGAAAACTTAAGGAGGGCTTTTCCCTTGCAATTGTGTAATGCAGATTTTCCTCTAACAGTATGAAGTCAGAAAAAGTTAGAATTTCGTGGAAGCCTAATCTTACAATTCTCAGAGGTAGGAACCAAAGGTCAAAGAGGTAGGTGACTTGCCTGTGCTCTCACAGACAGGATAAGAGTATTCTGATGCATCCCACACCCTTAAAAAGGTGAATCTAAGAATAAAGACTCAAATATGATACTGACACTTGGTAATATAGGTACACCAGGCTTCCTTCTTATTGTTTTAAGTAAAATTAATCTGAGAATTATTTTGATCAATATTTAATCTGGTTAACACTTAATTTAATAGTATTTATTTGATGAGTTGCTATTTAACTTGATCAATACATTTCATTTTATATGTGTTAATATTTAACTTGAAGGGCTCATAATATTTGTATTATTTTCTCTCTCTTTCTTCATGCTTTTCTTATGATAAGCATTGGTAATTAGTTTATAAATGAGGAAAAAATGAAATCATCCCATGAGAAAGACCTTTGCAAAGGTGGCTTTACTGGGGAGAATGTGCCCTTCAGTGAATTTTCATAGCAGGAATCATTGATATGGGTTTGAAACTTTCCCTATATCACTGGTTAGCCAGAGACTAAACAGATTTGCTGGATTATCTGATTTTTACAAATCATTTTGTGTCTTACAGAATTTACCACACTGTACTCTTAGAACTAGAGGATTCAGCAGACTACTTCTTGTTTTTATCTCAAAGTGTCATTCTTATTCAGGATGAATGTGTTCGCGAATATGTATATTGCACTTAGCATTTAGCATTATTATTACTTATTGAGTACTTTACTTTGTACCTGGTATTGAACTAATAACTTTCCATTGTTTATCTAAGAAGATGATATTACTGCACATTTCCTTTTTTGATATTTTTGAGACAATGTCTCACTACATAGTGTAGGCTGGCCTTGAACTCATGACAATTCTTCTGCCTCAGCCTCCCAAGTGCTGGAATTACAGGTATGCTCCACCATGCCTGGCTATTGAATATTTTATACAAGAAAAAAAAATTGAGGCCTTTGAAAGGCTAAGTGACTTCCCTAATGTTATATGGCTAGCCAATGGCAGAATGGCCTGCCAAGTCCTAAATGCATACTAAACTGAATACTATAATATTCTCTATGAATAAGTTACATCTTCTCTTATACCCAAATACGACATTCTCAGAGGAAGCTGCCCAATTTAAAAAAAATTAAAAGTCACCTAATTTTCACTAACAAAGCAAGTACTCATATTTTATTACCTATTGTGTCCACGCTCTGGCAATTATAAAAAGAAAAGAATTCAGTTCTCACTCAGAACCAATTGCTCTAGTGTTTTTTAAAATCTATTTTTTCTAAGATTAAAAGAAGTCTACAAGAAAGGAATTAACCTATCAAACATTTAAAACTCTAATATCAATCCTCTTCAATCTTTTCCTAAATACTGAGGAAAAAGGAATAGTTTAAACCCAATTTATGATGCTGTCTTCACCTTGATACCATAATCAAACAAGGACTTTATAAGAGAAGAAAATTGCCAGCCAATATCCTTGATAAACGTAGATACAAAATCTTTGTTAAAATACTGGAAAACTGAATTCAGCAGCACATTAAGAGACTCACTAGCCAGGAACAAGTGGGCTTGATTCTACAGCTATAAAAATGGCTTAGCATATACAAAATAACAAGTGGATCCACCATATTAACAAAATGAAGGGTAAATAATCATATGATCATTAAATGGATGGAGGAAAATGATTTGCCAAAATTTAACATCTTTTTATAATTAAAAACTCTCAAAAATTTAGGTATAGAAAGAATGTATACTACAGAATAAAACTTATATGGGAGAAGCCTACAAGTGATATTCTCAAACAGTTGAAAGATTTTACGCTCAAGTCAGGAACAAGTGCCCACTCTTGTCACTTGTATTTAGTGTGAAACTGGAAGTACAAGCCATAAAAATTAGGCAAGAGAAAGAGATCGATGGCATCCAAATTGGAAAGAGAAAAATTAAATTTTTTGCTTCGCAAACAACATTTTCTTATACATAGAAAACTTGAAGGGCTCTAACAAAAATTTGTAAAAACTCATAAATGAATTCAGTAATTTTGCAGGACACAAAACTAACATAACAAAATCAGTTGCATTTATACACATGAATCATGAACTCTCTTAAAAGAAATTAATAAAGTTCAAAATAATAAAACATAAGAACAAATTTTGATTTTGGTTTTTGCAATTGACTTTGCGCTTCTACTTCTGTCGATGAAATCAGTGATCTTGGCTTACGTTTCTAAAGATTTTACCGACCCCTCACATCAATGCTAGAGCCAGTCTCAGCCTTAGCACACTCACAGTGTGGCTTTACTAGTGACATCTAAGCTTGTTGCACCCTCAGTAGTTCAGAGAGGTGACACTGCCTTGTGTTTATGCATGCAAATACTCTGAAACCTAACAGCTGGCATCCAAGTCTTGGGTTGGTAATCGAGGGTTTGTTCTTTAATTTTTTTGTACTGAAGAATTATTGTCTATGAAATGGAGATATCTATCTTAGTAGAATGTGTAGATCTCAGTATGGATTAAATGAGTTAATATAAGTAAAGTGTTATTAAGTATGCACCTCTCCTAAGGCATCCACCACTCAGTAAAGCTTTTGAGAACTGTAATCTAGCACAATAACAGTGGATTTGTGTATGTTGCATAAACATCTTTTATGATCAGCCCTCACCACTGACCATCAGTACACCAGGAGTCAAGGAAAGCCACTCTGCACCATGTCACAGCCACAAAAATACTAAAGTTTGCCTAATACAAACTTTCATTTTATAGATAAGGAAGATTCTGTCCAATCAAAAGGGGTGAAGTTGCCTGCTCATGCTCCCAAAGTTAGTGGTCAGTTCAGGACTAATATGTCTTTGGCTATATAAAAGAATGGACTATTTATTTATTTATTTATTATCTCACTACGCAGCTTGGACTAGTAGTGATCCTCCTGTTTCCTGCCTCCCTAGGGCTGAGATTACAGGTGTGCACCACCATGCCCAGACTCCATTGCCAGCTCAGCACCTCAGGGGGTGGGGCCAGCACAGCACACTGTGCCAGGGATCAAACCCTGGCCCCTGCCCTTACCTAAGCAAGCGCTTAGTCTGCTGAGCTATATCTCTGGCCCTAGGAACAGAGAAGTTAAATGCTATTATTTACAATTTTTATTTGTGTTAATTAAATACGAATATTAGAAAATAAACCCACTTAATGTTAGTAGGCTATTTCTAATGTAAAAGAATTGAATATGAGATTGTTTAAGGACAATTTTTTTTGGAATATGTGAATAAAGAAAATAGGGACAAGGGCCAGCCAAATAGTTCAGCGGATTAAAGCACCTGCAAGCAGGCACAGGGGCCAGGGGTTCTATCACCGGGCCTGCTGTTCTGGCCCCACCCTCAGGGTGTGCTAAAATGGTGAATGAGACTGGGTATGGTGGTGCACACCTGTAATCCCAGTACTTGGGAGGCTGTAAACATGTGGAGCACTATGAGTCTGATCTAGTAGTGAGACCCTGGACACCCTGTAGACCCTTCCCTAAAATACAGAAAAAAAATAGGGACATATAATTCTCAGATTTTTCTTTATAAACATCTCTTGAAAATTCTTGGTACTACTAATGCAAATCGGAAGGGTCTTCTTACCAGTTTCTCTCTGAGTCTGACACAGATCAAACTCATTTAATATTACATGACTATGGAAGAGAAAAGTAGTTCCATAGCTTGCAGTTCATAACTTAAATGTAGGTTTCTAAAGCCCAGGAAAGGAAAATAAGTTGAAATTCTCTAGGAATAATCATCCTTGGTGTACCCATTGGAGAAACTGGCAGGAATGAGGAAAAGATGGACAAAAGAGCTGGGTCAGGTTGAGGCCTCTTTACCTGATGAGCAACAACAGTAGAGGTGCTTGTTTATAATCTTGAAAAGTTAGCATCACAAGAGACAAAGTTGCCTAGTGACTAATGGCTGAAATTATCCAGGCAGGATGCTTTTCTCAAGATGGAGGTGGCCTGACTGATTTAGGTACTGTGGCCTTGTCCTGCCCTCACATGTCTGACCAATTGTCAGCTTCAGTCACTCCCAACAACACTAAATTATTTCCATGCCCCACTCAGTTTGCTTCTATACTCCTGACTTTTATTTCCATCTTTATTCTCCATTTTGAAAATGTAGATATTGACTCCCAGCATAGGTTTCTTTTTAAATGTCTTATTAAATATCAGAGGTTCTTTTCTGAATGATTTTGAAAATGGTCGTAAATAGAAATTGCTTTCATGTTTCCAGTCACATTTAGCTGTAAGGAGCAGACAATCCTAGCTCCTGTGAGAAGTCCGTCATTTATTATGTAATAGTTACCAAGGTAGCTAAAGTAGGAAATGGAAAGCTAAATCTGAAAGATGATCAATTGCAATTATTTTACATCGAAATTAAAAACACACCAGCCTAATTCCCAATTCCCCTGAGTAAACAATGTTAATTCCATCACCACAACTCTATGGCAGCATTGTCAGAAAGAATCTGTAACTTACTCATTGATGCTTGCACTCTACAATGAAACAGTCATTTTTCAATTTAGAGTTTTCTGTGTTCAGTAGATTTGACATTGCTTGAGTCCCTTGATTGCATCTGAGATTCACTGAGAAGGAATCAGGACTGTATCTTCTCTTCACAAGGATTCCAGATATCACCGGGATATTACCAAGTTCATAAGCTCTGGTTTGCTTAAAGACTTACATTCTACTATTCATGGGGTCTGCCTGGCAAGTGCCAGGTTTTGAACTCGATCCGGGTACTGCATGCCATGCTGGACCCAGAACCCTGGGCCACCATGCCGGCCACAAAACTCAGGTGTGTTGGTGTATGCCTGCAATCCCAGCACTGGGAAGTCTGAGACAGGAGAATCATTAGGAGTCTGAGCTGCGTAGTAAGATTCTGTATCAAATAAATACATTTTAAAACAATTTTTTTTTAAAGTATCACAATGCAAAAAAATTCCTAGTGAGATCTTGTGTGTTGTTTTCTTCATCTATATTGTATTACAAACTGAAATTTAAGGCATATATTTCCCTTTATGAGGTGGATCACTGAGGGTGGGGCTGGAAGCTTTTATCTGCCTTTCTGGTAGCTCCCTTGACTTTCTCAGATATATGGGGTGAGTAGCTTTCCTCTGTTCATGCACTTCCAACATTCCACCTGTGCCCTGGCCCAGCCTACTATGGGCTGAAACTCTACAAGACATGAACCAAAATATACCTCTCCTCCTTTACATTGTGAGTGTTGGAAATTGTGCACAGGTAATGAGGGATACCACTAATACTAAATATGGCAAGTAACCTCTTTCTGCACTGTACAGATATAAAGACTAGTGTTCATATTTTACAGAAATTATTAAATTCCAAATGCTCACATAGCTAATTAGTGAAGTATAGAAGATTTAGTAGGTTTCTATGACCCTGAGAGTACCATACCACATGCATGTGTGTTTGTATATGTTTTTATATTCTCTATATGTCTTTTAGTATTTTAATTAATCCCTGAGAATTGGTATTAGCAAAAAATAAATTATTTCATGACTTCATTGCAAAAATAATTTGAAAATTAATATGACTCTTTTAATTAAAATCATGATATTAAATACTAATATTAACCTGAGCTTGGCAGCTCTTTGTATTAATCACATAGTTGGTGCTAACAAAGTCATATCTGAATGTCTAATGTAAAAGAAATAATACTTGAGAAGAGATTTTTCTCTTGGAGGAAAATGAAAAGTGAAAAGCTCTCACTAGATGGAAATTTTTAGGCTTAAAATATGTAAGAAAAATTACACTGAAGTCTGAAGAAGTAACTGAGAAGCATCTATTGCACCACTGATTTCTTTGCTCTATAAAATCATGTGAGTAATGTCTTTTCCTTAGCAGATTTATATTATGGCAAGGTCACTATTTTTATCATGAATGTAATTATTCAAATCTGGTCTTCAGTTCTGACTAATTTTGTGCTATGATGACTCATATGTCTCATCATTTAATAAGAAAACATGTACTTTAAAGATTTGCACAGTTCCCATTTAGCTATATATCTTTTTTCCTAAGTGTGTTGAGCAAAAATATTATGAGTACAGTATATATCTACTTTGTCATTATATAAAATGGAAAATTATCACCATTGACAGTGCTGGGGATTTCTGTGCTTTCAAGGCTTAGTTTCAACAATTTGAAGCCATGTCTTTGTTGTTAAATTACTAACATCATGACTCAGAGTCATACAGACTGACCTCAAAACCAGGTCATATCACTAGTATAAATAAGCCCAATAGATTTGTATTGCTTCTCTTAAAATATAAAGTAATCTTAAAATAAAGAATGGACATTACTTTCCACCTTAATGCAAAATGCCTCATGCAGGAGGGATTTGTACAAATCTATAAAAATAAAAAGTATGAATTTCTCACATTCTTGCTGAAGAGGTAGAACAAATTTCACTGCCTTTGAAGTGTCTCCCTGTAAAGATAAGGAAGGAAATGAGAGAGCTTATCAAGAAACCTGGTGCTGTCTGTTTCTGATCGTTAG